>NW_016107468.1:841247-884047 GCF_001604975.1 Cebus imitator | reverse complement strand
GAAAGAAAGAAAGAAAGGAAAGAAAGAAAGAAAGAAAGAAAGAAAGAAAGAAAGAAAGAAAGAAAGAAAGAGAAAGAAAGAAAGAAAGAAAGAAAGAAAGAAAGAAAGAAAGAAAGAAAGAAAGAAAGAAAGAAAAGAAAAGAAAGAAAAGGAAAAGAAAAAAGAAAAGAAAAGATGCTATAGTTGTCAAGGAGAGAGGTACTGGAGTCCAAATCACAGATGGGGCAGATGGAGATGGGAAGAGGAGAACTCAGGAGATATGAAGGAAGTAGAATTTGTAGGGCTTGATTTGTAGGACATTCAAGTGAGGACATTGAAGAGACTCCACTTTCCTTAAATAACAATGACAATAATTACTGCTACAAAGGGATTTCGTGGATCACGTTAAATGACACATCGAAGTGTTATTAACTTAGAACAGTATCTGGCTGAGTTAGGCTCGTTGAAGTTCAGGTCCTAAAATAAGTATGACTTATACCAATATCACTATTATATAAGCTTGCATGTCAAGGCCAAAAACATAGATCCGGTGTCAACAGATGGATGTCAGTTCAAGGCATCAAAGTAGAGCTGACTGCCCAAAGCACACGTGCAGAGTTAGGAGGCTGGAGAGCGGGGAGGCAAAAGGGGGCACCCATGCTAAGGAGCTGCCTGAGAGGGATTTGTGGAAGAGTGAGAAAAAACCACTCAGGTTGAACCAGGTAAGAAGACGTCACGGAAGCCAAGAAGGAAAAGCGTGTTGAGAAGGAGAAAGTGCTCGGCACTGCAGTCAGGTCAGGTGGGATGAAGACAGACAAAGGTCTGCTGGATGTGGCCACAAAGAAGTCACAAGGCAGAACGTCTTTTTTTTTTTTAAGGCAGAATGTCTTAAGGTGGCAGTTCCCCAACCCATTTTGACACCAGGGACCAGCTTCATGGAAGACAATTTTCCCAAGGACCAGTGCAGCGGCGTGGGGGTGAGGATGGCTTGGGAATGACTGGAGCACATTACATTTTGTGTGCATTTTATTTCTATTATTATGACACTGTAATAGATAATGAAATCATGCTACAACTCACCATCATGTAGAATCAGAGGGAGCCCTGAGCTTATTTTCCTGCAACTAGACAGTCCCATCTGGGGGTGATGGGAGACAGTGACAGTTCACCAGGCATTAGATTTTCATCAGGAGCCCCCAGCCCAGATCCCTCGCATGCGCAGTTCACAGTAGGGTTTGTTCTCAGATGAGATTCTAAGGCTGCCACTAATCTGACAGGAGGCGGAGCTCGGGCAGAGATGAGTGACAGGAAGCAGCTCACTGTCCCGCCGCTCACCTCCTGCTGTGTGGCCCAGTTCCTAACAGGCCACGGACCGGCACCGATCCGTGGCTCAGGGACTGACGACCTCTGTTTAAAGGAGTGAAGGTGAAATTGCAGTCAATGGAAAGGACAGTGGCATTCATGGAAGATGTTTGTCACCACATTATAAATCATGGAGGAAAAAGTGCTCAACGAAAGGGGATTGCATATTTTATGTACAACTATTTTATACTTTTCTTCGTGGCATTATATAAAAATACATTTAAAACCATTGCTATTACATAGCAGAGTTATGAAAGACAGTTGGAGGCCAGGCGCAGTGGCTCACGCCTGTAATCCCAACACTTTGGGAGTCCGAGGAGAGCAGATCACTAGAAGCCAGGAAGCGAGACCATCCTAGCCAAACCCCGTCTCTACTAAAAATACAAAAAATAGCTGAGCATGCTGGTGGGCGCCTGTAATCCCAGCTTCTCAGGGGGCGGGGGCACTAGAATCACTTGAACTGGAAAGGCAGAGGTCGCAGAGAGCCAAGATCACCCCACTGCACTCCAGCCTGGGCAACAGAGTGAAACTGTGTCTCAAAAAAAAGAAAAGAAAAAGAGAGAGATGGATTAGTGAACAAAGACAGCAAAAAGACACCATTTTCAAAGTAAAGCAGAAAGTCTTTTTTAAAGACTATTATGATACGAAGGAAAAACAGGCAAGTGGAAAGTGACTGAGACCTCAGCTTGAGAGATGTGTCGACTCCAGAGAATCTGACAAGAGCAACGAAGACAGCTCAAGGGCTGGCAGGAATCAGAGAACACAAGTAAGAGCAGGATATGGTCCAAAACCATCAGTGCTGTAGGATGCAGCTTCATGACTTTGCACCAAGGGTAATGGGAAAAGCTGGGAAATGTACATTCTTATGGGGACTCTGTATTACAACTTTGCTCATTTCCCCAGCAGGTAGGCAGCTCCATGAGGACTGGGCTCTCCTCTCCTCCTCTCTTTGGGATTCCCAGTTCTTAGCACACTGCCTAATAGACCTAACGATAACAAGAGGGTAAGAAAACTCAAAAGATTATTACTAATGTGAAGATTAAGCGAAAAAATTAGAAACCCTGCAATATAGTGTCTACATTCAAGTAGCCACCATTCTAAAAATGGGCACAGGAAAAAAAGATATACAAATTTTAAGAGTGTATTGGAGTCCGGGATTGTGAACGTGAAATTTTTTCTTTTCCTTCTTTCCCTAACTCTTCATGCATGCTAGATTTATAATATGTTTAATTAGGTTAAAACATATGCAAATACCAGAGAGAGGAAGGAAGGAAGGAAGGAAGGAAGAAGTGAAGGGAGTGGAGGGGAGGGAGGGGAGGGGAGGAAGGGGAAGGGAGAGGAGGAGGGAGGGAAGGAAGACAGAGAGGGAGGGAGGGAGGGAGGGAGGGAGGGAGAAAGGGAGGGAAGGAAGGGATGGGAAGGAAGAAGGAAGGAAGGAAGGGAGGGAGGGAGGGAGGGAAAAGGGAGAAAAGAATGAAAGGAAAGGAAGGAGGGAGAGCTAGTAAGCGTGAACCTTGGAGCCAGACGATTTGGTGTAGATCCCAGCCATGGCACTTGCTGACCGTGTGACATTAAGTAAGTTCCTTAACCACTCTGTATCTCAGTTTCCTCATCTATAAAATGGATCTGATATCCAGGAATTCTCTAAGGAAGCAACCCAACAATTTGCCTTAGCTCATCCTTCTTCACTGTGAGCTGCTGGGTCCCAGTCTACCCATCAATACACCGATGCTGTGAGGTTTCAGTGGCATTGTGCTTATCCTCAAGCTCTTAAAATGGGTTGGAGCTCCCCTTTTTGTGGAAGTGTCCAGTTTGGTTTTTTCCCCCAAAGTTCCAGCCTTGCTTATATTCCCCAGCTCTGACCCAAAGGACCTCACTTACAGACATACTGCTGCCCTCTGGAATAGTGAAAGCCAGGGACAGCATGGGTCCCCAAAAGCAGTTAGCAACGAGCAGGCACCGGAGGCTGTAGTGCTGTATCCTGCTGAGCCAAGTGTCCATCTTTGACCTCCGGATGCTGTACACGCTAACAAACAGGAAATAGGGTCTCCTTCCCAGTATTCTGCAACAACACCATTTTTACCCCCTAGAAAGCCTGAAAACTCTTGACAGAGTCATCTCAGATTTCCTGGCCATGGCATGGAGAAAAGCAGAAAAATATCATTTATGATGGTCCAAAGTGGCATGTGGCAATTCCCCTGCTCTGCTGGTTGGTATCAGGAATTGCCTTTTTTCTCTTAAGGAGTAGTAGAGGAGTATGCTACACAACCCACAGGGTCCTTAAATCCTCCAAAGAGGAATGGACCCAACATATTCGCCCTCCCTGGACTCAATCCTGAACCCCTCTCCTTGACTCTCACATGTTATCCTCCAGATTTTAGAAATCCCAGCCACCATCTCTAACTACTTCCTTCTTCCCTCTTTCTCCTTGCCCTCCAAATACAGTACATGGGTCATGTTCCCCCAGAGCCCTTAGGGAGCTTTTTCAAAACCTCAATGCCTGGGCTATGCTCAGCCATTGCTGCTGTGGCTAGTACAGAAGACCACGGGGAAGGCGGCGGGGGAAGGGAAGATGGATATAAAGTAGAAAAGAGCAAAGACAATCTGCAACCCACAAGGATGGGCTGGACCATGCACGACGTGCAGTCTCATCGCCTCTGTGTCTCCACCTTCGATGATGAGGCTGATCTATAGGAGAAAGAAGCAGGTGCCCTTCCTCATGGAGCCAAATGCACCCTTGGCCCAGGAATCAGAGAAGCTGAAGCCCATTAGGTGAAGCAGAGGTCAGTGCCAGCCCACATGAGCTCCAGCAGAGTCTCATGGCTGCACTCACCCTCCAAGTGAATCACGAATATGGCTGCTGTTTCACATTCACCTTCCAAATATTACGCACCATGTCCGCCATGGCCCAGGTTAAGCCAGAACTAAGCAGGGAAGGTGTCTTAGTTTGTTTTCTGATGCTATAATGTAATTCCCAAGATTGAGTCCTTTTAAAAGGAAAGAGGTTTATTTTGGCTTGGCTTCTGGAGGTTGGAAAGTTCAAGATCCAGCAGATACATCTGGCCAGCTTCTGATGATGGCCTTTGCTGCAATATAGCATGGAAGAAAACATCAGAGTAAGAAGAGCTCACAAGAACAGACAACATGGCTTTTTACAACAGACCTACCCTCATGATAACTAACCCACTCCCTTGATAATCCATTAATGTATCAATCTAGTCATGAAGGCCCAGCCCTCATGACCCAGTCACCTCACAAAGGTCTATCCTCGCAATGCCATTGCACTGGGGACCAGCTTCTCAACACATGAACTTTTGGGGGACACATAACAGAACACATAAATCCCCTTCAAACCATAACAGAAGGGGATATCAGGAAACATAGATCCAACTTAGTCAAACAGCAGGGTTTAAATCTACCATACCTCCCCTCTTTCTTTCTCTCTCTCTCCCACCTTCCCTCTCCTCTTTTCCTTTTTCCCTGCAAATATCTCAAGGCATTTTCAGTCATGATGGTTTGCTCCTACATAAATCTAAATATTTCATAAGAGCCTATGTGTGTTCAACTTCATGCTACTACTATGGAGCATGGTTGTTATGGACTGAATGTGTCCCCCTAAAATTTATATGTTGGACTTGAAACCCACAGTGTGTTGGTTGTAGGAGATGGAGCTTTAAAGAGATGATAAGGCCATGAGGGTAGAACCCTCATAAATGGGATTAGTACCCTTAAAGACAGAACCCCAGAGAGCTCTCTGCTTCCTGTCATGTGAGGACAGAGAGAAAATGACCATCTGTGAACCAGAAACCAGCCTTCACCAGACACTGAATCTGCCAGCACCTTGGTCTTGGACTTCCAACCTCCAGAGCTGGGAGAAATGAATGGTTTCGTTTAAGCCACTTCGTCTATGGTACTTTTGTATTGTCCATTGGCAGCACAAATGGACTAGGATGAAGGAGATGGCGGTGGGGAAAGAAAGAAGGAATAAAAGCTTTCTGGTAAAGTTAGTAGAGGAAAAACCCACAGTGGAAGTCTTCACCTATCACCCAAGCAAAAGGCACTAAGGGGTCCACAAATGGCCCACTTCTGTTGGCTGAGCCCCTCTAGGTCAGAACCCGGGACCCTCAGCACTGCTAAGGGTATCTATGCCTTGCCCTGACAAAGGCTCATGCAAATAAGAGTTGTCCTTGGGTCTTGCAAAACTGTGACATTGTCCCTGGATTCCTTATGTTTAGAAAGGTTGGCCCCCACTGCTCCCAGCAATGCTTATCTCTGAGAAAACTAAAAAATTATAGACCCAATGAGCACCAGACCTTGAAAAGATACTAGCGTCTTTTCAAGTGAAATTGAGGCATGGAGAGTCATATAACTCGTCCAGGATCACTTAGTCAGGAAGCAACAGGTTTATCCTCCCAAATCAAGTTTCCTGACTCCTGGCCAAGGTACTCTTTACCCTCTGGCAAGCTCCTCTGTGGAATAAAGACTCAGAAAGTCACCGGACTGGACCCCCAAGGGATGGCCTTAGTCAGTGAAGGCTTATAGGGAAGCTTCCTAAAGGGGTCTTGCTAGTAATGCTTAAATCTAGGAAAGGAAGTAGAGTCCCCTTTGGGAAGGTCAAAGTTCCTGCTAGCTGGAGAAGAGCCACAGATGCTGACCCAAAGAACTGACTTAACCCAATAAAAACAAAATATTCCCTCCAGTTGAAAGACTTTTCCTAACCCAGGCCCACCACACCAGGTATTCCTCCATGAGATCCAGAGCAGGCCTTTCTTTGAAGTGAGATTAATACCTCAGGGAAATAAAAGTCCATCTGCTCAGAAGGGATCATTTGGAATTGAGGCCCTCTTGTAGAATCTGCTGGCCTTTTAGCTGAAGCAGTTAACACATGCTCTGCTGTCTCTTAGAGGGCTCAGAGATGAAACACAGCCAGCCGCCACACTTCCCAGCACAGCCAAAAACAGTCTGCAGGGGCCCATCTGGAGCAAATCAGTCTCACTGGAGTGAAAAATAGCAGATGTCGGAGTGTGCCAGCAGCCCTGGGAAACCCCAGCCCTGCTGCCCTCTGCTCTGCCCTCACAAATCATCCTTGCACAGATCGCTCATTTGCACAAGGCAGCCTCTTGGCTCCCGGCTTCCCTGCTGCCCTGGAGGGCCATTTGCGGCTGCAAAACAGGTTTGCAAGCTGGAAAGGAACCCCAGAATCTCCTTAGGGGCCATGATCCAGGAGCCTTCTGGGCTCCAAATCAAAAATATATAGACTCATAGGACGTTTGAGCTCAAATGGACCCTCAGGGTCATTGGGTCCAAACCCACCACTTTACAGATTAGGACGCTGAGGTCCTGACTCTGTAAGTCAGCCCTGAGAAACTGGCAGTGACTGTCACTAAAGCCAGCCTTGGGAAAACTAAGCATTCAGGAGATTTTTCTCTCCCCTAAAGACCTTCTATTACAAGGCAGAGATCAGTATATAGATGGATAGATGGATACAGGGACAGATGGATGAATGGATAAGGTGGACAAATAAATGGAGGATGGATGGATGGATAGATGGATGGATGGATGGATGGATGGATGGATGGAGAAATGGATGGATGGATGGAGAAATGGATTGATGGATAGAAGGACAGATGGATATATAAATGGATTGATGGATGGATGGACGGATGGATGGATGGAGAAATGGATTGATGGATGGACGGATGGGTGGATGGAGAAATGGATTGATGGATGAATGGAGAAATGGATTGATGGATGGATGGATGGATTGATGGATGGATGGAGAAATGGATTGATGGATAGATGGATGGATGGATTGATGGATGGATGGAGAAATTGACCGATAGATGGATGGAGAGATGGATGGAAAATGGATGGATGAAAGAGAAGGATTAAGACAGAGATAGTGAGAGGCAGATCACGATATATAAAAGAAAGAAAGGAAGAAGGGAGACATTGAAGAAGGGAAGAAGGGAGAGAAAGACAAACCAGGACATTTACCGTTATACCTTTGGCCCCTGGGGAGTACTGGAGACTCCCTGGTGACCTGTACTGAGGCTCTTTCCATCTTGTCACCCAGGCCAAAGTTGCTACAGGGACTTGTATTGACCTACCCACCTTGGCCACATTCCTGAGCCACCAGTGTCAGGGCCCGGGACCCCTCCCTACAGCTCACCATATCCATGCAAAAAAGAGTTTTTCCTTGCAAGTTCACCAAGTCTTTGGAATCTGCCAGAGCCTACTTTCCAAATAGACCTACTCTTCCCTACGTATTCCCTAGATAAATTATGCCGACTTGGCCATGTTTGTGGAGGCTGGGTCCCTCTAAAGTTCTCCAGCTCCTGTCTCCCCTAAAGTAGCTTCCCTCACTGTCGCCATCCCAGAGCATGGCCTATGAGAAGGCACAATCCGATCTTTCTGGTACCCTAGGGCAAGCACCTGGGATACAGAAAGCCCTCTATCCTTGTGATAAGGCAGAGGGTCTAACGGAGCTGATGAACACAACCTGCCTGCGGATGGCCATGCTGAAAGGGCACACTGTAACACACACGCACTGGGGCTTCAGGAGCTGAATCTCCCCTAGGGATAGAACCTTAGACCCCAGCATCTCATCTACATCTGATGATGTCCAATCCCTTCCTGGCTTGCTGGCCTAAGCATCTTAAATGTTACCTGCCTAAGGACACAACTGGTCAGTTTCAGGCAGGTCAAGCCTTGCAGGTGAAATGAAAGGAACAGGAGGAAATTGGCTTATTCGATTAGCCATAGATTGAGTGCTTTTTTTTTTTTTACGATTAGGGCCCTAGGGATTCTGGAGCAAATAAGACAGACTTAGCAGGGCGAGGTGACTCACGCCTGTAATCCTAGCACTTTGGGAGGCTGAGGCAGGCAGATCATGAGGTCAGGAGACCGAGACCATCCTGGCTAACACAGTGAAATCCCGTCTCTACTAAAAATATGAAAAATTATCCAGGCATGGTGGCACACGCCTGTAGTCCCAGCTACTCGGGAGGCTGAGGCAGGAGAATTGCTTGAACTTGGGAGGCGGAGGTTGCAGTGAGCTGAGATCGCGCCACTGCACTCCAGCCTGGGTGACAGAGTCAGACTCTATCTCAAAAAGAAAAAAAAAGACTCTTTGCTCTCAAAAATATTTTATTTTAGTGGAGGGAAATAAACACATAAGGAAAAATGCAATTTCAGATCACTGCAAGGGCCATGAAGAAGGAGAAACCAGACAGCAAAACGGAAAGGGATGGGATAAGGAGAGCACACCAGCAACCAAGCTGACATCAGGGTGGAGAGAAAGGAGGGACTGGGCAGGAATCGGGAAGAGATTTGCTGGGAGGTGAAAGAGCCTCTGTAAAGGCCCTGGGGCAGTGGTGGGGAGGTAAAGTCTTTGTGTAGCAGGGACAGAAAGAAGGCCAGAGAACAGTGGCTAGAAAAGACTAGAATGGGGAAAAGTGGAGAATGGGCTGGGCAGGGGGATGAGGGGGAACACGTGGGAAATTTGAGTATTCTTGTTCCCACCTCAAGAGGGACCGGAATTGTGTTGCCAGCATTTGCAGGCTCCTGTTTGTTTCTACCAGCAAACTGATGATATAGGAGGTGGACAGGGAAGTGCTGGGTAGAGAAGGGTGGGTCCCTTGCTGGGGCCCCACCCTTGGGCCTGTGCC
The DNA here is from genome assembly GCF_001604975.1 of Cebus imitator. Classification (NCBI taxonomy): domain Eukaryota; kingdom Metazoa; phylum Chordata; class Mammalia; order Primates; family Cebidae; genus Cebus; species Cebus imitator. Next base: position 875,036 of record NW_016107468.1, on the reverse strand, counting down.
CACAGACCTAGGTAAGGACAGACACTCCTGAATTTACACCCAAATGTTGCATTTTCCAAGACAACCCTGACCCACCACACCCCCATCCTGTGTCTATAAAAAACCCGAGACTCTAGTGGGCACAGACACAAGTGGTCGCACGTGGAAAGGAACACACCAGCAGAAGAACACACTGACAGATATCAGCAGGCGCTGGTTGGCCATCTACAGTGAAAAGATGTGGAGTTCAGCTGAGGGCAGTCAGAGGAGAGTCTGAGGCTGAGCTGCCTGACTCCAGGGGAAAACTACCCTCCCACTCCATCCCCCTTCTAGCTCCCCATCCATCTGCTGAGACCTACTTCCACCACTCAATAAAAACTTGCACTCATTCTCCAAGCCCACGTAGAATGCAATTTTTCTGGTACACTAGGATACCGAAAGCCCTCTGTCCTTGCGATAAGGCAGAGGGTCTAACTGAGCTGATTAACACAAACCGCCTATAGATGGCAAATTTAAAGAGCGCACTGTAACACACACCCACTGGGGCTTCGGAGCTGTAAGCATTCACCTGTAGACACTGCCATGGGGTTGAAGCCCCACAACCTGCCAGTCTGCATGCTCCCCTAAAGGTCTGAGCAGCGGAGCACTGAAGAAGTGAGCCATACCCCCATCATATGCCCTACAGAGGAGATAAGGGAACTTTTTCCATTTTACTGGTAACTCTCCCACCTGGGCAAGAACCTCCTGTGCCAGATTGTTTTTTCCAAAAATAGCCACAGCCATGTTTCTACTCCCACATGCTCTTTGAGACCCTCATCAACTGCCCCATCAAGAGGTAGAGTCTACATCCTCCCCACCACAAACTTAGGTGGGCCCACAAGACTTCCCCAACTCATAGAACACTGTAGAACTGACCCTGTGGGACTTCTAAGGCCAGGGCATAAATGGGGATGCAGCTTTCATGGGGCTCCAGGGTAACGGCCCAGTGAGTTCACCTTGCCGGTTGCCTGGAAAGAGCCAATTTATCAAGACAGGGGAATCGCAATGGAGAAAGAGTAATTCATGCAGAGCTGACTGTGCGGGAGACTGGAGTTTTATTATTACCCAAATCAGTCTCCCTGAGCATTGGGGGATCAGAATTTTTAAAGAAATTTGGTGGGTAGGGGCTTGGGAAGTGGGCAGTGCTGATTGGTCAGGTTGGAGATAGAATCATAGGGGTTCAAAGTGAGGTTTTCTTTTCAGATGAAGTCTTGCTGTGACCCAGGCTGGAGTGCAGTGGCGTGATCTCTGCTCACCACAACCTCTGCCTCCCAGGTTCAGGCAATTCTCATGCCTCAGCTTCCCAAGCAGCTGGGACTACAGCTGCCAACCACCATGCCCGGTTAATTCTTTTTTTGCATTTTTAGTAGAGACAGGGTTTTGCCATGTTGCTCAGGCTGGTCTCGAACTCCTGACCTCAAGTGATCCACCCACCTCAACCTCCTAAAGTGATGGGATTACAGGCGTGAGCCACTGCGCCCAGCCCAAAGTGAAGTTTTCTTGCTGTCTTCTGTTCCTAGGTGGGATAGCAGAATTGGTTGAGGCAGATGATTGGTCTGCGTGCTGTTACCTGATTCATCCCGTGCGGGGTCTGCAAAATATTTCAAGCACTGATCTTAGGTTTCACAATAGTGATGTTATCCCCAGGAGCAATCTGGGGAGGTTCAGCCAGAGGCTCCATGACCCCTAAATTGTAATTTCTAATCTTGCAGCTAATTTGTTAGTCCTGCAAAGGCAGACTGGTCCCCAGGCAAGTAGGGGGTCTTTTCAAGAAAGGGCTGTTATCAATTTTGTTTCAGAGTCAAACCATGAACTGAACTCCTTCCCAAAGCTAGTTCAGCCTGCGCCCAGGAATGAACAAGGACAGCTTAAAGGTTAGACGCAAGATGGAATCGGTTAGGTCTGATCTCTTTCACGGTCATAATTTCCGCAGTTATTTTTACAAAGGTGGTTTCACCAGGGCATGTAATAAATCCAGGGTGTCTTAGCAGAGTTGGCAGCTGTGATTTTCTCCTTCTGTTCCCTACTGTCCTGCCATCATAGGATCCCCTTAGATAGGTAGAACTAACTCCCCAGAAGGTGTTTAGAAAGTAATTCTCATTAAGTCAACGATAGTAGAACCACAGGACATGTTTTATGCAGACATTAGGAAGGCTGCTCATTAAAAAGCATTTGAGTGGTGTGGTTTTTAATGATCTGGGAGAATTCCTTGATGTAATGTTGGGATAAAATAATCAAAATGTATAGTTGTATTCATAGAATAAGCCTCATTATTTATTTAAAGCATAGAAAAAAGACAGAACATACTGTAACCGGGGGAGCGTCCCCAGCTCCAGTTCAGAAGAGGTTATTGGCCTCTCTTACCCAGAAGAATGCAGAAAGGGGCCGGGCACGGTGGCTCACGCCTGTAATCCCAGCACTTTGGGAGGCCGAGGTGGGCGGATCATGAGCTCAAGAGATCGAGACCATGGTGAAACCCTGTCTCCACCAAAAAATACAAAACTTAGCTGGGCGTGGCGGTACGTGCCTCTGGTCTCAGCTACTAGGGAGGCTGAGGCAGTAGAACTGCTTGAACCCAGGAGGCGGAGGTTGCAGTGAGCCAAGATCGCGCCACTGCACTCCAGCCTGGCAACAGAGCAAGACTCTATACGCAATGGTTGTCAAACTTGTGGGGACGACAGCATTACCTGGAGGGCTGAGTCGCACCCTAGAGTCTCAGAGGGAGGAGGGAGGAGTTGGGACCCAGGAATCTGCATTTCTGACAACCTCCTAGGAGATGCTGCCACAGCTGAGGACTGCTGAGCCAAAGGTTAGCAGTTTCTTCTGGTATTGTGCTTTTGCCTTGCCACTATTTTCCTTGTTACGTTCTCTGAATTTTCCAAATTTCCTACAATGGTGGTCTGTTAGATGTGCAATCAGACATGAAAACAAGATCAGGCAGGCCGGGCGCGGTGGCTCACGCCCTTAATCCCAGCACTTCGGAAAGCTGCGGTGGGTGGATCCCTTGAGGTCAGGAGTTGGAGACCAGCCTGGAGCCTGGCCAAAATGGTGAAACCCCATTTCTACTAAAAAAATACAAAAAATTAGCCAGGCGTGGTGGTGGGTGCCTGTAATCCCAGCTACTTGGGAGGCTGAGTCAGGAGAATCGCTTGAACCCGAGAGACGGAGGTTATGGTGAGCCGAGATCGCATCGCTACACTCCAGCCTGGGTGACAGAGCGAGACTCCTTCTCAAAAAAAGAGAAAAGAAAAGAAAATTTGGGCCACAAAGCTCAAGATGGCCCCCACCCCACTTTGGATGGTAAAAGGGAACTTGGAGACAGAGAACCAGTCCCTCCACCCAATTTTATTCCTCAGCTGCGGACACTGGGTTCAGTTCAAAGAATATGTGTCCCCACCCCAAACCCCTTCCTCCTTTTATCCCCTGAGCCTGGAGCTGCCTCATTGACATGCGGCCGGCGCAGCTGCTGGGCTTGCTTCTGGATCACCGAGAAACAGGTCCGATTTGAAAATGTCAGGATCTCGTTAGCAATTCCAGTGGCCGCAGCGGTAATGACTCCTTTTCATGTTCCTGCGTGTTATACCGCATCAAAACTGACACAGACGCCTGGTTTTATAATATCACGGCCTGGAAATAAATGTCCAAAATGATATGAAAATGTACTAGGAAGAGATTAATAACTGGTCTTCCAGGAAGAAAGATAGCCCTTTTCAACCAGTATATTATATATTTTTTCCTCTTAAAAAAAGCCTCTCTGATAGCATCTCTCCTTGAGGGGAACTGAATTATATTATCACTCACAGGAGGTAATCAGGTCTGTCAGCTGCAGGGCTGAGCCTCTCAAGGCAGGAGAGGAGTGGGAGGCATTGGAGGGAGAGAGGTCCAGAAGGAGGGCCCTGAAAGGGGCGCTCCTGACCTCATCCATCCCCAACCCAGAGCTTTTTTTCCAAAGTAGGCAAAACCGGTACTGGCTGTTGTATAAGCACCTTTCTGCAGCGAGGAGAGGTTAGATAGAAGCAAAGTGGCATCTATAATGTATACGTGGGAAGACCCTGACTGGCCATGTGGGAGAGCTTTCCTCTCTAACATCATCTTTTTTTTTTTTTTTTTTTGAGATGGAATCTTGCTCTGTCACCCAGGCTGGAGTGCAGTGGCATGATCTCGGCTCACTGCAACCTCCGCCTCCATGGTTCAAGTGATTCTCCTGCCTCAGCCTCCTGAGTAGCTGGGACTACAGGTGCGTGCCACCACGCCCAGCTAATTTTTTTTTTTTTTTGTATTTTCAGTAGAGACAGGGTTTCATCGTGTTAGCCAGGATGGTCTTGATCTCCTAACCTTGTGATCAGCCAGCCTCAGCTTCCCGAAGTGCTGGGATTACAGGAGTGAGTCACCACGCCCGACCGACTGACCCTCTTAAGAGTCAAGCCAGACTGGGCACAGCAGCTCACACCTGGAATCTCAGCCCTTTGGGAAGCTGAGGCGGGAGGATTGCTTAAGGCCAGGAGTTTGAGACCAGCCTGGGCAACATAGCAAGAACCCCCGCCCCCACCGCTGTCTCTACAAAAAAAGAAAAAAAAAATCATCAAACGGCAGAAGGGGAATGAAAGTGGGGCCCAACTCCTGCTATCAGGGGCAGCGAAGAGCTCTGCCTGGGACAGTGGATTGAGGTCAAGAAGGAAGGCTCTGAGCCTGATGACCAGTGTAACTGACAGCCCAGCCCCTGGGGAACTGATTCTAAAGGTCCCAGCTCTCATAACACCTTCAATGTTTTTAACCATCTCTGTGCATGCATCCTCACAGGCACCACAGGAAGGGAAGCCCACTGTTTCCTCACTCTCCCAGCTTTGGCTCTGTACAAACACACACAAAAACACACATGCACACACAGATGCACACACTCTCATCTGCACACATACACATATGAACGTACAATACACACATGCATACACACACATCCACATATTCACACATGCATATACACACATTCACACACAATACACACATGTATACACTCACACACACATATATACATGTATACACTCATATACACACATACATACACACACAAGTATAAAATACATACACATGCATACACATGTACATACACACAAATTTACATATGCACACATGCATATATACACATTCACATACAATACACACAGGCACACACATACTCAAATTCACATATACACATATGCATACACATTCACATACAATACACACAAGTATACACACATGCACACATATACATACACATTCATGAATTCACACATGCACACATGTATATATTCACATACAATACACACACACAAACACACACATTCATATATGCATGCATGCAATATATACACATTCACATACAATGCACACATACACATACACTCACAAATTCACATATACACACATGCATATACACACACACAATACACACATATACACACATACATACATATATACACTCACCTGTCACAGGCACACATGCATATGTACATTCACACAATACACACATACATATACACACATACACACATGCATGTATGCATACACACACATACATGCACTTGCTTGCACACATACACACATGCAAGCATATGCACACATATATACATGCCCATACAATACATGCATGCATATAAATATGCACTCGTACACTCGCAGGTACACATGCGCACACACAGATCTATATACACATAGACCTGTGCACATACACAGAATCACACATACATACACATACGTGCACATGAACACACACACTGTCCTCACAGAGTCCTCTCTCACACCCCGTTTCCAGCCTCAACTTGTCTTGCGGGCTGCACAGCGCACCACCTCTCCAGCCACGACCTAAGCCCTCCTCACTTATACACCGATTTCCCAGCCTTTCCTCCAAGCCGCCTCAGTCTACCCTCAATAAACACTCTAAGTCATTCTGGCTCCAGAATGTGTTGCCTTAGATCCTGGCCTCCCTGGGCACCATTTCTGGCCCCATTAGCAAAGCCCAGGTTAAAAGGAGGCCAAGGTGGCCACGTTTGGTCCACTGCTCAGAGGCCCAGCTGGAAAGAGACTGGACAGCTTGGAATTCCAGGAGCAAAGCATTGGAGCGGAGAGGAGGCCCAAGACACAATATTTAAGTGATTGTTATCCAGGGCCTGGGGGACCCAAGGTGTAAGCCAGACAGACATGTGTGAAGCTGTGTGCCCCTGACTTCATGCTCTGCAACCTCAGAGCACAGCCACAGCCCAGAAGCAAGCCCTGCCTCCTCCCCTAGAGAGGCACCTTCCCCAACACCAGACCTCAGACAAGGGGACGAGCACCAGGATATTGACCGGTCCTCAGGCTCTTGACCACATTTTTGCTGCAGAACCGAGAAGTACAATGGAGAGATGAAAAATAGCACTGAATAGAGGATCGTTTCTAACGCAAACCAGCAATCTTCAAAAGATGGGGATCGGTGAGATTAATGAGGCCGATTACTGCCAGCTGCTTCAAGGAACTTGAAGGCTTTCGATGTCAGTACATTTCTGATGACAGAGTAATTACAGCTAATTAAGAAAAACTGAAGCTGAGAGCAGCCCAGTCGATCGTTCTGGCTGAGCCTCAACTTGCCTCTGACCTTCTCTGGAGACCCTGGAAAAACTCTCAGGTGAGCAACCTGTTCTCCTGTTTGGCCTCTAGAAACACAGAATCCACTGAGTCAGGGCAGGGAGACGGGAGGCAGGCTCAGGGCAGCTCACCCGCCCGACAAGTTTCTAAGGACGCGGTGTGGGGAAGGAAGCCTAGTTCAATCCAAAATCAAGAATCTGATCTGTAATCCCAGCACTTTGAGGCGGGAGGATCACCTGAGATCAGGAGTTCAAGACTGGCTTGGCCAACATGGTGAAACCCTGTCTCTATAAAAATTACCCGGGCGTGGTGGCACGTGCCTGTAATCCCAGCTACTTGGGAGGCTGAGGTAGGAGAATCACTTGAACCTGGGAGGCGAAGGTTGCAGTGAGCCCAAAACGCACCATTGCACTCCAGCCTGCGCGACAGAGTGAAACTCCATCAAAAAAAATAATAATAATAATGGGGGGGCCGGGCACAGTGGCTCACACCTGTAATCTCAGCACTTTGGGAAGCCAAGGTGAAAGGAAGGCTTGAGCCCAGGAGTTCCAAACCAGACTGAGCAACACGCTGAGGCCCTATCTCTACAAACAATAATAAATTTTTTAAATAAGCCAGGTGTGATGGTACATGCCTGCAATCCCAGCGACTCAAGAAGCCGATATAGGAGTTGCTTGAGCCCAGGAGGTCGAGGCTGCAGTGAGCCACTGTCACACCCTGAACTCCAGCCTGGGTGACAGAGCAAGACCCTCTCCCAAAAAAAAAAAAAACCACTCTCTTTTGTCTATGTGAGAACTAGTAACTGTTCAAAAAATTTTCTCAGCCAGGCACAGGGGCCCACACCTATGATCCCAGCACTTTGGGAGGCCAAGGCAGGCAGATCACCTGAGGTCAGGAGATCGAGACCAACCTGGCCAACATGGTGAAACCCTGTCTCTACTAAAAACACACAAAAAATTAGCCGGGCGCAGTGGCAGGCACCTGTAATCCCAGCTACTGGTGGGGGCTGAGGCAGGACTACCACTCGAACCCGGGAGGCAGAGGTTGCAGTGAGCTGAGATGGTGCCATTGCACGCCAGCTTAGACAACAAGAGTGAAACTCCATCTCAAAAAAAAAAAAAAAAAATTCTCTTTCGATCAGGTCTGCAGGAGTCACACAAAGTTAGCTAGGAGAGAGAGCCCTTGTTAAATTTTGTCCAACAAAGATTTACACAAAAGCTGCATCTTCACTGGACAGACACATCCCAAGGCAGAAATCGATGCATCATGCTGCTTTTGACTGTGGTCACATGACCAGTAGGTTTTCTAACGGGTGGGCATGTCTCACGCTATCCCTGCTCCTCACTCCAGCTTCCATTGCACAGACTTGCAAGGAGGCCAGCCCCTGGGCAGAGCTCCTGATGTGTAACAAAAAGGAGGTAACTGCTCTATCCCAAACTCAAGATGCTGGAAAGGAGATAGGTGGACAGCTTGGAGGCAGCTCATGACCCGTGGTGTATCTGCCACCTTCTCCCCTGATCCTCCTAGAGTTGTTCAAGGAAGGTTTTTGCTGCGGCTTGAATGTTTTTCTCTTTCAAAACTGATGCTGGGCTGGGCTCCGTGGCTCACACCTGTTATCTCAACACTCTGGGAGGCTGAGACGGGCAGATCACAACGTCAGGAGTTTGAGACCAGCCAGACCAACATGGTGAAACCCCGTCTCTACTAAAAATACAAAGGTTAACTGGCGTGGAAGCTTATGCCTATAATCTACTCAGGAGGCTGAGGCATGAGAATAGCTTGAAGCTGGGAGGTGGAGGTTGCAGTGAGCAGAGATCGCACCACTGCACTCCAGCCAGGGCGACAAAGCAAGACTCCGTCTCAAAAAAAAAACACTCATGCTGAAATTTAATCCCCAGTGTGCCAGTATTGAGAGATGGGGACTTCAAGAGCTGTTTGGGGTGCAGGGGCTCAGGCCTGTAATCCCAGACATTTGGGAGGCCAAAGCAGGCAGATCGCTTGAGCCCAGGTTTCAGGACCAGCCTGGGCAACATGGCAAAACCCAGTCTCTACAAAACCTACAAACATTAGCGGGGCATGGTGGCTGGGGCTTATAATCCCAGCTGTTTGGGAGGCTGAGGGAGGATCACTTGAGCCCAGGAGGTCGAGGCTGCAGTGAGCCAAGATTAAGCCACTGCACTCCAGCCTGGGCAACAGTGAGCCGAGATCACACCACTGCACTCCAGCCTGGGCAACTGAGCAAGACCCCGTCTTCTATTAGGTCATGAGGGCTTTGCCCTCGTGAATAGATTAATTCATTCATGGATTAATGGAGTTATGGTTTAATGAACATGGTGGCACCTGCCTGTAATCCCAGCTATGCAGGAAGCTGAAGCAGGAGAATTGCTTGAACCCTGGAGGCAGAGGTTGCTATGAGCCGAGATGGTGCCACTGCACTCCAGCCTGGGCGACAGAGTAAGACTCTGTCTTAAAAAACAAACAAACAAACAAACAAAAAACCTCATGCTGAAATGTAATCCCCAGTATGCCAGTATCAAGAGGTGGGGGCTTTAAGAGGCGACTGGGGTGCAGGGGCTGAGGCTTGTTATCCCAGAACTCTGGGAGGCCGAGTCAGGCAGATCGTTATCTTGGGAGCGAAACTAGTGGCTTTATAAGAAAAGGAAGAGAACTGAGCTGCATGCTCAGCCCCCTCACCACGTGGTGCCCGGGAACTCTACAGAGTCCCCACCAGCAAGAAGGTCCTTCCCAGATGCAGCCCCTTGACCTTGGACTTCTCAGCCTCCATCCCTGTAAGAAATAAATTCCTTCTCCTTAAAAATCACCCAGTTTCAGGTATTCCAGTATAAGCAACAGAAAATGGACGAAGACCCAGCTCAAAACGCAAATTCCTCCAGGCATGAGTCATGAGCACCAAAGTTCCAACTCAAAAGTAAATGACTGACTCCTCCCGTTGAGTCACCGTGCAGGAAACCCACCCTGGATCCAGCCATTCCCTCCGTCTCCCACCTCCCCACCCAAAGCAGACGCTGATGGGCCGGCAGCACGGTAGGGTTCTGCAGGGGTGCAAGCAGGGCAGAGTTTCATCACTATGAAAATAAAAACAAGGCATAAACTCCAAAGCCCATCTTTGAAAGACCCACCTCCACCAGATGGAAGTAATACGCACTTCTCCACCATTTGGTTATGGTCTGTCTGTAGGCTCAGAGAGCTTTAGGCAAAGGCAGAGTGGGGAAGAGAAACACCAGCTCATAAATGAGGCAGCCAGATTCTTCTCCAACAGCCAGAGAAGCCAAAGTGCACGTGCTAATCCCAATGTCTACCCTCACCAGCTGCTCCCACCAGCCAATTGACTCATCTGCAGAGTGACAGACAACACATGACTTTTAAGTTCCATGCTCCTCGATGGCTTTAAGTTTCTGCACCCATCTCTGATTCTTACGGAGTGTTGCTTAAATGGAAACATGGGGAGGGGACAGAACCCTATAAGAACCAGTGGATCCATTTCTTGGCTAAAATAAAACCATTCCTTCTAGAAAACGAACTACAGCCCTGATATGGGCATTAAATCAAGAAGCATCCTGAAACCATATGGTCAGGGCACAAGAGACATGTGAATCCAATTAAAACATTTAAGCTCATTCTCTTTCTTCAGAGAATCACAAAGTCTAACTACCTACACATGTCTGGCGTTTTTCTGAGGCTCGTGATGAGGTTTTCGCCTGCGTCGTTTGGGGTTTGGATTTTATTGGCTTAATACCAGGTGTGGGTCGTGTAACAGAAACAAAATTTGAAAAAAACAAAAACATCTGGTGTGCTTTTAGTTCCTTATGGTTTCTATGCTTTCTTTGATTTCTTTAGCCATTTTAAACATGCCGTATTTGTTTTGACACTTCTGTCAGCCTGTTGCTTTGCAGTCTCAAGTGTTCTTGTTCTTCTCATTAGAGATAAAGACCTTTCTTGGGCATTAAGTTTCCTGCTTTATCTCTATGGCATCAGGACAAGTGACCAGGAATGCTATTGGATGAGGAGCTCCTGGGCTCTCCTGGAGAAACTGGGATGAGGAGCAAGCAAGAACAAGCTTGAGACTCCCTTTGTATTAAAGATGGAGAGCATCCTTCTAACGAAAAGATGAAAATTAATGTATGAACGTGTTAAAGGCTCCTGTGTCTAGCCAGCTGAGGTGGTTCCTGCCTGTAATCCCAGCACTTTGGGAAGCCGAGGTGGGAAGACTGCTTGCAGCTCAGGAGTTCGAGATCAGCATGGCCAACATAGGGAGATTCTGTCTCTACAGAAAATTTTAAAATTAGCTGGGTATTTGGTGGTGCCCATCTGTAGTCCCAGCAACTTGGGAGGCTGAGATGGAAGGATCACTTGAACTCAGGAGATCAAAACGGCGGTGAGCTATGATCATGCCACTGCACACCAGCCTGGGGAAAAAAAGGGGCTCCTGCGTCTTATACTGAGAAACTCGTTCATTACCAGCAAGTGTAGATCCATTAAACAACACAGTTTAAGCTGCAGTACCAAAGAGACCCAAAAACACAATTGTTTAAATAAGTTAAAGGCATGTTTATCTGTTACTTAATGATCCTGAGACATCCCAGGGTTAGAAGAGCAGTTCTGTTGTCCTCAACATGCAGTTTCTGTCTCTAGGACCAAAGTGGCTGCTTCGGCTCCTGCCATTACATATGCATCTGAGCCAGTGCAGAGGAGGAGAGTCAAAAGCAAGTACATGCTCATTTCTTTTAAGGTTATGTGGTAGAGGCTGCTAATTATGCATCACAATCTGTTGTCCCCTTCAAGGGGTGCTACATTTGTCAGCCCCTTGCACTTGGTTATGAGCATATGAGCAAAATTCTCTCCAATAAAATGTAAGAAGCAGGGGATTAGGGGAGAGGATCCTGCAGGCTTATATTAATTCTACTCCCTTTCATTGGCCTGCAAAGGAGGCTGGGAGATGCCTACTCTCACGTCCTGCCTTCATCATTAAAATGTCCCTGTAGGCCAGGCGCGGTGGCTCAAGCCTGTAATCCCAGCACTTTGGGAGGCCGAGGCGGGCAGATCACGAGGTCAAAAGATCGAGACCATCCAAGTCAACATGGTGAAACCCCATCTCTACTAAAAATACAAAAATTAGCTGGGTGTGGTGGCCCATGCCTGTAGTCCCAGCTACTCGGGAGGCTGAGGCAGGAGAATTGCTTGAACCCAGGAGGTGGAAGTTGCGGTGAGCCAGGATCATGCCATTGCACTCCAGCCTGGGTGACAAGAGCGAAACTCCACCTCAAAAGAAAAAAAAAGTCCCTGTATTAGTCCATTCTCATGCTGCTAATAAAGACATACCCAAGACTGGGTAATTTATATAAAGGAAAGAGGTTTAATTGACTCACAGTTCTGCAGGGCTGAGGAGGCCTCAGGAAACTTACAGTCATGACAGACGGGGAAGCAAACATGTCCTTTTTCACATGGCAGCAGCCAAGAGAAGTTCAGGGGAAGTGCCCTTTATAAAACCCTCAGATCTCACAAGACTTATTCAGTATCACGAGAACAGCATGGGAAAACCCACCCCCATAATTCAGTTACCTCTCACTGGGTCCCTCCCACAATACGTGGGGATTAAGGGAGCTACGATTCAAGATGAAATTTGGGTGGGGACACAGCTAGCCCACTTCAGTCCCCATGCAAATGAAAGAGAACTGATGCTCATGGTGCAGACACGGTGGATCAGTAATTGAATTAACTGATAGAATTAAGGAAGCAATTATTTACAATTGACTGTGCTGGGTCAATTGTAAATAATCGCTTAGTTAATTCTATGTAGTAAGAATGATAATTTTCACTCAGCGAATGAGGCTCGAGAAATTTGCTCAAAGTCACACAACAAAGCAAGGCTATAAGGAAACAGGTCCTTCTCCTCAAGCCTTGCATTTCCCTGCACCCCAGGATATTTCTGACATACTTCCCCTGCAAAGCACCTTGGTCTTCCCCATAGAATGGGCTGCTTTTATTTCATTTTATTATTATTTTTTGAGATGGAGTTTTACTCTTGTTGCCCAGGCTAGAGTACAATGGCACAATCTTGGCTCACTGCAACCTCTGCCTCCCGGGTTCAACTGGTTCTCCTGCCTCAGCCTCCCGAGTAGCTGGGATTACATGCAGGTGCCACCACACCCGGCTAATTTTTTCGTATTTAGTAGAGACAGGGTTTCACTGTGTTGATCAGGCTGGTCTCGAACTCCTGACCTCAGGTGATCCATCTGCCTTGGCCTCCCAAAGTGCTGGGATTACAGACGTGAGCCATCGCACCCAACCTGCTTTGAGTCTTTGTATCTACCACATACTGTATCCAATGGGTACCAAGACCAGGGATATGACATAAATGTACTCCCTTAGAAGATGCTTTGCTCTCTAGTCTATATGAAGATAGGAAAGTAATTCAAGAAGGTAGCCAGGGCTTTCTCAGGGGACCCGGGTCCAAAACACCTCAGGTGACCGTGACGCCACACTCATAAGGAGAGAGGGACAGAAGCAAGGTTTAAATGGCAAGATGATGGAGGTTGGGAGATGTGTCTCACCCACTGATAACCAAAACAATTTCTTCCTCATCTCAACCCAAGTGCACACACCCACAGACACACCCCAGCCTCTCTTGCTGGGCCCTGGAGCTACCATGCTGCAATTCCTAGGAGATCGTGCTGAGCTATGGCTTCATAAATGGACCGTGTCTCTGATTTTGAAAGGCAGTGTATATTATTTTGTCATCTCTATTAATCCATAAGCCATCGTGATCCTCCCGAAAGCCCATTGTGATTGTGGTACAATGGAAAAGCCTGACTTAGAATGGTTCATTCATTCTTTTTCTTTCTTTCTTTTTTAGACGGAGTCTCGCTCTGCTGCCAAGCTGCAGTGACACAATCTCGGCTCACTGCAACCTGCGCCTCCTGGGTTCAAGCGATTCTCCTGCCCTAGCCTCCCGAGTAGCTGGGACTACAGGCACGTGCCACCACGTCCAGCTAATTTTTGTATTTTTTAGTAGCGATGGGGTTTCACCATGTTGGCCAGGATGGTCTCTATCTCTTGCCTTCGGTATCTGCCCATCTCGGCCTCCCAAAGTGCTGAAATTGCAGCCATAAGCCACTGGGCGTGGCCTGGGAGGAGAGTTTTGAATTCAGTCTGTTCAGGAGTTTGTGCTATACTGTCTCCTAATAAAATGAACAAGAGAATGATTCCAACTCAGGAAAGAAAATGAATAAGTAGGAATATCGATGAAAAGAGAACTAAGGTTGGAAAGAAAGAAGAAAGACAAGAGGGGTACAGAACTGGGATTTTTTTTTTTTTTGAAGCATACTCAGAAGCAGCTAAGGAAGTTTCCTTCAAGCTAGGGAGTACTGAGGGCCAAGGCAGCACACCAGTGGGTCCTGCCTCCTTCCACTGTGCTCAGAGGGTAAACCTGACCAACAGCAACAAAAACATCAGTTCTCAACGAACCAAAGAAGCCTGGGCATTGGCAGTTCCAAGTTGAATGTAGTGGCTCAACCATATCATCAAAGACATAGGTTCCTTCTGTCTTCCTGTGGTACCATCCCTAGGGTGTTGGCTTTCTGTCCTTGGACTCATCACCTCATGATCACAAAAGGGCTGCTGAATCACCATCAAACAACGTTTAAGATGAGAAGATGGCAAAGTACAGGAAAGCTTTGTTTCTGTAGCATCCTCTATGTTAGAGAAAGACATCTTTCCCAGGAGCCCCCCAACAGCCTGCATCCTGTCTTATTGGCTGGAATAGGTCTCATGGCCACCTCGCAATCATTGGCAAAGAGGAAGTGGATTATCATGATTGATCTGGGAAATTTAAGCTTCATTCTCTGAGTTGAGGGCAGGTTTACCTTCGCTGAGCCCATTGCTGCCTGAAAATAGAAAACTGGGGCCTGCTGGCATGGAAGGAGGAAGTGTGGATGGCGGTTGAGTGGACCGTGCTCTAGCTTGAAGTGTTCCTGCCTAGAACTAATGCTTCAAATCCTTGGGCATTGCAGGGATTCGAATATCCATCCTCAAGAAACTGAAAGTCACTTCTCACAGGAGAAGGCCAGAGCTGAGATGAGACTTGTCCAGGGTGAAAGATCTAGAGCCTGGGCCAGGCATGGTGGCTCATGCCTGTAATCCCAGCACTTCGGGAGGCCGAGGCAGGTGGATCGCCTGAGCTCAGGAGTTTGAGACCACCCTCGGGAACATGGTGAAACCCCCTCTCAACTAAAATACAAAAAATTAGCTGGGCATGGTGGTGCACACCTGCAGTCCCAGCTCTAGGGAGGCTGAGACAAGAGAATCACTTGAACTCAGGAGGCAGAGGCTGCTGCGAGCCAAGATCACGCCACTGCACTCCAGCCTGGTTACAGAGCGAGACTCCATCTCAAAAAAAGAATTTATAAAGACAGGATCCCACGTGCTGGCCAGGCTGGTTTCAAACTCCCTCCTGGCCTAAATGATCCTTCCTGCCTCAGCCTCCCAAAGTGCTGGGATTACAGGCGTGAGCCATTACACCCAGCCAAATATCCTCTTCCCATAAAGACAACAGTAATATCAGATAGGATTTGCCCTAAAGACCTCATTTTAGCTCAGTTATCTCTGTAAAGAACTTATGGCCAAATGCAGTGACATTCTGAGATACCAAGGGTTAGGACTCTGTCTCTTAGTCTGTTTTCTATTGCTTATAACAGAATACCCAAAACTGGGTAATTTGCCAAAAAAAAAAAAAAAAGATTTTATTTGTTTATTTATTTGAGGCAGATTCTTGCTCTGTTACCGAGGCCAGAGTGCAGTGGCACAATCTCAGCTCACTGCAAACAACCACCTCCCAGGTTCAGGCAACTCTCCTGCCTCAGCCTCCCAAGTAGCTGGGACTATAGGTGCTCACCACCATTCCCAGCTTATTTGTGTATTTTTAGTAGAGATGGGGTTTCACCATGTTTACCTAAGTTCCTTTCTTAGGCCACTGTTCCAGACCTAAAAAAGGAACTTATTTCTTATGGAGGCTGGGAAGGCCAAGGTTGAGGGACTGTGTCTGGTGAGGACCTTCTTGCTGGTGGGGACTCTCTACAGCATCCCAAGGTGGTGCAGGGCATCGCATGGTGAGGGGCTGAGCGTGTAACATGCTCACTCAGGTCTTCCTTCCTCTTCTTATAAAGCCACCAGTCTCATTCCCATGAAAAGCAAGTAATCCATTAATCCAGGAATAGCTCTGGTCTCATGACTCAGTCACCTCATCATAGCAGATTTCAACGTGGTGGGCGTTGGGGGCACTGGACATAGTTTAGCTTATAACAGGGGTTAAGAAGACAGACTCTGGGACCCAAATGCTTGAGCACCAGCTGTGGCAAGTTACCTTATCTATGACAAGTTACTTAACTATCCTGTCCCCCAATTTTTACATGCACAAAATGAGCTTAATAATAGTGACTACTTTGAGAGGCTGTTCTAAGAGTCAATTAAATAGTAAAATCTTTCGAATACCCTCTGGCGCAGAGGAAGAGCTATAGAAATGTTAGCTGTTGTTATTGCTATTGCCACAGCTACATCATGTCTGCGTTTTACTTCTATGGAATCACCTTTTCCAAGCTGAAATTTTACAAAGTAATGAAAATGAAAGCAGTAACACCGCTACCAAGTGTTGATCTCAGTAAGCATCGGGCAGAGGCCAAGTGCTTTACAAACTTCACCACCTTGGATCTCGGGAGATACTGTGGTTTCAAAATGGCCTCGGCTTTTGAAAGGCCAAGAGTGACCACACGTGATGGCTCACACCTGTAACCCCAGCATTTTGGGAGGCCAAGGTGGGCAAATTACTTGAGGTCAGGAGTTCAAGACCAGCCTGGCCAACATAGCAAAACCCCTCTCTACTAAAAATACAAAAGTTAGCTGAGTGTGGTGGTGCACACCTGTAATCCCAGCTCGGGAGGCTGAGGCAGGAGAATCTCTTGAACCCAGGAGGCAGAAGTTGCAGTGAGCTGAGATCATGCCACTGCATTCCAGCCTGGGTGTATATAAAGGCCAAGAAGATTTTGGGGTCAGGTCCCAACTAGACTTATCAATAAAATCTAGATAAAATCAAAATCAAAAGCTGACGCTTGACCATCATCAGGATTGGTGGTAATTCTGGTCTGTCTTACTCCATCTGGGCTACCGTGACAAAATTCCATAGACAGGATAGCTTATAAACAACAGAAATTTAGCTGTGTGTGGTGGCTCACCTCTGGCATCCCGGCTCCTTGGGAAGCTGAGGTGGGCCGAGCAATTGAGGCCAAGAGTTCAAGATCAGCCTGGGTAATCTAGCCAGTCTCCCCTCTCTAAAAACAAAAACTAAAAAAGTAGCCAGGTATGGTGGTGCACACCTGTAGTCCCAGCTACGTGGGAGGTTGAGGTGGGAGGATCGCTTGAGCCCAGGAATATGAGGCTGCAGTGAGCCATGATCATGCCACTGTACTACAACCTGGGTGACAGAGCAAGACCCCATTTCTAAGAAAAAAAAAATTTTTTTTGAGATGGAGTCTTGCTCTGTCACCCAGGCTAGAGTGCAGTAGCACAATCTCGGCTCACCGCAACCTCCGCCTCCTGGGTTCAAGTGATTCTCCTGTCTCAGCCTTCTGAGTAGCTGGGATTACAGACGCCAGCCACCACGCCCAGCTAATTTTTGTATTTTTAGTAGAGACAGGGTTTCACCATGTTGGCCAGGCTGGTCTCGAACTCCTGACCTCATGATCCACCCACCTCAGCCTCCCAAAGTGCTGGGATTACAGGCATGAGCCACCATGCCCAGTCTGAAAAATTTTAATAATAAATAAAATAAGTAAATTAACAACAGAAATGTATTTCTCACAGTTCAGAAGGACAGAAAGTCTCAGGAGCAAGTCACTGACAGATTCAGCAGCTGGTAAGGCGACACTGTGCCATCGATAGCACCTTTTCACTCCAGCCTCACATGGCAGGAAGGTCTCTTATAAGGACCTTAATCCTATTCATGAAGTCTTCACTCCCCCATTGACCTGATCACCTCCCAAAAGCTCCACTACTTCCTGATACCATCATCTTGGAGGTGTAAAAGAAAAATACACCTTGGGACCCCAAAATTACTAAGCTAAAGGGAAAAGTCAAGCTGGAAACATTAAGGCGCAAACCTGCCTCCCATACTATTCAGTCATCCCTCTCCTCACTGCGATAAATGCACATCTGACTGCCTCCTTTGGAAAGAATAATCAGAAATTCACAAGTATGCCACTCTTTGTCTCTGACCTACCTGTGGCCTGGAAGCCCCCTCCCTGCTTCAAATTGTCCCACCTTTCTGGAGGGAGCCAATGTTCATCTTACACATGCTGACTGATGTCTCACGTCTCCCTAAAATGTATGAAACCAAGCCGTTCCCCGACCACCTTGGGCATATGTCATCAAGACGCCCTGAGGCTGCATCATGGGTGCACATCTTCAACCTTGGCAAAATATATTTTCTAAATTAACTTAGACCTGTCTCAGGTATTTGGGGTACACAGGTGAGGGTTTCAATATATGAATTTGGACAGGACGTACACATTCTGACCATAGCACTGTCTTAGCACCATTGTTAATTACTTGGAAGGGGGAAGCATGGGCTAGAGGCCAGGGCATAGCTCAGAGGCAGACTTCTGTGGTCTCCGGCCTGCTTCTGACCAGCTCTCAGCTGCCCACAGCAGGGCCAGGGAGGGAGGTACACCCTGAAGGCACCGCTGTCTCTTGCTGTAGAGGTGAAACCAGCCTCTCAACCTTCCACTATTCATGCTCAATACATCAAGGGCAGCCATTCATGCCCCACTGAGGGAAGTAGAAAAGCTCCTTTTTAAAGTTTCCTTTCTTGGTAAAGAATAAGTGTGCTAATGCTAATAACTTTGTTAAGCCCTGTCCCACGTAGCTGTGAGATATGCCATTCTTACAGGCACGTAGTACCTTCTATGTCCTGTACTGTAACCAAGCTATCTGTGCTGGACGTGCTCACAGGCATGTCCCAGCTCTCCATTGCTTTTACCTGTTTAGAAAAGTTTTCAGTTGTTAGCCAATCAGGTTTTAGTTTAGAGTGTGAGGTCTGGCTCCAGCCAATGGAGATCAGACAGCAGTTAGGACATCCCCAAATGCGTAAGGGATAAATTTGTGTGTTTTCCTTTGTTCATTGTACTCTCATGGCAGGACGGCTAGCGAGGGTACCCTTCCTGCAGTCCAGGAAGTAAAAATTGCATTGCTGAAAGATCCTTTGTCTCCATGCTAATTTTTCTTTGCAGCACCCAGCATCTATTTCCAACACCCGCTGTGTTCCTAAAACCATTCTATCCAGAAGAGGAATTGTTCCATCAGCCCTTAACATGACTTTTTTTTCTTAAACCACATTTGCATGTAATGAGTTTCCTTTGGAGCTGAGCACACAGTAGGCATCCAAGGGGGATCTGAGGCTCAGAAAAGAGAAGGGGCCAAGCTAAGAGAACAGCAAAATTCAAACTAAGGCCTTAGCCATCATCCCCTAGCAGCCCGCATCAGCCTAACAAGTCTTATAGCCTCAGAAAGAGAAATCTTTAACCCAATTATGTCAAACCCCACTGGATACATTTGATCCGGGAAAAATATCATCTCTGGCAATCATAAAGAATATTAAGGTATTAGCAACCGTCATTTCAGAATTGCATTGGAAAGAGAGCTGGAAATAATTGCACATCAGTTGCTCAAAAATCAGCAGTAAAAGAAATTTACATTAGTGTATAAATTACCCTTCTAGCAATATAAATTAGGATTTTATGGCTCCTAATGACAACAGTACAGGACCTGGCTGTGCTAAGCAGAGATTTCCTGGAGAAGGCAGCGGCTGTGCTCTGAATCCAGCAGGCACCTGGGCCCAAGGGCTGAGCTGGGGAGCAGAAGTGATTTGAATCTAACTGTCGCCCGCCTGGAAGCCAACCCTGCTGGAAGATACCCCAAATCTGCAGAGCACCAGGGAGGCAGAAAAACCTCTTCAAAGCCCAGCTCTGGCTCTGCAGAGAACAAAAGCAATTTGCCTCCCTCACCTCCCCCGCCCCCCAACAACAGCACACACAGCCCTCTTCAGCCCTCGCCTGGAAACAGAAGCTCTGGATTTACTTGCATAGCTGTTATGTTATCAGCACTTTTGCTGTGCAGGGTTGGAGGCTAGAGCTGCAGTTTTTCAGCTTTGAGTCAGGGCAGCCTAAGCTATTTAGAATCATGGACTATCTTTGCTGGAAGGGCCAACAGAAAATATCTAGCAATCCCTTAGTGGGGTGATAGAGCAAGGATCAGGGCAAGGAGAGTGATGGTAAGGGGAGCGCTTCTCCTGGGTCAGGTGACAGAAGCCAGAGGCAACTTTATTCCACAGGGCAGGTGCATGAAAAGTTGCCACTAGCTACAAGGATGGAGACACCCTCAAATAACTCTCTCTCTCTCTCTCTCTCTCTCTTTCTCTCTCTCTCTCTCTCTCTCCCCGCCCCCTTTATGTGTTGGCTTCTTTGTCTCCCAGCACTTTGGGAGGCTGATGCGGGCGACTCACCTGAGGTCGGGAGTTCGAGACCAGCCTGACCAACACGGAGAAACCCCTTCTCTACTAAAAATACAAAATTAGCCGGGCGTGGTGGTGCATGCCTGTAATCCCAGCTACTTGGGAGGCTGAAGCAGCAGAATAACTTGAACCTGGAAGGCCGTGGGTGGAGATCGCACCATTGTACTCCATCCAGCCTGGGCAACAATTGTAAAACTCTGCCTGGGGAGAGAGAAGGAAAACAAAAGAAATATGCAAAGAATAAACAGAGCCATTTTCTCAGCTGTCTGAGGGAGACACTCTGATTGGCTCTTCTTGGTTACACACCCACCCCCTGGACCAATCGCTGCTGAGAAAGGATGGAGTATTATGATTGGCTAAGTTTGGGTCACATGTTCACCATTAAGCCTCACTCATGGACCCTCTAAGTTTGGACGGGCAGTGGTATTGGTGGTAAGGATGGGGGTCCCAGCAAAACCGTGGAGAAAGGGAGAACAGTTCTCCCAAAGGAAACAGGGTTACTGGGTCCTCTAGTGAGTGGCTGGTTCAAGGGATCCAAGAAAATCAGTGATTAAGCCAGAACCAGGACCTCCATTCCCTCCCAGTGGTCCGTGGCACTTTCTCTGGACCATGTGCCCAGTGAGGGACTCTGAAGTTTGGAGCAGAGGCTTAGCTAAGAAAGAGGCCAACCCAGACTGCTTGTTTCACAGGCATTTAGAGACAACGGTCCAGGTATTACCCTGAGCACTGTGGGCCATGAAATACAGCCCTGTGCGTCCGTGATTTTAAACAGCTCCCCAAATGATCTTAGTGCACAGCAACATAACAAGACCTCATTTCTAGAAAAGGTAAAATAAATTAGCCAGGTGCGGTGGTTCTGGCTTCATCAGTGAGTTCCCCTGAACCAGCCACTCACTAGAGGACCCATTAACTGTTTCCTTTGGCAGAGCTGCCCTTCCCACGATTTCGGTGGGACCCCCATTTTTACCACCAAGACCACTGCCCATCCAAACTAGAGAGTCCATGAGTGAGGTTAATGGTGAACATGTGACCCAAACCTAGCCAATCATAATACACCATCCCCTCTCAACAGTGATTGGTCCAGGAGGTGGGTCTGTAACCAAGAATCTTCAACGCTGGGTATGCAATGAGATCACTTGGGGAGCGTTTTAAAATCCTAGATGATGTCCAGAACAGCCCTGTTCAAACTGCAAACGGAGAAAACAAAGAAAGACGTCAGGGCCACATCACACAAGCAAGTGGCCGCAGATATGCTGGAGACTGGTTGTGTTGCGTGGTCTCCAGTGAGATCAGTGGTACTAATGGGTGAACCCCTAGAAGCACAGACTCACAGACTCTTCCAGGAAGAGGATACTTGGTGGCCAATCCCAGTTTAGAGGTCCTGACATGAGGAGGTGCCCAGATGAGGTCATGCCAAGGTCGTGGCTGAAGAGCAGAACGACACATCTATACACCCTCACCTGTGTGTTTCCAGCAACCCATCTACAAAAGAGAGGTGGCAGCAACAGTGGCTGCTGCGCCTCATTTCCGTCCCTTCCCTACACTGTCTGTTTCCAACTTAACCTGGGGCTGTCCTTCCCCTTTACTCTGGGGCCCAGGGAGCTTGGACAAAACAGCTTCCTGAATGGAGAGATCAGAACCAATGAAAATCCAGGGCCATGACTGTTTCTGCTGTGTTGGGGTCTTACATGCCAACTGGACTGGAAGCCCCTTAAGGAACCCAGAGTGCCTGTGGGATTATGGGGAAAGTGTACTTCCAATAAAGAAGAGGAGGGTTGGGTACCTGCCTTGCTGTTCACAAGCTGTGTAAGAGCATTCTAACTTCCTTTCCTTTCCTTCCCCTTCCTCTTCCCCCTTCCCTTTCCTTTCTTTTCTTTTCTTTTTTTGAGACAAGATCTCACTCTGTCACCCAGACTGGAGTGCAGTGGTGTGATCATAGCTCACTGCAGCCTCCACCTCCTGGGCTCAAGTGATCCTCCTGCCTCAGCCTCCTGAGTAGCTGGGACTGCAGGAACACATCACCATGCCTGGCTAATTGTTATTTATTTATTTATTTATTTATTTATTTATTTATTTATTTACAGATGAGGACTTGCGATGTTGCCCAGGCTGGTCTCAAATTCCTGGGCTCAAGGAATCTTTCCACCTTGACCTCCCAAAGTACTGGAATTACAAGTATGATCTACCACATCCAACCAGCACCCTAATTTCTGAGGATTCCAGGGCCTCAGTCATCCTCATCCAGACAATGGAAACAATAGCCCCTCCCTCCCCCAGCAGAGGTGGGGAGTGAGAGAAGTGAATAAAGAGATTACTTCTATAAAAATCTAGCACAGCACCAGACTCACCAAAGGCCCCAAGCAAATGGGAAGCCAACCACTTTCTGCCTCTCCTGGAGGTTGAAGCCAACTCCTGCCCTCTCTGAATCCCCTGTGGGCTGAGAGCCAGGCCCTGATTGATTGGTTGATTAATTAATGTGAAGACCAGGTCTCCACGAGGAAGTTTACTAATGACAAAAAAAAAAATCTCTGGAGAATGAAATGTTATGTGTCACTTGTCAACAAAACCCAGCACTTCTCAGTGAAATAAGCATCTGATTCTGGAAAACTTAATTAAAACTGCTGTTGGCATGCTAGTGATTTATGCCATCATTCCCAGCCTTCGCCTGGCGATTCCCTGGAGAGACACCAATTATCTCCCGGCGATGTTGTGAAATTCTCAGAATACTCCTCTAAACAACATGAATCTTTAATATATTTTAACTTTAAAAAAAATCAGATCATGCAGCACTTTTCCCAGAAAAGAAAAAAAAAAGCTCCAAAGTGAAGAGAAATCTAACAGAAATGGAAGGTCAGCTGTGGGCAGTGGCTCATGCTAGTAATTCCCCACAGTTTTGGGGAGGCTGAGGCTGGAGGACTGCGTGAGATGACAAGTTCAGGACCAGCCTGGGCGACACAGGGAGACCCTGTCTCTACAAAAAATAATGATGATAATAATTAATTAAAATTAGCCAGATATGCTGGCACCTGCCTGTAGTCCCAGCAACTCAAGAGGCTGAGGCTGGAGGATCACTTAAGCCCAGGATTTCAAGGCTGCAGTGAGCTATGATCATGCCACTGCTATCCAGCATGGGCAACAGGGCAAGACCCTGTCTCAAAAAAAATAAATAAAAGAGAGAGAGAAAGAAGGAAATAGTCCTTGCCCCACCCACGCCCTAAGGTATCATCCAGGCTCCATACCTGACCCTTGTTCCTTCCCCCTGGTACAGGATCTTCTGTTCCTGGTTTTGACCCTGCCGGCTCTGGCATTCCATGTGCTTTGTGCCACGGCTGCAGAGAGCATCCAGATGCCCGACCTTCAGTCGTTAGCATCCCAGTCTTAGTCCAGGCTCACCCTGCCCTGGAGACAGTCTTCATCATGTACTCCTAACCAACCTCACTACCAGCTTCTCACCCCCCTGCTCTCTTCCCAGTGGTCTCAGTACTGCCCAATTCACTCCACTGCCTTAAAGACTATATTAAAACCCAGAGTTTCAAATCGGTCATATTTGAATCCAGGATCAGGAGACCTGAATTCTAGTCCCAGCTTTGCCTCCACCTGTGTGACCTCAGATATGAGCCCTCTCCCTCTCTAGGTCTGACAGCCTCATGTGGAAACTGAAGGGCTTAAACTATATCCAGGATGGAAATCGCCTGGCAAACATGCCACCCCTTCCCGTTTCCGAGTCAGTGGCAGACATCACTAATCAACCTTGATCCTCTCTCCCACTAAATTCAGACTACCAATCCAGAGTTCCAAGAGACCACTCTGAACAACAAGACTAGGCACATAGGATAACACTGACTTTTCATCCTTATGCTAGTTGACAGAGCAAGAGCATCACCGCCTTTGACAAGCCCATCATTCTTAAGTTCACCTTAATCAAAAACTGCCTAAATCCAAAGGGCATCAGCCTAAAGGCTAAGGTCAGCACGACCATAAACCACAAATAACAACTTCGACCAGAAACATTCCAAACTCCCCGACCAGGGACATGCCAGCCCCAAGATAGCCCCTCTATGGCCAGAAAGATGTCAGCCCCAAGATAACATCCCCTCCGTCCAGAGATATTTCAGTCCTGCCATAAAACTTCCCCAACACAGAAACATTCCAAGCTTATGATAAGCCCCTCACCCAAAACCCAAAATATACTCTTAGTCTGTAAGAGAAATCACTCCTGACTGAAATCACCAGAAGCTCCTCTCAGGTTTATTTTCTCTAAACCAAATCTGTCTTTAACTGTCACGCTGCATTTCGTGTTTCTTTCCTCTTTAACTCTTACACTATTAATATCCTAATTGTTTGCCCCATGGCAGGTATTCAAAATTTTTCCAGCCTCTTTAAAACCTCAGCTTAGGCTGGGCATGATGAGTCATGCCTGTAATCCCGGCACTTTGGAAGGGTGACGTGGGTGGATCCCTTGAGGCCAGGAATTGGAGACCTACCTGGGCAACATGGAAAAACCCCATCTCTACTAAAAATACAAAAAAACTAGCCAGGTGTGGTGGCATGTGCCTGTAGTTCCAGCTACTCATGAGGCGGACGCACAAGATTCCTTTGAATCTGGGAGGTGGAAGTTGCAGTGAGCTGAGATCCTGCCACTGCACTCCAGCCTGGGTGACAGAGCAAGACATACACTGTCTCAAAAAAACAAAAATAAAACCTCAGCTCTAGCCATTCCCATTTGTGGTCAGCAGAATAATGGCCCCACAATGATGTCCGCATACTTATCCCTAGAGCTTGTGACTATTTTACATTATCAAGCAGAAGGGACTTTGCAGATGTGATTAAACTAGGATCATGTGATGGAGGGATTCTCATGGACTGTCTGGCTGGGTTCAATGTAATCACAGGGTCCTTGTGAGAGGGAGGCAGGAAGAACAAAAAACCAGGGAGAGAAGATGTAAGAGCAGAAGCAGAAAGGACAGAAAATGCTTCACAGCTGGCTTTGAAGGTGGAGGAAGGGGTCACATGCCAAGGCCACTTAGTGGCCTCTTGAAACTCGAAAAAAACAAGAAATGATTTTCCCCTAAGCCTCCAGAATGAACTGCCAGCACCTTAATGTTAGACTTCTGACCTCCAAAACTAGTAGAGAATAAATGTGTGTTATTTTAAGCCACTACGTGGTTGTTTCTTGCAGCAACCCAGAAACTAACACAGCTTCCTACTGTAACCAAGTGGTTGTTCGTTACAGTAGCAAAAACAAACTCAGTCTTCCACCTCTGAAGTTCTGTGCTATGAGTCTTTTTTATTTTTATTTTTATTTTTATTTATTTATTTATTTTGAGACAGAATCTCACTCTGTTGCCCAGGCTGGAGTGCAGTGGCACAATCTCAGCTCACTGCAACCTCTGCCTCCCAGGTTCAAGCGATTCTCATGCCTCAGCCTCCTGAGTAGCTGGGGTTACAGGCCCCCACCACCACGCCCAGCTAATCTTTTTGTTTGTTTGTTTTTTGATATTTTTAGTAGAGATGGGGTTTCACCATGTTGATCAGGGTGGTCTTGAACTCCTGACCTCAGCCTCCCAAAGTGATGGAATTACGGGCATGAGCCACCGTGCCCAGCCCTGTGCTGTGAGTCTTTCTTCCCTGACTCCCCGTCTAGCAAGAGCTCAATACGTCTGTTTGGAGAGCACACGTTCTCCTGCCTTATCTCATAGATATCCAGATTTGTGCTTTGCCAGGACCACCAACAGACTGTAAGCCTCACAGGGAAACGTACAAACCCTCGTGTGCCCACATTGCCTGGTAACAGGGAGAAATCCACAGAGACTGGCTTTGCACATACCTGGCTTTGAAACTTGGCTGCACCCCCTTCTCCTAATTGTGTCACTTTGGAGATTCCATATCTGTCAAATGGGCAGAATAACAGCATCCATAGCAATACGCTGAAGGTTTAATGCAATGATATTTAGCAGCAGCCCAAGGATGTGTGACTTAAGAAAATGTGTAATTTTCCTGAGCCACTGATTTGAGGCACTGATACCACAAGGTCCAATGTTCTACCCAGCAGGGCCTCACAACATTTTGTTTTGTTTTGTTTTTTCAGAGACAGGGTCTTGCTCTATCATTCAGCCTGGAGTGCAGTGGCAAGATCTTGGCTCACTGCAACCTCCACCTGCTGGGCTCAAGCAATCCTCCCACCTCAGCCTCCTGAGAAGCTGGGATTATAGGTGCCTGCCACTACGCCTGGCTAATCCTTGTATTTTTAGTAGAGACGGAGTTTCACCATGTTGGTCAGGCTGGTCTCAAACTCCTGACCTCAACTGATCCACCTGCCTCTGCCTCCAAAGTGCTGGAAATAGAGGCATGAGCCACTGCACCTGGCCATATTTTTTTAAGAGACTGGGTCATACTCTATCACCCAGGCTGAGTGCAGTGGTGCAATCATAGCTCACTGCAGCCTCAAACTCCTGTGCTCAAGTCATCCTCCTGCCTCAGCCTCCCAAGTAGCTGGGACTGCAGGTGCATGCCACCACACCCAGCTAATTTTTTAATTTTTGTAGAAATCAGGTCTCACTATGTTGCCCAGACTGGTCTCGAGCTCCTAGATTCAAGAAATCCTCCTGCCTCAGCCTCCCAAAGTGCTTGATCCTCTCAATGAGACTGTGAGATAGACATTAGTAATTGCATTTGGCGGGAACGAAAACTCAAGAAATTATTCATGACCTTAAGCATACAGTCTCAAGACTGTGTAAGGAAGTGGTTACAACCCCAGACACTAATGCCAGACTGCCTGGATTTGAATCCCAGCTTCACTGCTTATTAGTTATAAAACCTTGGGCACATCACTTACACTCTCTGTGCCTCACTATCCCCTTCTTTAAAACAGGAATAATAGTACTCTCTACCTGATAGTGTCATTGTGAAAATTCGGTGAGTGTATCCACAGGAAGCACAGAAAACAGCAAGCAAGCATTCTGCACATGATTAGGTCCCAGTGGCTATTGTATTGAGCCATCTGACCAATGACAGATGTCCTCCAGCCCCTAAATCTTGGGGTTCTGTGCACATCCTAATCTGTTTAATGCCCAGCCATTTCTACCAGTGGTGAACACAGGGTTAGCTGAGCTCCACAGAAGCGTCAAGGTCTACTCTGGACCTCAGCTGCAAGGAAGACCAGAGACCTGAACCTCCTCTCTCAGTTTCCACCCACCTCAGGCCCCAGCTACTATTCTCATCTGAGAGGCTACATTTTCTTCATTGCTCAAAGTGTCATCTTGGAGCCAGGCTACCAGCTGCAGGCAGCTAATAAAATTCTCCCTGATGTGTGGTGGAGTGCCTTTGCCAAGATGTCATATACCAGCTGAGATCCCTGAGCCAATATCACTGGAGATCTCCTGCCTGTAGCTTTCAGCACCGACCTTGGTGGGAGAGGGGGCAGTTTCCACTGCTGCTTGCCTGGACCCCAGTGCCTGGAATTAGTGGGGCAGAAAAAGCCTCTCCCATTGCTGTCTCCTGTAACCTAGGGCATGATGGATAGGAACAATCACCTAGGGAGACATGGAGAAGTGGCCTCTCATAACAGAACCCAAAGGTTCTGAGGGTGAAATTGTGCAGCAGAGATATGCTCTAAAGCTAAAAGGGTCTTACCCCTCCTGGGCTTCGATGTGTAAGCGGGCAAGGTGCTTTCGGCTCCTCCTTCGTGTTCCAATAAATATGGAGACTGCCGTACACAAGGAGCTCAATAAATACTGGATGGATGGATAAATGAATAGGAGGATGGATGGGTGAATGGATAGATAAGTGGATGGATGGATGGATGCTTGGGTGGATGGATGGATGGATGGCTGGATGGATGCTTGGGTGGATGGTGGATGGATAAATGGATGGATGGATGATGGATGGATGGATGGATGGATGGATGGATGATGGATGGATGGATGGATGGATGGATGCTTGGGTGGGTGGATGAATGAATGGATGGATGGATGCTTGGGTTGGTGGATGGATGGATGGATGGATAGATGCTTGGGTGGGTGGATGGATGGATGGATGGATGCTTGGGTGGGTTGGTGGATGGATGGATGGATGCTTGGGTGGATGGGTGGATGGATGGATGGATGCTTGGGTGGATGAATGGATGGATGGATGGATGGATGCTTGGGTGGATAAATGGATGGATGGATGGATGGATGGATGGGTGGATGCTTGGGTGGGTGGATGGATGGATGGATGGATGGATGGATGCTTGGGTAGATGGATAAATGGATTGATGGATAATTAATGGATGGATGGATGGATGGATGGATGCTTGTGTGGATAAATGGACGGATAGATGATGGATGGATGGATGGACGAATGGATGGATGGATAATGAATGGATTGATGGATGGATGGATGGATAAATGGATGGATGGATGGATGGATGGATGAGTTAATAAGTGAGTGAACAAATAAATGACGGAATAAATGAAATGTTTGCTTCCAGACATTTGTCTTTGCATATGAATGGGCTTTCTGCCCACTTTCAGTCTGACCTCCTAGAGAATAAAATATTTTAGGTCCAAGTAAATGTGAGCTGTTTGCACTTGGTGTATAGAATAGGAGATAGGACCCAAACTCCTAAATCACATCATGGAATTCATGCTGTCCCTTAGGGTGACACAAGGCCTGGCTCTGACACTGGCAGCATCTTGAGTAGCTGTTAACTCCATCACGGACCTTGTGGTGCCACCCAGATTCTCAGAGAAAGAGGCCTGTGTCCCCAAAAGCAGAAGCCTCGAAGCCATGATTTATTCAGAACTCCAGGTCAGCCCCAGTCTAGGGCTTCCTCATCCACCAAAACAACATGAAGAGCCAAAAACCCTCTATTCCCAGACTGAGGAGACACCCTTATGCACATCCCCAGACCTACTTCATGCATACTTCAGCCCTCTCTGTGGGATTAAAGATGTAAATTCAGAAGGAAAAAAAAGTAAAATATTCCTTTAAAGAACTCCAGGCCAGCGCAATAGCTCACACCTGTAATCCCAGTACTTGGAAGGCTGAGGCAGAAGGATCACTTGAGCTCAGAAGTTCAAGACCAGCCTGGGAAACATATTGAAACCCCATCTCTATTAAAAAATCAAAAACTTGGCCAGGTGTGGTGGCACATGCCAGTAGCCCCAGCTGTTTGGGAGGCTGAGATGGGAGGACTGCTTGAGCAGTTTCCCTATGCATAGGTCGAGGCTGCAGTTTCCCTCCCCATAAAATGAGTTTAATTCCCACCTCACAGGGGATTAAATGGCAGTGTCTGGAAAGCCCCACACAGAAGCACCTGCATATAGCAGGCCTTCACAAATGGTGGCTGTAGTGACAGTGTGATATGAAGACAGTGACAATGAAGATGAATGTTCTGGCAGGAACAATCAAGCCTGAACCAAATCACCACGATACAAGAAAGACTGTGATACGTGACTATGGCATAATCAAATATGTATTTGGCCTTTGTTCCTGGCTCCTGGCACAAGGCTTCAAAAACCCTTAGAATTTCCTAGAAGATAGGAGTACCTTTCATTACTCATTACAAGTCTCCTTCAACCCATAGTGGAAGGCCCTATGACAGCTTCAGGATGGGGACTGGTCTTCAGAAAAAAGAACTTGATTAAAGGGTTGGAACTTTCAGCTTTACCCCTGACCTCTGGGGAGAGGAGAGGGACTGGGGATTGAGTCCAATAGTGTGGCTTATTATTTAATCAATCATGCTGTATTCGTTTGTTTTCATGCTGCTGATAAAGACATACCAAGACTGGGCAATTTACAAAAGAAAGAGGCTTAATCGACTCACAGTTCCACGGGGCTGGGGAGGCCTCACAATCATGGCAGAAGGTGAAAGGCACGTCTCACATGGCGGCGGACAAGAGAAGAGTAAGAGCCAAGTGAAACGGGTTTCCCTTTACAAAACCATCAGCTCTCGTGAGACTTATTGGCTACCATGAGAACAGTATGGGGGAAACTGCTCCCATAATTCAATTACCTCCCACTGGGTCCCTCCCACAACACGAGGGAATTACAGGAACGACAACTCGAGATGAGATTTGTCAGGGACACAGCCGAAGCATTTCACATGCCTACAGAATACAGCCCCAAATAAAAACTCAGGAACTACGAGGCGCAGGGAGCTTCCAGCTTGGTGACCATCCCCATGTGCTGGGAAGACAGCTCTGCAGGATAAGGCACAGAAGTTCTATGCCCTCCCTTACCCCTGCATCTCTTCCATTTGGCTGTTACTGAGCTGTATCTTTTATTATAAAACTATAATCATCCACATAATACATTCCTGAGTTCCACCGCCATGTTGGCAAATTATAAACCCTACGACGGAGTTGTGGGAGCCCTTAAATTTGTATCTGGTCAGGCAGAAGTGACAGTCACTTGGGGCTGCCCAAGACTTGCAGCTGGTGTCTGACATGGGGGTAGTCACGTGGGCTGAGCCCTTCATTTTGGGGTTCTGTGCCGACTCCACGTAGTGAGTGTCAGGATTGAACTGAATTGCAGGTCACGCTGCTGGTATCTGAGAGTCTGTGTCTAAGCGTGGTGACACGGACAGGGAGCAAAAAGGGAGTGTGTGTGGATGGAAAGAGGAGTGATTGGCGGGTCCAGATGGGAATGAGGAGAGACAGCTCCTAGCCAAAGGTGTTTAACATCTCCTCCTGCTCTCCCCCTGCTTTTCCTCCCCAGCCTCCCCTGCCCCACCTTCGCCAAGACCCAGGAAAGAGAAAGAGGGATGTGAGGAGGAGATGGGGTCATGGCCAGGACTGATTAGAGAAAGAGGACCTCAGGCCCCTTTTGCCCATCCCAAGCTGAAGACACGTCCCCCTGGCACACTGCCTCATGGTTCTGCTCTGTCTTCGGCAGTTCTTTGTTCAACCAGCAGACTGGTGAGCCCACACAAAGAGGATGTGGGGCCCCAGACAGAGGAGGAGAGCCGAGCCGGGGAAGAAAAATAGCCGAGGAGCGGCGTGTCCCTACCCTCGCAGCAACATGACAGCACCGGGAAAGAAGATCTATGCCAGGGAAGATCGGCTTCCTGACAAATCTCCCCCCAGAGGAAAACTCCCTTAAAGTGCTAATAGCAGAAGCCATAAGAAGAAAAGTTTCCCTGAACACAGCATATTCCTGAGGGGCCACTTTGCTTCTTGCTGTGTAGTTATGCCCCTCCGAGGAAGACTGTCTTCCTATCAACTGCTTGTTTCAAGAGAGCAGAGGGCCTGAGTTTGACAGAACAGGACAAACGTCTTTCAGCCAGGCAAGCAGCAGGGAAAAGGGGTGGGGGCAGAGGAGCCAGCAGCCAAAACAATGCAAAGTGGACCTGGGAGGCCCGGACTGGAAACCTCAATGCATTCTCTACCAGTCATGTGACCTTAAGGAAGTGAGCCTTTTCCTCTTCCTTGGCCTCCTCTGTTTCCAACTGGGGGCAGCAGCCTCCACTTGTAGGGTTGTTTGAAGCTAAACTAAGGATGCCTATTGTGGCCGGGTGTGGTGGCTCACACCTATAACCCCAGCACTTTTGGAGGCCAAGGTGACTGGGTCGCCTGAGCTCAGGAGTTCAAGACCAGCCTGCGCAACTCAGTGAAATCCTATCTCTACAAAAAACACAAAAATTAGCTAGGATGGCGGGGCGCAGGGGCTCATACCCATAATCCCAGCACTTCGAGAGGCCAAGATGGACAGATCACCTGAGGTCAGGAGTTCCAGACCAGCCTGACCAACATGGAAAAACCCCAACTCTACTAAAAATACAAAAATTAGCCAGGTATGGTGGCTTATGCCTATAATCCCAGCTACTCGGGAGGCTGAGGCAGGAGAAGCGCTTGAACCTGGGAGGCAGAGGTTGCAGTGAGCTGAGATCACACCATTGCACTCCAGCCCAGGCAACAAGAGTGAAACTCTGTCTTAAAAAAAAAATTAGCTGAGTGCAGTGGCACACACTTGCTGTCCCAGTTCTTGGGAACCCAAGGCAGGAGGATAGCTTGCCTGGGAGGTGGAGGCTGCAGTGACCCAAGATTGCAACACTGCACTCTATCTGAGTGAAAGAGAGAGACCCCATCTCAAAAAAATAAAAATGATGCATGTTGAGATTCCCGGCCCAACCACTTGTGTTGACTCCCATCCTGCATCCAGATCAGTGCTGTTCCAACCAAGCCCCACATCAGAAACGCCAGGAAATACTCTGAAAATGCAGATACCTGGCCAGGCCCCAGGCTCACATATTCTGAGAAGGTGCCCGGGAATCTGTATTTCGTTTTTGTTTTTTTACTTTCTGTTCTGGGATACATGTGCAGAACGTGCAGGTTTGTTACATAGGTATACAGGTGCCATCGTGGTTTGCTGCACCCATCAACCCACCTTCTAGGTTCCAAGCCCCACGTGCATTAGGTGTTTGTCCTAACACTCTCCCTCCCCTAGACCCCCACTCCCAACAGGCCCTGGTGTGTGACGTTCCCCTCCCTGTGTCCACGTGTTCTCATTGTTTAACTCCCACTTATGAATGAGAACTTATGGTTTTCTGTTCTTGTGTTGGTTTGCTGAGAATGATGGTTTCCAGCTTCATCCACGTTCCTGCAAAGGACATGAGCTCATTCTTTTTTTTTTGTTTGTTTGGCTGCATAGTACGGAATTCGTACTTCTAAAGGGCTCTGCAGGAAAGCACTAAGCTGCTAGTAAACTGGCCCACAGCATCAGGACACTGTAGAAAGATGACTAGACATGTGAGCTGGGGGCACCGGGCTGCAAGGGGGAAAGGAATTCTCTTCATATTGTTACAAGTCACCCTTGAACAATGTAGGGTTGGGGTGCCAACCCCCATGCACTTGAAAATGTGAATATAGGCTGGGTGAGGTGGCTCACGCCTGTAATCCCAGCACTTTGGGAGGCTGAGGCAGGCGGATCACCTGAGGTCAGGAGTTCAAGACCAGCCTGACCAACATGGAGAAACCCCTTTCTACTAAAAATACAAAATTAGCCAGGTATGGTGGTGCATGCCTATAATCCCAGCCACTCGGGAGGTTGAGACAGGAGAATCACTTGAACCAGGGAGGCAGAGGTTGCAGTGAGCCAAGATCATGCCATTGCACTCCAGCCTGGGCAACAGAGCTAGACTACATCTCAAAAAAAGAGGAAATCTGAGTATAACATTTTTCTCCTCCAAAACTTAACTACTAACAGCCTACTGTTTACAGAAGACTTACCAATAAACATGAACAGGTGATCCACGCATATTTTGCACGGTATATGTATTATAGACTGTATCCTGACAATAAAGTAAGCTAGAGAAAAGGAAATATTATTAAGAAAATTATAAGGAAGGCAGGGTGTGGTGGCTCACACCTGTAATCCCAGCACTTTGGGCGGCCAGAGTGGACGGATCACTTGAGACCAGGAGTTTTAGACCAGCCTGGGCAATATGGCAAAACCTGGTCTCTACTAAAAATACAAAAATTAGCCGGGTGTGGTGGCAGATGCCTGTAATCCCAGCTACTTGGGAGGCTGAGGCATGACAGTCACTTGGACCCAGGATGTGGAGGTTGCAGTGAGCCAAGATGACGCCACTGCACTCAGCCTGGGTCACAGAG
>NW_016107468.1:824185-841150 GCF_001604975.1 Cebus imitator | reverse complement strand
AGAAAGAGAGAAAGAAAGAAAGAAAGAAAGAAAGAAGGAAAGAGAAAGAGAGAGAGAGAGAAAGAAAGAAAGAAAGAAAGAAAGAAAGAAAGAAAGAAAGAAAGAAAGAAAGAAAGAAAGAAAGAAAGAAAGAAGGAAGGAAGGAAGGAAGGGAAGGAAAAGAAAAGAAAAGAAAAGAAAATCATAAGGAAGAAAAAATACATTTACTGTTCATTCAGCGGGAGTTAATCATCACAAAGGTTGTCATTGTCATCATCTTCATGTTGACTAGGCTGAGGAAGAGGAGGAAGACCAGGGGTTGATCTTGCTGTCTCGGGGGTGGTAGAATCAGAAGGAAATCCACATATAGGTGGACCCCCACACTTCAAACCTGTGTTGCTCAAGGATCATCAGTGTTTATTTTTTGGCATTCTAGAACAATCATATCTTCCTTTCATACCTCCCTTAACCAAGCTGGCTAAGATAACTGCCTCCATTCTCAAAATGCTTCCTGCCATATTTGCTGACATGCAAACTTCCAGGCCAGAGATTCCCAAACTCAAGCCCACTACAACAACACTTGGTGTGCGGTAGGGAGAGCTTGTTAAAACACAGATCGGGTGGCATGGTGACTCACACCTGTCATCCCAACCCTTTGGGAGGCTGAGCTGGGAGGATCCCTTGAAGCCAGGAGTTCATGACCAGCCTGGGCAAAATAGCAAGACCCCATCACTACAAAAAACAATTAACTAAAACATTAATTGGCTGGGCATGGTGAGGCATCCCTATAGTCCCAGCTACTAGGGAAGCTGAGGTGGGAGGATTGCTTGAGCCCAGGGGTGTGAGGCTGCAGTGAGCTATGATCACACCACCACACTCCAGCCCGGGTAACAGAGTAAAACCCTGTCTTTAAAACAGCAACAAAATATAGATCACTGGGTCCTCCTTCCAGTCTCATGCAATAGAATTTACATGTCTAACAAGTGCCCAGGGGGTGCCCATGCTGCTGGTCTAGAAAGTACATGCCCCGTTTCAGTGATGGCATGGCACCATGCTTCACGTTAGTTAAGCCCCGCTCAGACTGCCACTCCGCCAGAGCGTTCTCCCTCGTGCCTGTCCCCATGGCCTCTCTTTCTCCCATTCAAAATCTGTTGGGGTTGAAATGCAGATATTTAGGAAGGGCGCAATGCCCCCAGATCCATTTTCTGCTCTTCTCTGACTGACTCCTCTTCTGGGGGGTGCTACCAACCTGGACAATATCTCTTAGACTCCTATGTCATCTAGCTTCGGGCAAATGGGAGGCAGGGGTGAGAAATCACATGACAGGAACAGGGAGAGGCTGTGGTGTGTCTCCCCTCCTGCTTCCCTGCTTCATAGCCATGTTCTGGCTTCGCAAAAACAGCTCTCACCAGACTCCAGGAACCCCATTCCATCCTGCCCCTTTAGACCTAGGGGTGGTAAGAGCTCCCGGATACTGCTAGTCCCTGGGTACCTCCCCGTCCTTTGTGGGTTTCCTTGACTCTGCTCACTGCTCTGGAAGTGGTCCCTCCATCAAGTACCTTATTGTAAACTATCAGCTGAGATACTGATGGATACAAACAGACTATCCGTCAATCATTCAAATGGATGTGAATGATTGGCTGATGTCAATTCCATGTGAATTCACATCACATGAAATTTATTATTTTAAGTTCCAGGGTGCATGTGCAGGATGTGCAGGTTTGTTACACAGGAAAATGTGTGCCATGGTGGTTTGCTGCACAGATCAACCCATCACCTAGGTGTTAAGCCCAGCAGGCATTAGCTATTTATCCTAATGTTCTCTCTCCCCTGACCCCAACCCCCGACAGGCCCCAGTGGGAATTTCTTGATTCTCAAGAATCAAAGTCTTCTTGATTCTCAAAATGATTCTCAAAAATGGCTGCACATTAGAAATATACACAAATATGAATTATATTTCTATATACTAACCATGGACACATAGAAAGTGAAATTAAGCATACAATACCATTTACAATTTGCTCCCAAAAAATGATATACTTAAATATAAATCTAACAAAAGATGTACAGAACTTGTATGCAAAAACTACAAAATGTTGATGAAAGAAACAAAAGAAAAAAAAATAAATGGAAAGGCGATAATGGATTGGAAGACTCAACACAGTAAAGATTAGTTTCCCCCAAATTGATTTAGAATTTAATGCAATTCTTATCAAGAAGGAGCAGAGTTTTTTACAGATAAAGACAAGCTTATTCTAAAGGGCACAGAGGCTCACACCTGTAATCCCAGCACTTTAGGAGGCCAAGGTGGGCAAATCACTTGAGGTCAGGAGTTTGAGACCTAGACAACATGGTGAAACCCCATCTGTACTAAAAATACAAAAATTAGCCAGTCATGGTGGCATGCACCCGCATTCCCTTCTACTCAGGAGGCTGAGGCATGAGAATCACTTAAACCTGGGAGGCAGAGGTTGCAGTGAGCCAAGATCGTGCCACTGCATTTCAGCCTGGGCAGCAGAGTGAGGCTGTCTCAAAACAAAAAAAAAAAAATATTTGAAAAATAATAATAAAGTATACATGGAAAGACAAAGGTATTGGAATAGCTCAAACAACTTTAAGAAAGAAAAATAAAAAGGGAGGAATCAGTCTACCTAATTTCCAGACTTATTCTACAGCCATACTGATCAAGACGGTGATGTTGCTGGAAGACAGACTCATAAATCAAAGGTGCAGAATAGGGAATTCAGAACCAGAATGACGTCAGTATGGCCCACTGATTTCTGACAAAGATGTAAAAGCCATTCAAGGGAGGAAGGATAATCTCTTCAACAAGTGGTGCTGGAGATATTGGATTTCCATCCGCCCAAAAATAAACCTGAACCTAAGCCTCCTATCTGATTTTTTAAAAAAACTCAAAATAGATCATAGACTTATATGTAAAACATCAAGTACTCAAAATTGTGGGAGAAAAGGGAGGAGAAAATCTTCAGGGGGCTATGAAGAGAGGTTGATTAATGGGTCCAAATATACAGTTTGAGAGAAAAAAATAAGACCTGGTGTCTGACAGATGAGAAGGGTAACTATTGTATACAATCATCTATTGTATGTTTCAAAATAACTAGAGG
The DNA here is from genome assembly GCF_001604975.1 of Cebus imitator. Taxonomy (NCBI): domain Eukaryota; kingdom Metazoa; phylum Chordata; class Mammalia; order Primates; family Cebidae; genus Cebus; species Cebus imitator. Next base: position 838,046 of record NW_016107468.1, on the reverse strand, counting down.
AGAATAATTGAAGTATTTCTAGCATAAAGACAAACATTTAAGGTGATGAACATCTCAATTACACTGATTTGATTTTTACAAATTATATGAATGTATTAAATTATATATATACCCTGAAAATTTTTTTTAATATAAATAAAAATCTGTGAATAAAAACTTTGAAAAAAGTCTTCAGGACATAGGGCTTGATAAAGAGTTCTTAGCATGATCTATAAAAGAAAAAAATGGATAAACTGGACTTTGTCAAAATTAAAAACACTTACTTTGCAAAAGATCCTGTCAAGAACAGGCCAGGTGCAGCGGCTCACGCCTATAATCCCAGCACTTTGGGAGGCCGAGGCGGGCCAATCACTTGATGTCAGGAGTTGGAGACCAACCTGGCCAACATGGTGAAACCCTGTCTCTACAAAAAATATAAAAATTAGCTGGACATGGTGGCGTGCGCTTGTAATCCCAGCTACTTGGGAGGCTGAGGCAGGAGAATCTCTTGAACCTGGGAGGTGGAGGTTGCAGTGAACCAAGATAGTGCCATTGCACTCCAGCCCGGGTGACAGAGTGACACTGAGTCTCAAAAAAACAGAAAGAAAGAAGGAAAGGAAAGAAAAGAAAGAGAAGGAAGGAAGGAAGGAAGGAGGGAAGGAAGGAGGGAAGGAAGGAAGGAAGGGAGGGAGGGAGGGAGGGAGGGAAGGAGGGAGGGAAGGAGGGAGGGAGGGAGGAAGATGGCAACATAAGCTACAGACTGGAAAATCGGGCAAATGAGGGACTTGGTCAGCCACAGGGCCATGGCCTAAGGGCTGGGAAGAGGCACCTAGGAGGTGGCAAGAGAGCCCTGAAGACAAAGTCCCGTGGGAGGGACTTTGCCATACGTGAGTTTTGGGCGCTTACAGGGTTTATGGTCAAGAAAATGACTTCTGCCAGCTTTTCCTCTCTTCACAAATGTCGAAAAGTTTTTATTTATGTTAAAGGTGTCACCTGGGGGGACCTACAACACATAAACATTTCAGCACCTACAAAAGATGCTACCAGTCTGCCGAGAGGCACATGTGGCCCTATAAATATTTGGATTAACAGGGAAAGGACGGGTCAGAGTCTGCAGTCCATGGTTCCAGCTCAGCTCTCCTGACAGGGTGGGGTCTGAGGTGAACCTAGGTACTTCTAGGAGCCTCAGTTCCATTAAATGAAAGATGCAGGTCAATGGAACGGAAGTCCCAAGTTTTTTTTTTGTTTTTTCAATTTTTGAAATGGAGTCTCGCTCTGTCGCTCAGGCTGGAGTGCAGTGATGCGACGATCTTGGCTCACTGCAACCTCTGCCTCCCAGGTTCAAGCGATTCTCCTACCTCAGCCTCCCAAGTAGCTGGGATTACAAGCTTGTGCCACCACACCCAGCTAATTTTTGTATTTTTAGTAGAGACAGGGTTTCACCATGTTGCCCAGGCTGGCCTCGAACTCCTGACCCTCAAGTGATCTGCCCGCCTCAGCCTCCCAAAGTGCTGGGATTACAGGCACGAGCCACTGCGCCCAGCCACACTCTTTCTAATTCTCACAGATGACTGAACAGTCCCTACTTAAAGCAGTTTGCCCTCCTCTGTAAACATCATTTCTCGACATCTGCAATATGACAGTGTTTTATTTAGATGACTTTCAGACCCCTGCAGCTATGAAATTCTCTGACTTCGATGAATCACCCTGTGGGCTCACCGGGGTACTGGTCCAAGGCCTCTTGACCATAGGCTGCTTTTAAAAGCACCAGACCTGGCTTTCTCAAACGAAATCCTCAATAATCTGCTCTTCTCTCATTCCCAAGAGCTCCGGCCGAAGCTGTGAATTTTGATCACACCACTTTCTTCTGGTCATTTCTCCCTGGCCTTCATTATTTGGCTCTCTGCCACAGATGTGCAGCAAAGACAAGCACACAAAGCCTCCCAGTGGCATGGAAAACAGAAGCATCTGCCGGCATCCGCGGGCAGCCGGCTGTGGGTGTCCAATGACAGAGACGCCTGCATTGAATCAGCTCCCACTAGGATCTGCACACAGCTCTGCAAAGCCATAAACCTTCCGCACTGGGCAGCTGCAGCCTCTAGGAGAGTGCTGGCTGGGCTTCAAAGGACAGTATGCACAGGAAGAAATGACTTGGAGTAAAAACACCCCAGATGCCTGATTGCCTTTCTTGCACTACTCCTTGATGGACGTCCTCAGTGTCTAGCTCGCACCGGCTGATTTTAGCAATGCCTTCCTTTTTTCTGCTCTTCTGCAAGCATTTCCCCACACGTCCCCCACGCCAGGCACTGTGTCAGTCTGCATTTACTACTGAGGACTCCCGGGCTCATTCTAGAGCAGCCAGGCTATGGACCAGTTCTGAGTCCACAGCCTGTTAGGAAGCGGGCTGCACAGCAGCAGGTGAGCAGTAGGTGCGCAGCAGGTGAGCAAGCAAAGCTTCGTCTGTATTTACAGCCACGCCCCAATGGCTCCTGTTACCGCCTAAGCTCCGCCTCCTGTCAGATGAGTGGCAGCATTAGATTCTCAAAAGAACATGAACCCTATTGTGATCTACGCATGCGCAGGATCTAGGTTGCCTGCCCCTTATAAGAATCTAATGCCTATGGCCGGGCGCGGTGGCTCAAGCCTGTAATCCCAGCACTTTGGGAGGCCGAGGCGGGTGGATCACGAGGTCAAGAGATCGAGACCATCCTGGTCAACATGGTGAAACCCCGTCTCTACTAAAAAAAAAAATACAAAAAAAATCAGCTGGGCATGGTGGCACATGCCTGTAATCCCAGCTACTCAGGAGGCTGAGGCAGGAGAATTGCCTGAACCCAGGAGGCAGAGATTGCGGTGAGCCGAGATCGTGCCATTGCACTCCAGCCTGGGTAACGAGAGCGAAACTCTGTCTCAAAAAAAAAAAAAGAATCTAATGCCTGATGGTCTGTCACTGTCTCCCATAGATGGGACTGTCTAGTTGTGAGAAAACAAACTCAGGGCTCCCACTGACTCTACATGATGGTGAGCTGTAGAATTATTTCATTATATATTATAATGTCATAATAATAGAAATAAAGTGCATACTGCTCACAATAGCAAAGACTTGGAACCAACCCAAATGCCCATTAAGGATAGACTGGATGAAGAAAATGTGGCACATATACACCACGGAAAACTATGCAGCCATAAAAAAAGATGAGTTCGTGTCCTTTGCAGGGACATGGATGAATCAGGAAACCATCATTCTCAGCAAACTGACACAAGAACAGAAAACTAAACACAGCGTGGTCTCACTCATAAGTGGGTGTTGAACAGTGAGAACACATGGACACAGGGCCTGTCGGGGGTGGGGGGATTGGGGAGGGATAACATTAGGAGAAATACCTAATGTAGGTGACGGGGGGATGGAGGCAGCAAACCACCATGGCATGTGTATACCTATGTAACAATCCTACAAGATCTGCGCATGTACCCCAGAACTTAAAGAAAAGACAAGACAAGACAAGAAATAAAGTGCTTAATAAATGGAATGCACTTGAATCAAAACAATCCCCCGCCCCGGTCTGTGGGAAAATTGTCTTCCACGAAATTGGTCCCTGATGCCCAAAAGTTTGGGGACTGCTGCTCTAGAGTAGCCACACAGTAGTGGGTTAGAGACATACAATCAGATAGCTGTCATGTACTTTGGAGGGTCGCTGTAAGTTTCATAATTACCAAGTAGTACCAGCATTGGACACATGGCCTGTGGAAGACTGGAGGATGGATCAGGAAGAACCTGGGTTGCGGAGTCCAGCACCAGTGACCTCAGACGCCCACTCCACTGTTGCTATTGTTTATTATTTTTTCTTTTTTAGAAACAGAATCTTGCTGCGTTGCCCAGGCTGGTCTCAAACTCCCGGCCTCAAGCAATCTTCCCGCTTGAGCCTTCCCAGTAGCTGAGACTACAGGCGCGTTCCCCTATGCCTGGCTAATTTTTTCATTTTTTGTAGAAACGGGGTCATACTATGTTACCCAAGCTGGTCTTGAACTCCTGACATCAAGTGATACTCCTGCCTCACCCTCCTATAGTGCTGGGATTACAAGTGTGAGACACTTCACCTGGCTTGTGTGTGTGTGTGTAGAGATGGTGTCTCACCACATTGCCCAAGCTGGCCTTGAACTCTTGGCCTCAAGTGATCCTCCCAACTCATCTCCCAAGAGTACCATTTTTTATTTCTAAAATGGAGATGCTAAGAGCCCCTCATAGGCTCTGGGCCATCCTGGCTCATGGAAATCTCTTGCTATTTCTTTTCTATTTTTATTTTTTTAGATGAAGTTTTGCTCGGTCATCCATGCTGGAGTACAGTGGTGTGATCTTGGCTCACTGCAACCTCCGCCTCCCGAATTCAAGTGATCCTCCTGCCACAGCCTCCTGAGTAGCCGGGAGTACAGACACGCACTGTTGTGTCCAACTTAATTTTTGTATTATTAGTAGAGAAGGGGTTTCACCATGTTGCCCATGCTGGTCTCAAACTCCTGACCTCAAGTGATCCTCCTGCCTTGGCCTCCCAAAGTGCTGGGATTACAGGTGTGAGCCACCACAACCCACCAAAATCTTTTTTTTTTTTCCAAGAGGGAGTCTCACTTTGTCACCCAGGCTGGAGTGCAGTGACACCTCCACCTCCCGAGTTCAAGCGATTCTCCTGCCTCAGCCTCCTGAGTAGCTGGGATTACAGGCGCCTGTCATGACACCTAGCCAGTTTTTGGATTTTTAGTAGGGATGGGTTTTTACCATGATGACCAGGCTGGTTTTGACTTCAAGTGATCCACCCACCTCAGCCTCCCAAAGTGCTGGGATTATAGGCATGAACCGCTGTGCCTGGCCCCCCTAACCACTTTTTACCAAGTTTATCAGCAGAACTCAGACAGACATCACCAACCACTCAAATTATTGCCTGGTGCTTCCAGCTAAGCTGAGCTCGAGAGCCCCTTCTGAAGTTTGTGGCCGGCTGATTCTGCCGTTCTCTACGTCTTTGCCATCCTCCGCACCCTCTAATTGCCAAGGCCAAGTCTAATTCCCCCTCCCAACAAGAATCCTGTCCCCATTTCCCTCTCCTTCTTCTGAGGTCTTGAACTCACAGCATCACCCAGAGGACCTGTCTTAGCCAGCTCACGCTGCTGTAACAAGAATACCATAGACTGGGTGACTTATAAACAACAGAGATCTATTTCTCACAGTTCTGAAGCCTGGAAGTCCAAGATCAGAAGACCAGCATGGCCATGTTCTGATGAGGACTCTCTTTCCAGTTCCACAAGGGGTAGATCGATGGCTGCTTCTTATAAGGGCACTAATCCCATTTGTGAGGGCTCCACCCTTGTGACCTAATCACCTGCCAAAGTCTCTGCTTCCTAATACCATTACATCAGGGTTAGGGTTTCAATATATGAATTTTGGGAAGACACAAACATTTAGTTCATAATAGGAGGCTTTTCCGTCTTTTTTCTTTTTTCTGAGATGAATTCTGCTCTGTCACCCAGGCTGGAGTGCAGTGGTGCAATCTCAGCTCACTACAACCTCTGCCTCCTGGGTTCAAACAATTCTCTTGTCTCATCCTCCCAAGTAGCTGGGATTACAGATGAACACCACCACATCGGCTAATTTTTATATTTTTAGTAGAGATGGGGTTTCACATGTTGGCCAGGCTTGTCTCAAACTCCTGACCTTTAGTGATCTGCCTACCTCAGCCTCCTAAAGTGCTGGGATTATAGGCATGAGACACCATGCCCAGACAATAGAAGCCTTTTCTTGGTCTCTTGCTTTGGTAGTGAGATTTCCTTCCCCTGCCAGCTGGAAAAGCCAGGAAATCCGCCTCTGCCCCTAACACAGCGCCAGGCATCCAAAGACACTCCATGAGCCAATTCTGGTCTATCCCTGATTGCGCCACCTGCTCTACCAGGCCAAGCCACCAAGGAAGGTGCCAGTTAAAACACAGCCAATTTCGAAGAAGCTGCGAGTCTCCGTGAGGACATTTCTGCCATCCTCCAGTTGCACAGGGAGGTTTTTCATAGCCGCTACCTGGTGTGAAATCACACCCTCGTCTATGCTGTGCTGGGACAAGAAGTACAGCTGTCATTAAATTGTCAGGGTCTCTGTGGCTTCTTCTTGTCATCTCTCTCCCTACAGTGCTGTTACAGGCCAAATTCTGTGACCTCCACCACCATCAATGCACAGGTTGAAGTCCGAACCCCAAGTACCTCAAAATGTGACTGTATTTGGAGATGGAGTCTTTAAAGAGCTGATTACGTTAAAATGAGGTGATTGGTAACTGAGTTAAAACAAAGTCCCTCTAAGAAGAGGAAATCTGAAACCACAATGAGATACCATCTCATATCAGTCAGAATGGCTATTGTTAAAATGTCAAATAAATAACAGATGTTGGTGAGGTGAACGCTGATACACTGTTGCTGGGAGTGTTAATTAGTTCAACCATTGTGGAATGCAGTGTGGTGATTTCTCAAAGAGCTAAAAACAGAAGTACCATTTGACCCAGCCATCCCATTACTGGGTATACACCCAAAGAAGTATAAATCGTTCTACTATAAAGACACATCCACAGGTATGTAGTTGCAGCACTACTGACAATAGCAAAGACATGGAATCAACCTAAATGCCCATCAGTGACAGATAGGATAAAGAAAATACGGTACATACAGATTATGAAATACTATGCAGCCACAAAAAAGAATAAGATCATGTTCTTTACAGGAACACGGGTGAAGCTGCAGGCCACCCTCATTAGCAAACTAATGCAGGAACAGAAAACCGAATACCACATGTTCTCACTTATAAGTGGGAGATAAACAATGAGAACACATGGGCACAAAGAAGGGAACAACACACACTGGGGCCTACTCTAGGGTGGAGGGCTGGAGGAGGGAGGGGATCAGAAAAACATAACTGTTGAGTACTAGGCTGAGTACCTGGGTGATGAAGTAATCTGTACAGCAAATCCCTGTGACATGAATTTACCTATACAGCAAACCTGCACACGTATCCCTGAGCCTAAAATGAAAGTTTAAAAAAATGAATGAGTTAGAAAAAAAGAAAAGAAGAAATTTAAACAGGGAACAATACACAGGGAAGATCACATGAGACTAAGCAAAACCAAACCTGCCGATGTCTTAATCTCAGACTTTCACCCTCCAAAATTAAAAGAAAATAAATCTCCGTTGCTTAGGCCAGCCAGTCTGTGACACTCTGTTGCTATGGTCTGAATGTTTGTGTCACTCCCAGAATTCATATGTTGAAATTCACACCCCGAGGGGTTGGTATTGGGAGATGAGGCCTTTTGGAGGTGATTAGATCATGAGGGTGGAGGCTTCATGAATGGGATTGGGGCCTTTATAGAGGCCCAGGAGAGAATCCTTGCCTTTTTCATTATGTGAGGACATAGCAAGAATTTGCTGTCTATGAACTAGAAAGCAGTCCCTCACCAGACACTAAATCCGCTGATGCCTTGCTGTTGGACTTCTCAGCCTCCAGAATCATGAGAAAGAAATTTCTGTGGTTTGTAAGCCACCTAGTCTATACCATTTTTATTACAGCATCCCAAAAGCACTAAGACACTTTCAACAGCAGCTCCAGCAAGTACCAGCTGTGTTGCCTCTGAGTGGTTTCTCTATTCCACACCATAAATGAAGACGGCTATTTGCAAAGGCCCTTTATTCTCCTCTCTTGCTCTAGGTCCCAGAATGGGGGCATTGATTTCCCTGCTGGTATTTTTCTTTCTTTCTTTCTTTTTTTTTTTTTTTTGAGATGGAGTTTTGCTCTCATCATCCAGGCTGGAGGGCAATGGAGCCATCTTGGCTCATTGCAACCTCTGCCTCCCAGGTTCAAGTGATTCTCCTGCCTCAGCCTCCCAAGTAGCTGGGACCAGAGGCACCCGCCACCCTGCCCACCTAATTTTTGTATTTTTAGTAGAGATGGGGTTTCACCATGTTGGCCAGGCTGGTCTCGAACTCCTGACCTCAGGTGATCCCCCTGCCTCGGCCTCCCAAAGTGCTGAGATTACAGGTGTGAGCCACTGCACCCACCCAGTATTTTTATTCTTGAGGGTATGCATCATTCTCAGCCTCCATGAATACACAGTCCCAGAAAAGGAATATTGGGATGGGGAACACGAATGTGCAGGTGTCTGTAAAGGCTACTTACCCCTGTTCCACCTGCCCCTCAGAATTACACACCAGCCAGCCCCTGCTGTCTGCTTCACCTGCCACAGGTCCCACTTAGACCAGGTAAACTAAAATTGCAAGACTTCCTTCTTCTCTCCTGCATCCCCTAGCCTTTCTGTGCTGCATTCTGAATTCTCTCCGGGAGCCTAAGTACAAATGAGTAAGAAGGATCAAGGGCAATTCACCAGGAAATCTACAAGGGATTCTCTAAATGTTGATGAAGCCGCTGCTCTTCCACTGTGTTGAGCTTTGATTTATTATCATTTTAATATCTTAGCAAGTGAAGGGCACCCTCATAAAGCATTATCACAGCCTTTAAATGGAGAGAAATTGTTTCCCTTGTGCCAGGGCAATGAAACTCCCGTATCATGATCTGCGGTCCAAGAAGAAATCTTCAGCAGAGGTTAAGAGCGTTAATATAAATTGAGTAAGGTTCTTTTCTAGCCTACTGAGCAAACCACTTCACGGCCATTAACATGGTGATATTTAAATAAACTTGCCTTCCATTGAGAGAGGGGGCTGGAGAGAGTGTCTGCTTGCAGCAGGTGGGTGGAGGAGATTGTGGGAGAAGGTAATGCCATGCAGGTGTTTCCAAGGAGCCCTGGCTGGAGGCTATGCAGGGTCTGCATTGCCATTCAACATCTTTCTCTGCCCACAGCTGCTTCTCCCCCATTCCTCTTGCACAGGTGTGATCCCTAGTAAACATTTTGCACTCCAGATTCCATCTTAGCATCTGCTTCTGCAAAATGAGACAGATTGAGATTGCCACAAAGGAGCTGGGAGCCACAGCTGGCCCTGCCCAGCTCAGGTTTAGGGACATGGTATATTCCGAGAAGTGAGTCTGAACTGCCCTGGAGGGGGTCGACATCTTACATATTTTTGAATGACACCAAGAAATGCCCGAGACATACAAGCCTTACCAATAGAGAGGACGGTCTGAACTTCATGAGCTCCTGATCATTCCACATCAGATGTTGGGAGTGAGAAGGAGAGATGGCAAACAAGAATTGCTAGAAGAAAAGCTGGCTGGGAAGGGAAGGAGGTGAATTCAGTTCTGGCTATATTGATTTCAGTGAAATCTGAAATGGAGGGAAGAGAGAAGACCAAATGTCTAGGAGCTTATAGGAAGCAGAAAATTTCCTCTTCAAAGTTTCCTTTCTTTTTTTTTTTTTTTTTTTTGAGACGGAGTTTCGCTCTTGTTACCCAGGCTGGAGTGCAATGGCGCGATCTCGGCTCACCGCAACCTCCGCCTCCTGGGTTCAGGCAATTCTCCTGCCTCAGCCTCCTGAGTAGCTGGGACTACAGACACGCGCCACCATGCCCAGCTAATTTTTTGTATTTTTTTTTAGTAGAGACGGGGTTTCACCATGTTGACCAGGATGGTCTCGATCTCTTGACCTCGTGATCCACCCGCCTCGGCCTCCCAAAGTGCTGGGATTACAGGCTTGAGCCACCGCGCCCGGCCAAAGTTTCCTTTCTTGTTAAAGAATAATCATAAGTGTCAGAAATAATAGTTTGTTTTAAATACTTTCTTCAAAGACTTCTTGCTTTTTTGCTAATAGTTCTTTGTTAAGCCCTATCCTCTGTAGCTGTGAGACATGCCATGCTTACAGGCATGTAGTACATTCTATGTCCTTGTACTCTAACCAAGATATCTGTGCTGGACATGCTCACAGGCATGTCCCAGCTTGCTGCCTATGCCCCTTCCTTATTTAGGCTTCCAAAAAAAACGAAGATTTTTTTGTTCTCCATTGCTTTTACCTGTTTAGAAAATTTTTAAGTTGTTAGCCAAACAGGTTTTAGTTTAGATTGTGAGGTCTGGCTCCAACCCGTGGAGATCAGACACAGCAGAAAGGATGACCCCAAATGCATAAAGGATAAATATGTCTGCTTTTCCTTTGTTCATTGTACTCTCATGGCAAGATTGCTGGCGAGGGTACCCTTTCTGCAGGAAGTAAACATTGCCTTGCTGAGAGAGCCTTTGTCCCAGTGCTGACTTTTCTTTGCAGCACCAAAAATTTACGAATAACAGAGGTGGAGAATAAATGGACCCAGGACTCTGAGCAGCAATCTGCCCCAGAGATATACACCTGGCAGCCATTAGCACATTGATGATGCAGCTGAGAATGTCTGAACCCAGGTGCTCAGGGAGTTTGTAGCAGGAGAGAAGGAGAGCCCCAAAGACAGAGCACAAAGAATCAGGATAAATTGCTTCCAATCATGAGGCTATGGAAAGATGGAGAAGAAAGAAATCCCTACAGATAGGAGAGGTTATCCAAGAGTTCCCCAAAGAGATGGACCTTGAGATGAGCCTGGAGGAACAGGTAGGCAGAGACCATGGTTACATGACAATGAAGAAGGTGTAGTTAAGAGGTGAGGATGGAAGACACAGGAAAGAAAAGAATATTCAATGGTACTGACCACTCATGGCTCTGTGTCCTTGGATGTCATATCACTAAGTCTGACTCTTCATCTATAAAGGAAAGTCATAGATAACTTTCCTTCAGATTGTTTTATGGATTTGAGGTAATGAGAGGAAAGTGCTTGACACAGCGTCTGTCACCTGGTAGGTTCTAAGCCATATTATTATTTTTTTTAATGAGGATATCCTGCATGTTAAAATGCAGCAGTAGATACAGTGGCTTCTTGTTAAAAGAATTTTCCAGGAACAGTACAACGACTCACTGTATCAGCTTAAATCTTTTGGGTTGGCAATCTCTCAAAAGCGCAATCTGAAGTGCATTTGGATGTTTAAGGGACTGTTATTTGATCTGTGAGACATGCAGACAGATTAATAAATTAATGGCCACAGAAAGGGACTGCTCCAGTGTGACTGTGTGACAACCACCACCCACTATCTGCAGCCCACAGAGGGAGCCCACCACCTCAGAAGGCAAGACTCATGTATGCAAGGATACAGGGTGCCAGATGCTTCTAATTTTGTATTTCATTTTGTTCTCGAGATACCCTTGCTGAGCAATTGATCTTTCTAGTTTTTACAGATGAGGAAATTGGAGCTCAGAGACATTAAAAACCCTGTCCAGGGGTCACACAGCAGTAGGCGGTGGGATTGGATTTGAACTCACCTGTCTGAAATTGGGCCTCTGGCATTCCACCCTGTTGCACGTTTTCCAACCTCTCTGCCGCGTGTCTTGCAATGACCTCACTATGTTAAGTCCCTCCCCTTGCTTGCTTGCTTTCCCTCTGTATTAGTCAGGGTTCTCCAGAGGGACAGAACTAACAGAATAGATGTATGTGTAAAAGGGAATTTATGAAGGAGTATTAACTCACACAATCACAAGGTGAGATCCCACAATAAGCCGTCTGCAAGCTGAGGAGCAAGGAAGCCCATCCAAGTCCCAAAGCTGAAGACCTTGGAGTCCCATGTTCGAGAGGAGAAAGCACCCAGCATGGGAGAAAGATGTAGGCCATATGGACCAGAAGACGAAACCAGCCTAGTCTTTCCATGTCCTTTTTTGTTTGAGACAGAGTCTCACTCTATTGCCCAGGCTGGAGTGCAGTGGCACTACCTTGGCTCACTGCGACCTCTGCCTCCCAGGTTTAGACGATTCTTCCGCCTCAGCATCCTGAGTAGCTGGCATTACAGGGGCCCACCTCCATGCCCAGCTATTTTTGCATTTTTAGTAGAAACACGGTTTCACCATGTTGGGCAGGCTGGTCTCAAACTCCTGACCTCAGGCAATCAACACCCACCTCAGCCTCCCAAAGTGCTAGGATTACAGGCATGAGCCACCATGCCCGGCCTGTCTTTTCACTTCCTTCTGCCTGCTTTTATGCTGGCCCTGCTGGCAAGTGATTCGATGATGCCCACCCAGACTGAGGGTGGGTCTGCCTTTCCCAACCCACTGACTCAAATGTTCATCTCCTTTGGCAACACTGTCACAGACACACCCAGGATCAACACTTTACATCCTTCAATCCAATCAAGTTAACACACAATATTCACCATCACACCTTCCCAGAAATACCTCTTCCTCATCTCCCTTCTGTCTCAGCTGGTTCAGGTATTATGACAAAAATACCATAGCCTTGGTAGATTATAAACAACATGAATGTGTTGCTCATGGTTCTGGAGGCCGGCAAGTCCAAGCTCAAGACACCAGCAGGTCTGGTGTCAGGTGAGGGCCCACTTCCTAGTTCCTACATGGTACCTCCTTGCTGTGTCCTCAAAAGGGACAAACAGCTCTCTGGGGACTCCTTTATAAGGGCACTCATCCCATTCATGAGGATCCTCATGACCTAATCACCTCTCAAAAGTGATGCCTCCTAAATACCATCACATTAAAGGATAGGCTTCAACATACCCAATTAGGGGGAACACACATGTTCAGTCCGTAACACCCTCTCCCCTAAGTCCCCTTCCCACCCTCTCCCCTGGAGTCCCCCTGAGTCCTCAAAGTCCCCTGAATCCTCCTCTTCTGGTTGCTCTGAGGCCACATGGCCTTGCTGGGACCCATCATAACCCTCTGGCATGACCAGACAATTCCAGGTACGGGCTCCAGGGTGCAGCATGCATGCCTGTGACCAAGGCAGGACCACAGCTGGCCCATAGGGTACAATCCTCATGCTCTGGAAGACCACAGAGGGAGGATGGCTTGACGTCAGTAGTTCAGGACTCACCTGGACAACATAATTAAACCCCATCTGTTAAAAAATAAAAAAAAATAGTGGGGTATGGTGGCACATACCTGTAGTCACAGCTACTTGGGAGGCTGAGGCGGGAGGGTTGCTTGAGCCCAGAAGGTCAAGGCTGCAGTGAGCTGTGACTCCACCACCATACTCCAGCCTGGCCAACAGGGTGAGACTCTAAGGCTCTATCTAGAAACATGGGGGGAAGAAGGAAGGAAGGAAGGAAGGAAGGAAGGAAGGAAGGAAGGAAGGCAGGCAGGCAGAAAGGAAGGGAGGAAGGGAGGGAGGGAAAGAGGGAGGGAGGGAGGGAGGGAGAGTGGGAGGGAAGGAGGGAAAAAAGGGGAAAAAAAAGGCTATCAGCCAGGTGCAGTGGCTCACGCCTGTAATCCCAGCACTTTGGGAGGCCAAGGCAGGTGGATCACCTGAGGTCAGAAGTTAGAGACCAGCCTGACCAAAATGGTGAAACCCTGTCTCTACTAAATACAAAAAATTAGCTGGGCATGTGGTGGCAGACACCTGTAATTCCAGCTCCTTGGGAGGCTGAGGCAGGAGAATCGCTTTAACCCAGGAGGCAGAGATTGCAGTGAGCCAAGATTGCACTATTGCACTGCAGCCTGGGCAACAAGAGTGAAGTTCCATCCTCCGTCTCAAAAAAAAAAGAAAGAAAGAAAGAAAGAAAGAATAAAAGAAAAAGTGGCTCTCAGGACAGACGTGGCCCCCATGAGGACTCATGGCTTTCCAGTTCCTGCATCCCCACCCTTGGCACAGCGCTTGCAGTAAGGAATGAGTGATTGGTCTCAAGGGGCATTGTCAGGCCTCTCTCCGCAGACTTGACCTTCAGAGTTTCTGGGCAGAGACACCACAACACTGTCTCCAAGGAAAACTTTTTAAAAAAAACAAAAGAGGGACCGGATCCAAGATGGCCGTTTAGGAACAGCTCAGGATTGCAGCTCCCAGTGAAAGCGCAGAGGGTGAGTGGACGCCGCGTTTTTATTGCCCACAGACTAGGAAACTCCCGGGC
>NW_016107468.1:811676-818905 GCF_001604975.1 Cebus imitator | reverse complement strand
AAAAAAAAAAGAGGTAAGGTTTCAGAGCAGAGATTGATCAATCTTAAAACCCGGAAGCATCAGACAGTCAAGGCAACAAAACAAAAAAGAAAAAAAATGAATCTTTGGGCTAGAAGCCTATTCCTCAGCACCAGAAAAAGAATTGCCTCTTCCAAGCCCCAGCTGACAAGGAAATGGAGTGAAAGAGCACCAGTCCACATCTGCCCTGAGCACCGCATAAATCCCCACGCAAGACTGTCGGGTATAAAGGTTAAGAATCATTTACTGCCGGAGAACAACAACTCTCACACTTTGGGACATCAACTTCCCTCTGGAACAGCATGACGACAGGAATGTGGCCAGGTAGGTTTCCAACACGAGCACACCTCGAAGCTTTCCCATTAACCTCGGCAGGTCAAAGAACAGTCCTCTGCCTCCCTGTCCCCCAGACCACACTTTGTGGTTATTAAAAAGAGCTGGGTCAGTGATATCCTCTGGGTATTTGTTCCTACCCAAAGCTCATGCTGAGTCGTAATCCTCAGTGCTGGAGGTGGGGCCTGGTGGGAGGTGATTGGATCATGGGGATGGATTTCTCATGAACGGTTTAGCACCACCCCCTTGGTGCTGCCTTTGTGATAATGAATGAGTTCTCGCAAGACCTGGTCATTTAAAAGTGTGTGGCACCTTGCCCCTCCTCTCTTGCTTTTGTTCCTACTAAGTGAGATGCCTGCTCCTGCTTCAGCTTCCACCATGATTGGAAGCTTCCTGAGGCCTCCCCAGAAGCTGATGTCAGAGCTAAGCTTCCTGTACAACCCGCAGAACCATGAGTCAATTAGACCTCTTTTCTTCACAAATTACTGAATCCTGAGTATTTCTTTAAAAACAATGCAAGAATAGTCTAACACAGTTAGCACTGTGTTGAAAGAGCTACCTGGCCACTTAAATGTCTCTTGCAGGAGCACAAGTCATTCCAAGGTTCTGGCACAGAGAGTGTATCAGTCAGTGTCAGGTAAGTTATGCTGCAGTAACAAACAACCCCCAAATCTCGGTGGCACAAAACAACAAAGACTTCTCTTTCTTGCTACACATTCAGCCAGGGTCAGCTGTGTCACACTCATTCCAGGGCCCAGACCGATACGGTGGCCAGCATTTCAAGCATTGCTGGGCACTGTGGCAGAGAAAAAGAAGCGAGCAACACAGACACTGACTCTTAAAGCATCTGCACCCAAAACATTCACTCCCACTCCACTGGCCAAACAAATCACATGGGCGAACCTCATTTCAAACGGAGTTGAAGCACAGAGGAGACAGAGCCATTTATGAACAGCCCTGATGCCTGGGGGAGGGAAAATGATGAAAGAGGGAGAATACAGGGGAGGGAGCACAGAAAGAGAAGGAAGTGGGAGGGAGAGGAGGAGGGTTGGATAAAGGGAGAGGGGGTGGGAGAGGAGGGAGAGGAGAGGAATGACCAGTTGCCTAAGGCTAGGGTGTCCTCCAGAAAGCCCCCAGATGCTTGAGAACATGCTTGGTTTCTTTGATTAGGAAAAGAGCTTCAGGAAGGTTCTGCTGTCTTCCCTCTTCCTGAGGAGGGAGGGTCCCCCACCACTGTCTGCCGCCCCATCATTCTGTCTGATTCACCTTGCTTGTCTCCTCTCTCTCTCCCCAGAGGCCCCTTTAGCCCACTGAATGGCTTTCTGGGAAATCTCATTTCGCACCCTGGCAGCATGCTCAATTCTTCCTGTCAGATCCTGGAGGCAGTCCTATAAATAAGGCCTGAATTCTTTATTGCTGGAGCCGGCAGAAGGCTTGCATATGGGATGTCCTCACTTACACGACAGTCATATTTTTACAAAACCTGTGCATAGGGCATTGTATGAAGAGGGACGGGTTGTGGGGAGTAAAAATGCAAGCCTGTCTTTGCAGCCAAGGCCCCTCTCCCTTTGGGAAAGTCTCGGGCTAGCACAGAAGACTGGCAATGAATAGAATTGTCAGTGACCTTGCCCACTTTCAGACTGATGGTAGGACAGTTGATGGTTTCCAGGGCCTTCTCTGACATGTCTGGCCTTGTCTCCTGGGGAGCCAGTCCTTAGAGAAGCATTCTTGCTTAAGCAGGACCACCTAGGGCTAAACTACTAATCCAGCCAAGCTTCTTCTCAGTCTCCCACTTTCTCTGGCCCAGGGCCACTTTCTCACTTACTTCCAAAGAGGCAGACAAAGTGCCATTGAATTCTGCATCTATTCAAAGCCAAGGCATGGGGGGAAACAAAAGTATATTTCCCCAGACTCGACTCTACCACTGGAGCAAGAACTGGGCTCCACAGAACAGGAAGAAAAATGGGTTTGTACAGGTGGTAGCAGGTGGCAGGGGCATAAGGGAGATCTGTAGAGCTGGAGGAAAGGCGTACTCCACGTTATAAGACTCTGAAGACATTGCTGTGAAGACACTGCACCAGTCTGTCCAGTCCTCTCCTCAAGGTGGATGGATGATTATGCTTCTCAGTTCCCTTGTAGTTAAGTAGGTCCATGTTCTAGGGACTGATTCTAGACAGTGAGCGTGAAAAGAAGTCGTATGTATTGCTTTCAGGCCAGAACATAACCCTCCAACTAGCTCTTGGCTCCCATTCCCATCACTGGATCCCAAAGGGGGCCTTATGTTGAGATGGAGCCACAAAAATCAAAGGAACCTGGATCCCTGAATCACCACATGGAGGAGAGTTGACCAGCAGAGTCCGCAAATTCTCAGTAGACTTAGAGTGAGCAAGAAATAAATCTCTGTGGGTTAAGCCACTGAGATGTTGGGGTTGTTACTAACTTAACCTGTGTCAACTAATATTGCCTTTCCATGTCTGCCCTAACCTATTCTGTGAGATGGGCACCATCTTGACCAAGGGTCACATCCTATCCCCTTTCACAGAAAAGAGGTAACCCAGCTCTGAATCACGTCTTTAGAATCAGAGACCAAGACTGAACATGAAGAAAAGTCTTAGACAAAAACTGTGCCAAACTATGCTTTCTTGAGAATCTGAGAGTGAGTCTTAATTGACATTCTGTGTGTTGGGTAGATCTACTGTGGTATCCAAGATTAGATTTTGTTTGTTCAGCAGGTGAATGCAGCAGGGACAAGCCAAAATTGTACAGTCTGGTTATCTTTTCTTCACTCTTTTTCCGCTGACTGGCACCTCTTTACCACTCCCACTCCAGAGAAGTTTTAAACTCCAGGCCATGACCACTTTGTGGATCAAAAAATCAATTTAGTGGTCTTATCCAGCATTGTATGGAATTGAATTGAACAGATCAAATAGTCTTTCACATGCAGGAAAGCTACATATTTGTGGAATGTTTGGGTAGTTTAATATGTGTTTATAATGTGCATGTGAGTATATAAATATAAACTGTATTTCTTGCACTTTGAGTCATGTTCAAAATGGCTCCAGGGAACAACTCACACATTCACTGACAGGTGAGTACATAATGAAATGTGGTACATCCAATCAATGGTTGCTATCCAGCAACAAAATGATTGACCTACTGATACAATTTACAGTATAAATGAATCTCAAGGCCAGGCATGCTGGCTCATGCCTGTAATCCCAGCACTTTGGGAGGCCAAAGCAGATGGATCACAAAGTCAGAAGTTCAAGACCAGTCTGGCCCAGCATAGTGAAACCCCATCTCTACTAAAAATACAAAAAAATTAACCAGGCATGGTGGCACGTGCCTGCAGTCCCAGCTACTCAGGAGGCTGAGGCAGGAGAATTGCTTTAGCCCAGGAGGTGGAGGGTACAGTGGGCAAAGGTTAAAAAAGAAAAAAATGAAAAACAGCATAAACTAAGCAAAAGAAACAGACACAAGAGAACATATACTGTATGATTCCATTTATATGAAACTCTAGCACTGGCAAACTAATTGGGGTTTGCCAAAGGCAAATCTGTGTGATTGCCTGGGGAAAGCATGGGATGTTTGACTGTGTTATGAATTGAACTGTGTTCCCCACCCCCCAGATTTATATGTGGAAGTCCTAATGCCCAGTATCTCAGAACGTGACCTTATTTGGAGTAATCAAGTTAAAATGAAGTTATGATGGTGGATGCTAATCCAATATGACTGGTGTCCTTATAAAAGGGGGAAATTTGGACACAGAGACACAACTAGAAGGAAGATGATATAAAGAGACATAGATAGAAGACAGTCACCCACAAGCTAAGGAAGGAAGCCTGGAGTGGATCCCTGCCTCACAGCCTTCAGAAGCAACCAACCCTGCCAACACCTTGATCTCAGACTTCTAGTTTCCAGACCTGTGAGACAACAAATTTCTGCTGTTTAATCCACTCCATTTGTGGTACTTTTGCTACAGGAGCCCTGGAAAACTAAAATAGACTGTAAAGAGGCATGAAGGAACTTTCTGGGTGAAGAAATGTTCTACACCTTGATTGGGGTAGCAGTTTCATGGAAGTGCATGTTTGTCAAATCTCATCAAACTATACTTAGAATAAGTGCACTTTATTATATATGCATTACACCTCAATAAAGCTAATTGTAAAGAATTTTTAATAAACAACTCAAGGACCTCTAAATCAAGTCACATAGAGAAGCAGGAAGAACCCCCGCCATCATCACCCACCCACCAGCGCTGAGCTCTGCACCTCAAATACATCATCACTCTTAACCTTCACAGCAACCCTTTGATGGAGGTGTTATATTTCCCATTTTAGAGATAAAGAAACTGAGGCTCAGAACGGTCACTTGATGCAGATCACACAAGCATTTGAACCCAGTCTGTCTGCCTCTCTGCTGGCCTTGGAACAGCCTGCAAGACACAGATTTCTTGACCCTCAAACGGTAGCAGGTTTGCTGCAATTTTATTCCTCACCCAATATCATGAACGTTCACAGGCTCCTATAAATAAAGATAGCTCCTAGGCTTTTAGCTCAGCAGATAAACAGGCTTTTGATGGCCTCTTCCTCACCGTGGTAAAGAAGTTTATGGTGCTGAAAATAAAAGTCCTTGGAAGAAAGCCACCGCCAGCCTCCCAGCTGCAGTCGTGATTCAGAGAAAAATATCTCCATCTTCTAGTGAACGCCCTTTGTGTATCAGAATAAGATGCGGCCCAGCAGGAAAATAAACTAGAGACACTATGTGTGGACCATGGAGAAATAAACCAAAAGAAGATGAATGAAAAATAGGAAGGAAATGAAAGATATTGCAAGAAAAGATCCGTAGTAAATTGGTCATTCTGTCGGCTTCTTAAGTAAGGATTTTTTCTTTGGTTTGAGCGTTTGCCCCTCCAAAACTCATGCTGAAATTTAGTTGCCACTGTAACGGCATCAAGAGGTGGACCTCGGCTAGGTGCAGCGACTCATACCTGTAATCCCAGCACTTTGGGAGGGCAAGGTGGGTGGATCATCTGAGGTCAGGTGTTCAAGACCAGCCTGACCAACATGGTGAAACTCTGTCTTTACTAAAAATACAAAAATTAGCCAAGCATGGTGGTGGACACCTGTAATCCCAGCTAATCAGGAGGCTGAGGAAAGAGAATCACTTGAACCTGGGATGCAGAGGTTGCAGTGAGCTGAGATTGTGCCACTGCACTCCAGCCTAGATGACAGAGTGAGACTCCGTTTCCAAAAAAAAAAAAAAAGAGGTGCAACCTTCGAGAGGTGTTTAGATCATGAGGGCTCCACACTAATGGGTGGACTATTGCTGGGATCATGTGACTGGGTTCTCTATTGTGGGAGTGGGTTCACCCCCTCTTGTTCATTTTCTCTCTCTTTGCTCTTCTGCCATGTGATGACACAGCAAGAAGGCCCTCACCAGATGCAGCACCTTGATCTTGGACTTCTCAGCCTCCAGAACCATGAGCCAATAAATTTCTGTTCATTATAAATTACCCAGTCTGTGCTATCCTGTGATAGCACCATAAAATGGACTAAGACAATTGCTAGATGGTGTTCATTTCAATTCAGGGATTTACCAAAAGCACGTGTTGCCATGAGATTGACAATTTCCCAATATTGTCTCGGAAGTTTCAACCCTGTCTTATATGAGAAAACATTTTCGTATGCCAGGAAGATCTGGATGCCAGATTATTGGGTAGAGTCAAGAATGTCTAGACAGAGTCCCTGGCACTGGCTGTCGAGAGCTGGTAGGACGGCTGACTCAAGTACACACAGAGGAAGAAGACTGCAGAGCCCTAACCCAACTGCAAAGGGTGCTTGACTTGGGTGCTCAGAATTGGAAGGAAGCCATAAGCCATAGTTGTTTGGAAAACTGGGTTGAGCATCAGGTTTCAAAGTGAACCACCGTAGCAGTGAACATGATGTAAGTCACAGCTGGGAGGATCAGAGAGAGGTTGAGGCTCAGGTCAGGTAGGAACTAGACCTGCAAAGGATGCAATCGTGTTGGAAAGTGTCTTTGTGGGGTGCTGGCTATGTGCTGTTGAGGTACCACCATCTGTCTGACTCCTTGGCTTCCAAGACCGGAAGTGGTGGGCCCCAGGTCGCGTCATCCCCCTGCAGACTTATCAAGCAGTGATGCAATAGGTCATTTTTACTAATGGTAGCAATGGAATGGGAGGGGTCCACTGGCCCCAGTATTAGCATTAAGGTGGCCTGGGCTCAGATTTCCTCTTTTCCATTTACCTGCTGCAAGAAGTGAGGTGGGTTCCTCACTTCTTAGCCTCTTAGCCTCTGTCTCCTGATGTGTATGCTGGGAGAGAAAACCAACCTGCAATACTGCAATAATCATAGAAACACACTTGGCATCACAAAACATCAATCCCACTTCACATACCATTTGTAGGAGTCAAAATGGTTCAACCACTTTGCAAAAGCAGTTGGACAATATCTCCTACAGCAAAAAATACTCCTGCCCTTGGGCCCAGCAATTCCACTCCTAGGTACAGTCCCAACAGAAATGATTGCATGTTTCCATACAAAATAAAAGTAAAAAGTACTGGCTGGGCATGGTGGCTCATGCCTGTAATCCCAACACTTTGGGATGCTGACGGGGGCAGATCACCTAAGGTCAGGAGTTTGAGACCAGCCTGGCCAACATGGTGAAACCCCGTCTCTACTAAAAATACAAAAATTAGCCGTGCGTGGTGGCACACACCTGCAATCCCAGCTACTTGGTAGACTGAGAGGCTGAGGCATGAAAATTGCCTGAACCCGGGAGGTGGAGGTTGCAGTGAGCCGAGATCACACCACGGCACTCCAGCCTTGGTGACAGAGCGAGACTCCATCTCCAAAAAA
>NW_016107468.1:806313-811556 GCF_001604975.1 Cebus imitator | reverse complement strand
AGACTCCATCTCCAAAAAAAAAAAAAAAGTGCTTACCAACTTTACTCACCACAATCAAAAATGGGAAACGTCCAACTTCCATCAACAGGAGCATGGATACATAAAGTGTGGTGCATTCATACAACAGAATACAATGGAGCACGTGAATGATACCCGCATGCAGCCACATGAATAAGCACACAGAACAGTGCATTGTGTGAACGCCGAGATCTCTCAAGAGGGTGAAACTTTCATTGTGATATTTATATATACAACGGAATACTACACAGCCATAAAAAGGGATGAATTAACGGCATTCGCAGTACCCTGGATGAGATTGGAGACTATTATTCTAAGTGAAGCAATTCAGGAAAGGAAAACCAAATGTCGTATGTTCTCACTCATAAGTGGGAGCTAAGCTATGAGGATGCGAAGGCATAAGAATGGCACAGTGGATCTTGGGGACTCAGAGGGAAAGGGTGGAAAGGGGTGAGGGATGAAAGACTACAAACTGGGCGCAGTGTATACTGCTAGGGAGATGGGTGCTCCAAAATCTCACGAATCACCACTAACAGCTTACTCATGTAACCAAACACCAACCGCACTCCAATAACCTATGAAAATAATTTAAAAAAAAAAAAAAAGGAGACTGAAGTTTTCTAAGTCCAAGGACTAGGCCTTATTCATCCCAGTATCTCAGCACCCCGTACAAAACATGTGCCCAGGGCAGGCCTCATGGTGCAGCGGTAGTGCCTCTGACTCCAGATCAGAAGGTTGTGTGTTCAAATCACGTCGGGATCAAGTCAGAGATTGTTTGCCCTAATCAAAATAGATGCCCAGTAAATGTTTATCTGAAACAATAAATGTGTGTGTGTGCGCATGTGTGTGTAGGGAAGTTCTGGAGGTGGGGGGCTGCCTACATTCAAAGCCCGATCATCCAACCAGATGACTGCCAGCTGCCACACGGGCGGGTTCTGATCGAGGGCTGCAAGCTGGGTGTGTAGCCAGTAAGCCAACACGAGGAATTTTCCCAGTTCACCCCATCCCAGCCCCAGGCCGCCGGCAAACCCTTATAACCTGGCATACCCGTGGAGGCCGAAGGCCCCCGTGGAAGAAGTCCTCTCACTCCCTTACTGCCCCATCAGCTCCATGGCTCTCCAAGCACTAATTCACCCTACAATTGCTAGAGGTTGAACCTGCTTGTAACAGATTTGTTACATCTGGAAGCTGACCCCAGCGCAGCGTGCACGGCTGCAGGTCTCTGCGCTCGGCCTGCATTAGGGCAGATGGATTAGCAGCAAGAGAGTGCTGTTGGCAACACCGCATGGAGCCGGCTCACCCCAAGACCCTCACAGCATTGCGTTTGGACTTCTCTTAAGGCCTTTTTCATGCTGTGCCCCCAGTGACAACGTGACAGAAGCAAGATTTATTAACAGGAAAGATTTCTCCTGCCTCCCTCATCTCACTGCCTCTCCCTCATTCTGCTCTAAAAAATAAATCTCAGGCTGGGCGCAGTGGCTCAGCCCTGTAATCCCAGAAATTTGGGAGGCTGAGGCGGGAGGATTTCTTGAGCCCAGGAGTTCAAGACCAGCCTGGGCAACATAGGGAGACCCTGTCTCTACTAAAAATAAAAAAATTAGCCCAGCATGGTGAGACATGCTTCTAGTTCCTGTTTCTTGGGAGCTGGAGGCTGGAGGCCAAGACGGGCCAATCATGAGGTCAGGAGATCGAGACCATCTGGCTAAACATGGTGAAACCCTCTCTCTACTAAAAATACAAAAATTAGCCAGGCATGGTGGCACACGCCTGTAACCCAGCTACTCGGGAGGGTGAGGCAGGAGAATCGCTTGAACCCAGGAGCAGAGGTTGCAGTGAACCGAGATCGCACCACTGTACTCCAGCCTGGGCAACAGAGTGAGACTCCGTCTAAAAAAAATTTTTTTTTAATCAGCCAAGAGTGGTGGTGCACACCTGTAATCCCAGCTACTCAGAAGGCTGAGGAAGGAGGATCACTTGAGGCCAGAAGTTGGAGGCTGCCGTGAGCTGTGATGATGCCAATGCACTCTAGCCTGGGCAACAGAGCAAGACCCTATCTCAAAAAGAAAAATTTTTTAAGAAATTCTTTCCCATCTGTTTTAAAGAAAGGACATAAAGTAAATAATTTCGCTAACCCATTAATAACTTCATGTCTTCCAAAAAAAAAAATTTCTTATAGAATTTTGCTTTTCCCTCCTGGCTTTTCAAGACTGGGCTGAAATTAGCCTACTATGAAATGCTGCAGCCTGTCATTGCCCCTGAAAGAAAAGATGTCACCGGGCGCCTGTCCCCCTTCTCGCTGGAAGGGGGATCAATGTCACCGCCAAAGTTTACATGTCATCGCGTTGGCAGTTACCACTGAGCTCACGGCAGAGAGGCGGCCGTCCCACTGACAGCATCAGCTGCTGTTTCCCATGTTCCCAGTCGGGATGTCACGTACGACAGAAGGAGTCGGCAGGGAAGAGCTTCAGACAAGCAAGAAGTGTCACGCGGAGAATTAACTCAGGCCCATCCCTCTGCCTCTCACCTCCTGTTGACAGCAGAGCCGCCCAGGCCCCCTTCGCCGGTTCCTACAGCACACACAAACGGGAATCTAACTCCGCCTTTGAGCCACCTCATTTACCATTCATTCACTACTCAAGGAGTTCTGTTGTGATGATAGGCTGATTGAGTCCCTGCAAAATCTATGTGCCAAAACCCTAACCCCCAGGACCTCCGAACGGGACGGTCTTTGGAGACGAGGTCTTTTAAGAGATGGTTAGAGGTCGGGCATGGTTGCAGGTAACAGAAAACTCAGCTAATGTTCCTTTAAGCAAAAGGACACATCGCCGCCTATGTAGCAAGAAGTCTGGACTTTTAGCCAGGCACGGTGGCTCACGCCTGTAATCCCAGCACTTTGGGAAGCTGAGGCAAACAGATCATGAGGTCAGGAAACCTTTTTTCTTTATTAATTACCCAGTCTAGCCAAGCGCTGTGGCTCATGCCTGTAATCCCAGGACTTTGGGAGGGCGAGGCAGGTGGATCACTTGAGATCAGGAGTTGAAGACCAGCATGGACAATATGGCAAAACCCCATCTCTACTAAAAATACAAAAATTAGCCATGGTGACAGGCGCCTATAATCCCAGCTACTTGCGAGGCTCAGGTAGGAGAATTGCTTGAACCCAGGAGGCGGAGGTTGCAGTGAGCCAAGATCGCTCCATCGCACTCCAGCCTGGGCAACAAGAGCGAAACTCTGTCTCAAAAATAATAATAATAAATAATAAAATAAAAATTTTAAAATTACCTAGTCTCAGGGAAGTTCTTTACAGCAGTGTGAGAATAGGCTAATACACTGCCCAGGGCTCCCCATCTACGTGACAGAGAAGCACGGATGTCAAGGTAGACACGGAAGGTGTCCTGGCACCCAGGGAGCAGCTGACATTCTCCATCTCTCACAAACACACTCTTTCTCCCTCCTTTTGAAAAGGTCAGGAAATGGCCAGGTTTAGTGGCTCACGCCTGTAACCCCAACACTTTGGGAGGCAAACGCAGGTGGATCACTTGAGGTCAGGAGTTCGAGACCAGGCTGGCCAACATGGTAAAACCCCATCTCTACTAAAAAAAAAAAATACAAAAATTAGCCGGGCATGCACCTGTAGTCCCAGCTACACAGGAGGGTAAAGCACAAGAATCACTTGAATCCAGGAAGCGGAGGTTGCAGTGAGCCGAGATCAGGCCACTGTGTTCCAGCCTGGGCAACAGAGCCAGACTCTGTCTGAAAAAAACTAATAAATAAACAATAAAAGCAAAAGCCAGAAAGCCTCTTCTCGTGAAGACATGTTCCGCCACGGTCTAGAGTAGCAGTTCTCAGAGTGTGGCACCCAGACCCCAGCGTTTGCACACCTGGGGCAGTTCTGGAGCCCCAGTCCCCAGCCCTAATCAGAATCTCCAGCGATCCGCACTTGAGCAAGCCCTCCAGGTGATGCGGATGCATGGTTTCATCTCACAGGGTAACTGTTTGAAAAAACACCCATCAGAACTTTGTGGCCCTGCAGGTGAGGAGGACGGAAGCCCGTGGGCACGGGAAGACAGAGGTGAGGAAGCCACGAAGAGCAGGTGGATGCGGGAACGGGGCTGTGTATGTGCTGAGACCACACCCTGGAGTCAGAGAGAGAAATAGATCCAGAAGTGTAGGAGCGGCTCTGTCTCCAGGGTCCTGGACTCCAGGCTGAATTTCATGATTCTCAAAGGGGCTGGGTGGGGAGGGAGCAAATGGTATGATTTGTGTTCTAGAATGCCGGCTCTCAGGAGCCTGAGTGGGCTAACAAAGGCAGGAGGAAAAGGGCCCAGAGGAAAACATCAAACATGTGGAGATGTGGAAGCCAATTAGCCAGTCCCACGGGCACAGTTTCCATGCTCAGAGATTGCCGCTTGGCCAATGGCATCCATGCCCATGGCTGGCTCAGGGACTCTGGCATCCTTTAAACATACTAGACTCCCGGAAATCCCTCCAAGGGCTGAGCTGGCCCCAAGCCAGACGGGGTGGTTGCAGAATCCACCTGCCACATGAACAGGATAATTCGGAAGGCTTCCACGTGGGTCTGGTCATTGGAAGCCCTAGAAGCCAGCAGCCCCCTCTCCCCACAGCTGTCCCAAGCCACGGCCTGGTGTCACTTACCCCTGATGCCACTAGCACTAGAGCTGGAGGAGAAAAGGGAGAAGGTGGCGTCGGTAGAGTCAGAAGCTGTGCTTTGGGAAGGGGAGGGGGGGTCCTTGGCTTGCCAGATTACCATGAGGGGACCGTCAGGTCTGTGCTGGGGTCATGGAAAGAAAGGGACAGCCAGCAGGGACTAGGGACAGAAAGGAAATGAGGAGGCGAGGCACAGTGACTCACACCTGTAATCCCAGCACTTTGGGAGGCCGAGGCAGGCGGATCAAGAGTTCAGGAGTTTGAGACCAACCTGGTCAATAAAGCAAAGCCCTGTCTCTACTAAAAATACAAAAATCAGCTGGGTATGGTGTCATGCACCTGTGGTCCCAGCTACTCAAGAGGCTGAGGCTGAGGCAGAAGAATCACTTGAACCCAGGAGGCAGAGGTTGCAGTGAGCCGAGATCGCACCACTGCACTCCAGCCTGGGTGACAGAGCAGGACTCTATCAAAAAGAAAGAAAAGAAAGAAAGAAGAAAGAAAGAAAGAAAAGAAAAGAAAAGAAAAGAAAAGAAAGAAAGAAAGAAAGAAAGAAAGAA
>NW_016107468.1:797131-804907 GCF_001604975.1 Cebus imitator | reverse complement strand
TCCCAGCTACTCAGGAGGCTGAGGCAGGAAAATTGCTTGAACCTGGGAGGCAGAGGTTTCGGTGAGCTGAGATCACGCCATTGCACCCCAGCTTGGGGAACAAAGGGAGACTCAACTCAAAAAATAAATGCAACAACTGAGGTCCAGAGAGGAGAAGCGACCTGCCCAGTGTACACAGCTGGGAAGGGGACCATCGTAGCCTCCAGTGAGGATGAGCCTCGGACCTCTCCTTGTCCAGATCAGAGTATTCAATTGATGCCTGCTCTGAAAAATTCCACCTGTCTGTGCAGCTAGACCTCGCAAAGCCATGATCTTGGAAGTCAGCCAATATGATGTGCACAGGGCACGGGGCACGGACCAGGAGGAGACAGCCGTCGGTCAGGGTGTCTGCCCTTACACTGCCTGGGGCCATCCATGGCCTCTAATAGGGGCAGACCAGCGTGTGCTCAGGGCAGAGCATCTGACAGCTGCCTGTCTACAAGGGTGGCAAGACAGCACTGAGCACACGCCCAGGAAAGGGGCTGGACAGAGGGCACATCCCACACGGTCACATGGCATCTTAGCAATTACAGAGTCGTTTAAAGGCGCTTTGTCAGCAATCTGCCCTTAATAAGAAGAGAGGCTCCCAGCTCTTCCCAACCTATTATTATTTGGGGAAGGAAAAGAGAAGTGACCAGGCAAGTGTTCATGGCAATTTCTGCTTTGTGCACAGTTCTGCCCTCAGGGAGCTTGTACGGATAGGGCTGTCTGCAAAAGGGCCTGGGTGTGGTGGCACGCACCTGTAATCCCAGCGCTTGGGGAGGCCGAGGCGGGAGGATCGCTTGAGGCCAGGAGTTCGAGACCAGCCTGGTCAACATGACGAAACCCCATCTTTACTAAAAACACAAAAATTTGCCAGGTGTGGTGGTGCATGCCTGTAACCCCAGCTACTCAGGAGGCTGAGGTAGGAAAATCG
The DNA here is from genome assembly GCF_001604975.1 of Cebus imitator. Classification (NCBI taxonomy): domain Eukaryota; kingdom Metazoa; phylum Chordata; class Mammalia; order Primates; family Cebidae; genus Cebus; species Cebus imitator. The sequence goes on along the minus strand of NW_016107468.1, from coordinate 803,952 downwards.
CTTGAACCCGAGAGGCAGAGGTTGCAGAGAGCTGAGATCATACCACTGCACTTCGGCTCTGGGTGACAGAAAAAAAAAAAAAAAAAAGGAAGAACGAAAAAGAAAGATAACTGTGGGATTAAGGGGCTCTTGTTTGCCTGGGGGTTGCCAGAGAAGGATTAGATTTCTGCTGCTAGAGCCCTGGTCATGAGGCTGACCCCAATCCACACTTCCCATTCAATATCCAGCCTCTCCTTTTCCGTCCCTATCCTTCTCTACCGCGTCCTTCCTCTGTCTCCCTCTCCTCTCTGTCCTACTGCCTTTTATTTCATCTTTTGCCACCTCCTTTTATTTATTGTTGTTGTTGTTGTTTTTTGAGACAGGGTCTTGCTGTGTCACCCAGGCTGGAGTGCAGTGATGTGATCATAGCTCACTGCAGCCTCCAACTCCTGGATTCAAGCGATCCTCCTGCCTCAGCCTCCTAAGTAGCTGAGACTACAGGTGCACACCACCACATCCAGCTAATTTTTTATTATTTGTAGAAACAGGATCTTGCTATGTTGTCCAGCCTGGTCTTGAACTCCTGGGCTCAAGCAGTCCTCCCATCTCAGCCTCCCAAGTAGCTGGAACCACAGGTGCACACCACCATGCCCAGCTAATTTTTTATTATTTATAGAGGCAGAGTCTTGCTTTGCTGCCCAGGCTGGTCTTGGACTCCTGGGGTAAAGCAATCCTCCCATCTCAGCCTCCCAAGTAGCTGAAACTACAGACATGCACCACCACATCCAGCTGATTTTTAAATTTTTGTAGAGATGGGATCTCACTATGTTGCCCAGGCTGGTCTCAAACTCCTGCATCGAGCAATCCTCCCACCTGGGCCTCCCAAAGCACTGAGATTACAGACGTGAGCCGCCACACCTGGCCTCACCTCCTTTTTCTTTTTCCGTGAGTGAATTCTAGCTCTGGCACTTTCTCTGGGACCGAGGGCCCCAGCTATTTAATCTCTCCACTCCCTCATCCATAAATGAGGTACTGTTCCCCAGACACTGCCGCCTATTCACTTACTGTTCCTCAAGTAGACCAAGCACGTTCCCACCCCAGGGCCTTTGCACCTGCTCCTCTCTCATTTCCTGCTGTGAGCACCCTGTCTATTTCAGCTCCTCAGCTGGCCATCACTCTCTGCCCCTCGCCTTGTTTCCCCTCTGTCCCGAGTACTAACCCCTGCCAGAGGGTATATTTCCTATGTATTGTTCAACCTTCTGTTGCCTGTCTCCCAACTAGAAGGTAGATTCCCAATGGCAGGGACTTTGTTGTGTCCTTTGCTGTATCATTAACACTTCACACAGTCCCAGACACATAGTATGCACTCAACAAATGTTGGCCAAGTGGGATGGCTCACACTTGTAATCCCAGCACTTTGGGAGGCTGAAGCAGCCGGATCACTTGAGGTCAGGAGTTTGAGACCAGCCTGGCCAATATGGTGAAACCCTGTCTCTACCAAAAATACAAAAATTAGCCAGGTGTGGTGGCAGGTGCCTGTAGTCCCAGCTACTCAGGAGGCTGAGGCAGGAGAATTGCTTGAACCCAGGAGATGAAGGTTGCAGTGAGCCGAGATCTCGCCACCGCACTCCAGCCTGGGTGACAGAGCAAGACTCCATCTTAAATATATATATATATCCACGGAATACCTAAATTGTGTCTGTACACTGACTAGCACGGTGCTGGGAACAGAGTGTTTAGTAAAGTTAGAGGCGGTGATGAGGATGATGGTCCACATTCCACAAAACTAGGCCAAGCATGGCGGCTTATGCCTGTAATTCCAGTTCTGTGGGAGGGGCTGAGGCAGGCGGACAGCTTGAGGCCAGGAATTCAAGGCCAGCCTGGGAAACACAATGAGACTTCAACTCTACTAAAAACTTTAAAAAATTAGCCAGGCATGGTAGTGCATGACTGTAGTCCCAGCTACTCAGGAAGCTGAGGTGAGAGGATCCTTTGAGCTTAAGAGTTCACAGCCGTCGTGAGCTATGATCACACCACTGTACTCCAGCCTCGGCAACAGAATGAGACCTTGTCTTTTAAAACAAAAATTAGGCCGGGCATGTGGCTCACGCCTGTAATCCCAGCAGTTTGGGAGGCTGAGGCAGGCAGGCCGAGGTCAGGAGTCCAAGACCAGCCTTGCCAACCCCAACTCTACTAAAAATACAAAAAATAGCTGGGCATGGTGGCAGGCGCCTGTAATCCCAGCTACTTGGGAGGTTGAGGCAGGAGAATCGTTTGAACCCGGGAGGTGGAGGTTGCGGTGAGCCAAGACCGCACCACTGCACTCCAGCCTGGACGACAGAGCGATACCTCAGCAAAAATAAATAAATAAATAATAGCTAATAGCACTCCCTGAGTCTTTTACTAGGGGGAGACCCTGAACTGAGCCCATCTCATGCAGTAACTCATTATCATCCGAAGACGCATAACTGAAACAATTTTATAGATCAAGAAACTGTAGCATCACAAGGCGATGGCGTTTAGGTAACATACATGACAGGCCCTGGCTTCCTTCCAGACAGGCAACTCCAAGTAGGGCCCCCAGCACCAAGCTGAACTCCAGTCCCCACCCTCCAGAAACACGAAACTGTAAACAGCGGTTCTTGAGCCTCAGTCTCTCTCCTCCACTGTTGATTGAGCTAACTTCGAAGAAACTGTTTCCCCCATTTTCAGAGCAGGTAGCTGGGAGGAAAAGTAGTGACTAATGAAAGTTTGCAGTAGCACCTGTCACATTAGCCATAGATGGAAGTACATTTGTGAGATTCAGAGGCTGCAAAATAAATCACCGCGAGTGAGAATATTAACATTTACTATCATAAGCATATGGCAAATCAGGTCTGCAGAAAACTGATTTAGCTGTGTCCTGATTTCCATGCAGTCATGTTTGCGTTAACCCAGCGGCACACAACAGCCCTGCCTCTAGCAAGCAAGGCTCTCCTGTCTTGAAATGACTCTAGCTGCCTCCAGGAGTCCTTGTCACAGTAACCTTTGCGTTTCTAGCCCCCTACCTTCCATGTGCCATGCCAGCAAGGGCCTCAAAGGTGACAGAGCGGCCACTAGAAAGGGGCAGGAACTACTGGGCCAACACCCAGGACTTCTGCACTTCCTAACTCACAATGCCAGGAACATGATAATCGCGTCTCACTCGACCCAGACACACAAATGCTCCTAAGCCCCTAAGAAAATGCAAAGTGCCTTTTAATGTCTGATTTCAAGAGCCAAGCTCCAATTCTTGGAAAGAAAAAATGGAAGGTGGCCTCCCATCCAAATCGAAGCTACCTAGGGACTGGATGCAAGGAACAGAATCTGCCTGAGACAGTCCAGAATCTGCCCAGATGGAGTCTGCAGGTGCCCTGGGGTCCACACTCTCCCGGGAGGTGCAGCCCACCTCCATCTCCAATCATATGTGCACACATGTACACACATATGCACAGCATACACACGCACATACCACATGTGCGTAAGTTAAAACGTACATTGTGCACACATGCATGCACACACATGCACACACCATGCACCATATGTACTTATGCACACATGCACCTGCACACACTATGGACCACGTATACAGATGTACAGAAATAAACCATGCAACATGTGTGCATGCACATGCACACACCATGCACCACATGTACATGTGTACAAACATACATCATGCATATGTGAGTACACACATGCACACACCATGCACATGTTGTATATGGGTACAAACATACACCATGCATGCATGTGTGCATGCACACACCATGTACTACATGTACACATGAACACAATGCACATTCACACAGTATGCACATGTACATGTGCACATACATATATCATGCACACACAGCATGCACACAGCATGCACCATACATACACATGTACACATGCATACACATACATCTGCAGAGACCACGTATCACATGTAAACATGCACACATGTACATCACGCACACATGCATGCATGCGCCATGTGCACCTATCCACATATATGTACACATACACACACACATAAACACATGCAGTCCACACACTTTCCCCTTTGACGCTCTCCAAGGAGCAGAACCATCTATCCACAAAGGCTCTGGAAAGCACAAATTACTAACTGGCCTGCCCACATTCACAGTGAAGAGGTCAGGATGTATGGAAATCAGGCTGAGCCCTGGAAGGCATGTAAGGAAGTTGCACACAGGCCATGTCTACACAGTATCAGAAACCAGTCTCTCTAGTACATGCACTTTTTTAGCCAGAAATAAACAAAAGCAAAAGAGCTCCAGATACACTCAAATCCCTCCTAGCTGGTGTGCAGACGTGAGCGGCACCCAGACCTGCAGAAAAGTGGGGTTCCTTTGCCCCAAGTGTGGACTGTGACACTGAATTAGAGGGGTGGAGACAGGGAGTCAGACCTGGGAGAATTTTCAGCTGTTTTTAAGACCAACTGGCTCTTTTCACAGATGAGGAAACTGAGTCTTAGAGACCCATTGTCCACTGTCTACCAGTTTGGCAGGCTTCTGTCTCCCCGCACCGAGGATCCCCACACTTCTGGGGTCTTCCAGAAGCTTCTTTCAGTCAGAGAGACCCTAGGTTCCCTCTTCACGGTTCTCCTTCTTCTCCGTATAGTCAAGCCACAGAGCTGACAGCCCCGTAGGCGCAAAGAAGAAACATCCTCTCCAAGACCGAAGAGCCCTGGGCTGGGCACTGTACTTCCATCTCTGGGCCTCAGTTTTCATCTGTGAAATGGGACGATGGGACTCAGCTCCCTTCTAGCTCCGTTACTGCACGTCCCTGTGTTACCGCGAATCCAGCAACACCGTCATGCACAGGAAGTTGGCCATCTAGTCCTTTGTGCCCCTCAACTTTTCAGAACTTGCTTCCCCTTCCTGCCCTGGCCCCAGGAGAAAAGCATGATGCTCTCATATGACCCCAGTTTCTCAGGACAGGGAGAAAAGATCATTAGGAAAAATAATTCACAATGAAGTATTTTCACCAGAAATAGATCAGAAATAATGCTCTTGCAAGAAAGTTCCAGATACACTCAAATCCCTTTCGGCTGGTGTGCAGATGTAAACAGCAGCCAGACGTACTGTGGGAAGCAGAAAATTTCCTTTCTAAAGTTTCCTTTCTTGTTAACTTTGTTAAGCCCTATCCTATGTAGCAGTGAGACATGCCAGGCTTACAGGCACGTAGTACATTCTATGTCCTTGTACTTTAGCCAAGCTATCTGTGCTGGACGTGCTCACAGGCATGCCCCAGCTCTCCATTGCTTTTACCTGTTCAGAAAAATTTAAAGTTGTTAGCCAATCGGGTTTTAGTTTAGACTGTGAGGTCTGGCTGCAGCCAAGGGAGATCAGACACAGCAGTAAGGAGGACCCCAAATGTGTAAGGGGTAAATTTGTCTGTTTCCCTTTGTTCACTGTACTCCCCTAGCAAGGTGGCTGGCGAGGGTACCCTTCCTGCAGCCCAGGAAGTAAAAATTGCATTGCTGAAAGATCCTTTGTCTCAGTTCTGATTTTTCTTTGCAGCACTGAGCATCTATTTCCAACACCTACAAAAACGTGGGGTTCCTGAAGAGGACAACGTTAAACCTCACAGCGACAGGAACAGGCTGAGCTCAACCCTGAAACTGGTCACCTGACACCCAGGGCACCTCCTTGACTCTAGATGTGCCAGAGAGACCTTTACCTTGCAAAGGTGATCACGTTCCCAACTGAGGCCCGGACGCGCCTCTCCAGGTCTCGGCAGCTTTGAGGTCCCGGGAGGGTCCCTGTTCTACCCACGACTCCATGAATTAATCCTCCCTCAAATCCTGGCAGTGGGAACCAACGCAGAGGGAACGGGGCCAGCTGCCGAAGCTGAAACATGGACAGGCTGGAGTGAGAGAGACGGATGTTACCCCCCTGCTGGGATCTCCGGGTGGAGCCACCCCAGGCGGGCGTGTGGCGGCTCCCAGCTGGACCACGTGCTGGGTCGCCCAGGCCTTTAGCCCCCTGGGGACTGCCAAGCTGCGGGCCGGGGAGACCCAGCAAGGGAGGCCTGCACGTGTCTTCCGTGAACCAAGAGCGACCCCTGGTGGCTGCCAGGAGTACTCCTACCATTGCTCCAGCTGCAGAATCCCAAGCCCTCCCGTGGCCACCGCAGCCCTCCCGTGGCCACCGCAGCCCGCCCGTGGCCACCGCAGCCCTCCCGTGGCCACCGCAGCCCTCCCGTGGCCACCGCAGCCCGCCCGTGGCCACCGCAGCCCGCCCGTGGCCACCGCAGCCCGCCCGTGGCCACTGCAGCCCACCTGCTACTGTACGCCCAGCCTCACGCCTGACGGGGCTCCCTTCTCCTCCCTGAGACAGCTGTCTTCAAAAAGGAGCGACCGTTCAAGAGTCCTGCAGGCTAGGATCTCAACCCTGGAGCCCGCCCTGTGTGCCGCCCTAGCGACCTCAGGCTGAAAGGTAGCCCCGCACCAGTAAGGACTCGGGGGCACCCCAGACACCCTGCCTTGGTCCCAGAAGGCCCTCCAAGCCCTCTGCCCAGGCCCCCACTGCCTCGGGTTTAACCTACAACTCAAGGACCGCCTCCCTGGAACGCTTCCCCAGAACCGTTCCCTAGAAACGTGTTTCTCTTGGGGTCACACTGTCCCAAATAGTGGGATCCAACGTCTGACAAGCTACATGGGGGTTTGTTTTGTTTTGTGTTGTTTTGTTTTGTTTTTTGAGACAGAGTCCTGCCCTGTCGCCCAGGCTGGAGTGCAGTGGTACTATCTCAGCTCACTGCAACCTCCACCACCTGGCTTCAAGTGACTCTCCTGCCTCAGCCTCCCCAGTAGCTGGGAT
>NW_016107468.1:789082-796286 GCF_001604975.1 Cebus imitator | reverse complement strand
TTTTTGAGATTGAGTCTCGCTCTGTCATCCAGGCTGGAGTACAGTGGTGCAATCTTGGCTCACTGCAACCTCCACCTCCCAGGTTCAAGCAATTCTCTGCCTCAGCCTCCCGAGTAGCTGGGATGACAGGCACCTGCCACTATGCCGGGCTAATTTTTGTATTTTTAGCAGAAACAGGGTTTCAGCGTCTTGGCCAGCTGGTTTTGAACTCCTGACCTCATGATCCGCCCACCTCTGCCTCACAAAGTGCTGTGATTACAGGCGTGAGCCACTGCACCCAGCCTGGAATCAAACATCTTTAACTTCTCCCAGCATTGTCTGAAACTGAATTAAATTTTTTTTTCAGTGAATGAAGGTTTTTAATGCATTCATGTGAATGGTGGGTTCTTAGAGACATATTTTTAGATGCAAGAAATTCTTTCTTCTACTGTGGCTGAATATATATAGCATAAAATTTCTCATTTTCACCATTTCTAAGAACAGAGTTTAGTGGTATTAAATACAGTCCCATTGTCATGCAACCTTCACCACCATCCATTTCCAGAACTTTCTCATCTTCCCAAACCAAAGCTCTGTCTCCGTGAGATGTTTACTCACCATTTCTCCCTCCCGCTAGCCCTGGCCACCATCCTTCTCTCTGTCTCTGTCAATTTGACTATTACAACAGTGAATTAGTGATCTTAACACCATCCAAATCTTGGCTCACTGCATCCCCTGCCTCCCAGGTTCAAGCAATTCTCCTGTCTCAGCCTCCCAAGTAGCTGGGAACTACAGGCACACACCACCACACCTGGCTAATTTTTTGTATTTTTAGTAGAGACGGGGTTTCACTATGTTGGCCAGGCTGATCTCAAACTCATGACCTTGTGATCTGCCCGCCTCAGCCTCCCAAAGTGCTGGGATTACAGGCATGAGCCACCACTCCCGGCTAACACCATCTAAATCTTCCCCTGTCTGTGTTCATCCCCTCCTCCCCCAAGTGTGGGAATGGGAACGTGGTTGAGTCTTCATAGGTCCCTCATAAGACGCACACCCAGGACACAGCTACGCCTGGCCCATGATGAGAGTCAACCCAATTAGAAGCTCATTCATACATGCATGTTATAAACTTTCCCATTTTACAAACTTTCATGCATTTTATTAACATTCCACATACTCATTGTCCACACATTCCTTGAGCCTCTGTGGGATCCAGGCTCACGTTCTGTGAAGAAGACAGCCATGTCCTCTTAGAACTGGTATTGGGGCTGGCATGGTTGCTCACACCTGTCATCCCAGCACTTTGGGAGGCCAAGGAGGGAAGATCACTTGAGGCCAGGAGTTCAAGACCAGCCTGAGTAACACAGCAAAACCCTGTCTCAACAAAAAATATACAACTTAGCCAGGTGTGGTGGTGTCCACCCCTGGTGTGTATGGTTTTCTTGGGGTGGTGTAAAACTTTGCAATTGACTCCTCCATCCTTGGGGGCCCCCTGTGAGAGGGGCAGCCATCAAACTATGTTAATCCTTTCCTGACCAATAAATGCTGCGGCCATTCCACTCACCTGGCCAACCTCGGGGTAAGTCCTGGTTTATCCTGTTTCTCCTCGCCCTTCAATGCTCCTCCCCACATAGAGAAACTCTGAAGTCTCCTCCTGGGACTGCAGGGAACTGGACGAGACTAGAGAGCCACAGGAGTGGAGGGGAGAGGGTGTCCCCAGCCAGACTCTCACCCGCAGAGCTTTCCAGACCTGAAACAGACCACGGTGACGTCAAACCCTCTCAACAAGCCCATTGGCTGGGTGTGGTGGCTCACACCTGAATCTCAGCACTTTGGGAGGCCAGAGAATGAGGATCACCTGAGGCTAGGAATTCAAGGGCAGCCTGGGCAGCAGACCTCATCTCTAAAAAAAAAAAAAGTTTAAACTTAGCTAGGCGTGGTGGCGCACTCCTGCAGTCCCAGCTCCTTGGGCGGCTGAAGCAGGAGGATTGCTTGAGTGAAGGAGGTCAAGGTTGCATGAGCTATGATTGCACTACTGCACTCCAGCCTGGGTGACAGAGCAAGACCTATCTCTTTAAAAAAAAAATTAAAGAGCCAGAGGCTATGTGCTGACTGAATAAAAATAGCATACACAAAGGCAGGGAGTGAATCCCCCAGCCCCGCCCCAGCCAGAAGAACCCCCAGGTACCCTCCAGTGACTCTTCCCGGCTCTGTCACTTGCTGTGGGGACAGAGAAAGGAAGTAGCAAGGAGGGGGAGTCTGGGAGAAGCTGTTCACCTTGCAATCACTACACCCCCTTCATCACCGGATGCTGTGGGCCTGGGTGCTATTTAGCTCCATGTGGGGAGGTGGGAGGGACCAGAATTGCCAGCTTGCTGTGCAATGTAAGCAACCTAATAGCTTTTGTTTTTGTTTTGTTTTGTTTTTGAGACAGAGCCTTGCTCTGTTGCTCACCCAGGCTGGAATGCAATGGTGAGATCTCAGCTCACTGCAACCTATGCCTCCCAGGCTCAAGAGATTCTCCTGCCTCAGCCTCCCGAGCAGCTGGGATCACAGGTGTGTGCCACCACACCCAGCAAATTTCTGTATTTTTAGCAGAGACAGGGTTTCACCACGTTGGCCAGGTTGGTCTTGAACACTCCTGACCTCAAGTGATCCACCCACCTCGGCCTCCCAGAGTGCTGTGATTACAGGTGGGAGCCATTGAGCCCGGCCTGCAACCTAATAGATTTTCCCCCCAGCCAAAGCCAGGAAGAATCCCCCTCTCTCCTGCCTGTAAGACCTCATCAGAATGAAAACGTTCTGGAATTAGATAGCGGTGACAGACGGGATGCAGTAGCTCACGCCTGTAATCCCAGCACTTTGGGAGGCTGAGGCAGGTGGATCACCTGAGGTCAGGAGTTTGAGACCAGCCTAGCCAACTTGGCGAAACCCAATATCGACCAAAAATGCAAAAATTAGCCAGGCATGGTGGCACACGCCTGTAGTCCCAGTTACTCAGGAGGCTGAGGCAGGAGAATCCCTTGAGCCCAGGAGGCAGAGGTTGCAGTGAGCCGAGGTCACTGCCACCACACTCCAGCCTGGTTGACAGAGTGGGACTCCATCTCGAAAAGTAAAAATTAGTGGTGATGGCTGCACAGTCTTGTGAATATTCTACAAATCACTGTACACGTTTAAAGGGTGAATTTTGTACTACGTGACTTCTGCTTCATTTTTTTAAGTAAGGGGAAACTATCTCATCAGAAGGAAGGATTCCAAAGCTAAAAAGAGCGTAAATATGCTGAGCTGGCTGATGCCAAGGCCTCTCTGCACCTGGACAGGTGGCCTCTGGGGGTGCGGGGCTGCTCCGGGTTATTAATAGTGAACCAGTGCCACCTAGTGGTCAAAGTGTGAACAGCAAGACCCTAAGGAGGTCAGGGAGGAGAAGGCACCCGCCCATCTCCCTGAATCACAGGCCAGCAGGGTGCAGTTGCTCAAACACAGCCAATGCCCCATTTCTTGTCAAGTGTCAATAAAACATGGTAAGATGTGAACCTAACCGCTTGTAATTGCTCTGACAAAATGAGGGCAAGTCTGGCCTCCGAGGGTGCCCGCAGCGCACTCCTGGCCCTTTCTGAGTCTTCTTGATCATTGCCTCGATTAAAACACGAAGGAAGGCCAGGCACGGTGGCTCGTGGCTGTAATCCCAACATTTCGGGAGGCTGAGACGGGAAGATGGCTTGAGGTCCAGAGTTCAAAACCAGCCTGAACGACATAGTGAGACCTCATCTCTATTTAAAAAAAAAAAAAAGGTTTTTAATTAGCCAGGCATGATGGGGCTTGCCTATGGTCCCAGCTACTTAGGAGGCTGAGGTAAAGGATCGTTTGAAGTCTATGGCTGCAGTGAGCTGCGATCACACCACTGCACTCTAGCCCGGGCAACAGAGCAAGACCCTATCTCTGAAAAATTTAAAAATAATAACAAATAAATAAAGGGCCAGATGCGGTGGCTCACGCCTGTAATACCAGCACTTTGGGAAGCTGATGCAGGCAGATCACCTGAGGTCAGGAGTTCAAGACCAGCCTGGCCAATATGGTGAAACCCCGTCTCTACTAATAATACAAAATTAGCCAGGCATGGTGGCATATGCCTGTAATCCCAGCTACTTGGGAGGCTGAGGCAGGAGAATCATTTGAACCCAGGAGGCAGAGGTTGCGGTGAGCTGAGATCGCGCCACTGCACTCCAGCCTGGGCAACAAGAGCAAAACTCCATCTCAAAATAAATAAATAAATAAAACGGAGAGCTCCAGCAAGAGTTGTACATTCAGTGCCTGCCTAGCCAGGTGGGCTCCCCTCGATGACAAAGGGGTAGGCAAGGGGAGCAAATGACACCCCAGTACACCCACCCTCATCTCAGGCACCCACTGTCCAGCTTCAACGGGCCGTTCCCTGCAAGAGCCTCACCCAGGGGCGGAGAGTGCAGCTCCCTGTTCACCAGAAGATCCAGAAACAAGACAAGACCTAAAATCTCTCAGGTTTGAACATTGGCAACTGGCTCCACTTTTTTCCAAAGACTCGGAGCAGAAGACATGACGTTAATTAGGAATTCCTCCTGCCAAAAATGCATAGCCCATTTGGAAAGCATCAGACAAAGCCACACGGAAGGACATTCGGAAAACAGCTGGTTTGCACTTCTTAAAAATATCCAGATGAAGAAAGACAAAGGAAGACTGAGTGACTATTTCAGAAGAAAGGAAAGCAGAGGGTCAAGACAGCTCCGTGCAGCTCATGATCTTAGAGGGGACTCTAGATCAAGTAGGGGAAAGGACTATTCAGAAACGGCAGGCTTGGGGACAGCTGTCAAAATGTGCATATGTTCTATATATTAGATACTAGTATTATACTATATTAGTTCTATATATTAGATGCTAGTATTATATAAGCTGAATTTTCTGAATTGGGTTAGTGCACTTTGGTCTTATAAAATAATGTCCTTATTCTTATGATATACACACTCAAGTATGTAGGAGTCATGACATGACATCTATGACTCTCAAATGGCTAAGGAGGAAATTATGTACACATAGAAAGCAAAATGGGCTAGGCGCAGTGGCTCATGCCTGTGATCCCAGAACTTTGGGAGTCAGAGGCAGGCACATCACTTGAGGTCAGGAGTTTGAGGCCAGCCTGGCCAACATGGTGAAACTTTGTCTCTACCAAAAATATAAAAATTAGCCAGGCATGATGGCAGTCACCTGTAATCCCAGCTACGCGTGAGGCTGAGGCAGGACAATCTCTTGAACCTGGGAGGCGGAGGTTGCAGTGAGCCGAGATCGCACCACTGCACTCCAGCCTGGGTGACAGAGAAAGAAACAGAGAAAGAGAGAGATAGAGAGAGAGAGGGAGGAGGGAGGGAGGGAAGGAAAGAAGGAAGGAAGGAAGGAGAAGAAGGGAGGGAGGGAGAGAGAAAGAAAAAGAAAGGAGAGAGAGAGGAGGGAAGAAAGAAAAAAGAAGGAAAGAAAGAAAAAGAAAGAAGGAAAGGAAGAAAGGAAAGGAAGATGAAAGAAAGAAAGAAAAAGAAAGAAAGAAAGAAAGAANAAAGAAAGAAAGAAAGAAAGAAAGAAAGAAAGAAAGAAAGAAAGAAAGAAAGAAAGAAAGAAAGAAGAAAGAAAGAAGGAAGAAAGAAAAGGAAGGAAGGAAGGACGGAAGGAAGGAAGGAAGGAAGGAAAGAAAGAAGTGGCAAAATGTCAGTAATAGGTTTTCTACTATTCTTGCGGTTCTTGGTCGTATACTCCTGATGCTGCATTGTTGTATACTTTGTACTATTGCTGCACACGGTGGTTTATACTATTCTTGTAGCAGTATGTTTGAAATTATTTCTAGTTTTTCTTAAAAAGAGACTGAACAGAGTCTGGCCTGGGACGACAGTTTCCACCCTCAGGATGGGACGCCCTCCAAGGGGCTTGCAGCTCTGACTCTGAGTGGCATTGGGCGGGCTGGCAGAGCCGAGCGGTGGAGAAGCCCCAGCCGTTCTCACCCTTCCTCTGCTCCTTGCCAGCCTTTCCCCTCTCTCAGTGGGAGTGTGGCCCCCTCTTGTCCATGATCACCTCTAGTTCTGGGTGCGTTCCCAGCCTAGTTGCGCCTCCAGCTTCCTGGGTGACCCTACATGAGTTGCTCAACCTCTGTGATTCCCAGTTTCCTTGCTGGCAAGATAAGACAGTGGTTCTAACAAGGCGTCCTCCAGGAATGACAGGCAAGGACAAGGAGTGGAAAGGGGAGGGCACCTGGGCAGAGAGGCCCTTGGAGGAACCCAAAGACAGCAATCTGGGAGGGCAGGGTAGAAAAAGTGAGGGAGGAAGAGAAGAACAGCAGGACACAGGCCATGAAGATAACAGGACCCTTCCCAAGGCTCCCACCCACCCAGGAAAAGGGAAGGAAGCTCAGGGCCCCACGTTCTGTAGCCAGAGCTCACCCAGGAATTCCCAGGGGTTGGTGTTTTCCATGTAGGTCATTTATCATCCTCAGTCCATAGAATGCTCAGAGGGCTTGCCTCGCCACACAGCAAGAAGAGTTCTTAATGCTAATGGCCTGGGGGTTGGGGGCTTCACAAAAACTTATCTGGGAGGGACTATGCAATAGCAGCCACCTCTGCTGGGAGTCTTAAAAGACCCCAGGTTTAATGCCCCTTGTGTCATCTCTGTCTCCCATGGTTGGTGAAATGGTGCCTGGCACAGAGAAAACACCGTGTTAGTGGTTGATGACTGAGTGATTCATGAACACATCAATAGCCTCTAAATATGGGATGGCCAGCACAGCCTAGAAGTGATGCACCCTGACCCTGGAGCCCGTGTGCCCAGATTTAAACCCAGGCTCAGCTACTGTAGCTGGGTGGCCTCACTGTGGAGCCTGATTGCCCTCATGTCTTAGTCAGCCCTGGTTGCTATAACACATGCCAAAGACTGGGTGATTTACCAAGAAACATTGACTTCCCGTGGTTCTGGAGGCTGGGAAGTCCAAGATCAAGGTGCCAGCAAACCTTGTGTCTGGTGAGGGCTCACTGCCTGGTTTACTGCTGCAACCTTCCCGTTGTGCCTTTACACGGGGGACAGCGGAGAGGAATCATCCCCTTCCATCTCCCTTGTGTCTCTCCTTTTTAAAAATTTTTTAAGAATTGGGTCTAGAAATCTTCAAATTAATTGGGTCTAGAAATATTCGAATTAATTAGATCTATGATCAAGATTCACC
>NW_016107468.1:776575-788896 GCF_001604975.1 Cebus imitator | reverse complement strand
AGAGACAGCCTCTTGCTCTGCCCAGGATGGACTGCAGTGGTGCAATCATAGCTCATTGAAGCCTTGAACTCCTGGGCTCAAGCGATCCCCCTGCCTCAGCCTCCTTAGGAGCTGGGGCTATAGGTGCATGCTTCCACATCCAGCTAATTTTTTAAAATCTTTTATGTAGAAGGGGTCTCATTATGTTGCCAGTCTTGTCCAGAATCTTGGCCTCAAGTAATACTCCCACTTTGGCCAACCAAAGTGCTGAGACTACAGGCGTGAGCTACCATGCCCAGCTAAAATATCTATTTCTCACAGTTCTGAAGGCTGGGAAGTCCAAGATCAAGGTGCTTGCAAGCCCTGTGTCTGGTGAGAGACTATTCCAGGAGTTTTAGATGGCAGCCTTCTCACTGAGAAAGTAGAGAGCAATGCTCTCCTTCTATCTCTCTTGAGTCTTTCCTTCTAAGGTCACTAATGGCACTAATCCTATTTGTAGGGCTTCCTCCTTGTGACCTCATGACCTCCCCAATGCCCCACCTCCAAATAGCATCACTTCAGGGATTTAGGCAACATATGAATTCTGCCAGGGACACATTCAGTCCATAGCAACCCATCTCAAAGTTGCAGGGAAGAGTGAATGGTGCTCTGTGACACGTTTGGGATAAATGAAATGCTGAGGGCAGCCCCTGCCTGTCTCCTGTGTCGACGAGAAGAATGTCCAACCTTGAACAAGTAGATAACTCTCCCATGGCTGTATTAGATCACAGAGTCCTCAGAAAGTTGAGCCCCACATCCCATTGCACCTCACCAAGCCAGGCTCAATCCAGCCACATCTAAACAGTCTCCAAGGCTGGAGAACACACAGCAGTCACTTCCCAGGATGGGATAGCAGACAGAAACATACAGATGGAGGTCCCAATCTGCCCAGAAGGCGTTCCTCCTACATTCTCCCTCTTTGAATGCTGCTCTCTCAAACAATCTTTTTTTTTTTAATTTATTTCAGTATTTTGGGGGATACAGATTTTTTTTGTTACATGGATGAATTCTGAGCTTTTAGTGCACCCGTCATCCAGTTAGTAAACCTCATACTTGAGAGGCAGTATTTTGCCATTGTTGTTGTTGTTTTTCTTTTTGAAAAGGAGTTTCGCTCTTGTTGCCCAGGCTGGAGTGCAACGGCACGATCTCAGCTCACTATAACCTCCGCCTCCCAGGTTCAAGCAATTCTCCTGTCTCAGCCTCCCAAGTAGCTGGGATTACAAGCACATGCCACCACGCCCAGCTAATTTTTGTATTTTTAATGGAGATGGGGTTTCATCATATTGGTCAGGCTGGTCTCAAACTCCTGACCTCAGGTGATCTGCCCTCCTTGGCTTCCCAAAGTGCTGAGGTTACAGGTGTGAGCCACTGCACTAGGTGGAGAGGCAGCTTTTCATCCCTAACTCCGTATCCGCCCCTCCCCGTTCTGAGTCTCTAAAGTCTATTATATTATTCTGCATTCTTTGCATACCTGTAGCGTTTTTTTTAGATGGAGTCTCACTCTGTTGCCCAGGCTGCAGTGCAGTGGCACATTCTCAGATCACTGCAACTCCTGCCTTTCAGGTTCAAGCAATTCTCCTGCCTCACCCTCCCGAGTAGCTGGGATTACAGGCATGCACCACCACATCTGGCTTATTTTTGTATGTTTTTAGTAGAGACAGGGTTTCACCAAGTTAACCAGGCTAGTCTCGAACTCCTGACCTCAAGTCATCCACCTGTCTCAGCAACTCAAAGTGCTGGGATTACAGACGTGAGCCACCGTGCCCAGCCTTAGCTCTCATTTATAAGTAAGAACATACAGTTTCTGGTTTTCCTCCTTGAGTTACTTCACTTCAATGGATCCATCAATCATTCTGCCTCATCCCTCGTGACCCCCCCCTCAACTCCCAGAGGTGATATCTATAACCAAAGATCTGTGGCCGGATGTTCCCTTCCCGTATACCAGCTCCTCCTCTGTTACTGCAACAACTGTTTGTAAAACTCAAATCAGGACAGTTTCTTTAACATATTTATTTATGTTTAGAGACAGGATCACTCGATTGCCCAGGCCAGAGTGCCATGGTGCAATCATAGCTCAGCCTTGAACTACTGGTCTCAAATGATCCTCCCACCTCAGCCTCCCGAGGAGCTGGGACCACAAGGCACGCATCACCATGCCCGGCTCATTTTTATTGTATTTTTTGTAGAGTCGGGACCTCACAATGCTATCGGGGCTAGCCTCAAACTCCTGGCCTCAAGAGATCCTCCCACTTCAGCCTCCCAAAGTGCTGGGATTATGGGCATGAACCGTTGTTCCTAGCCAGTCTCATTTTAAAATGTATGTATTATTTCTATGGAGAAAAAACCTCTTAAAAAGTTATAATAAAACCCACTGAGATGGATTATCATCTATTATTCTTTGTTGAAAGAATAAATGTATACAAAAAGACAAAGACTGCGTAATTCCACTTAGAGGGAGAAGTTAGTGGCCTCAAACTTGTAGAGACAGAGAGGAGAAGTGTGGTTGCCAGGGGCTGAGGGAAGGGAGGAACCAGGAGTTAACTGTTTAATGGGGACAGAGTTTCAGTTTTACAAGATGGAAAGCATTCTGGAGACAGATGGTGGGGATGTTTGCACAGCATTAAGAATGTATTTAATACCATTGAGGTCTACATTTAAAATGGTTGAGATAGTACATTTTATGTTACGTGTATTTCATGACAATAAAATAAATTTGGGGGAAAAGACAATAAAGTTATGTAAAACTGGATCTCCCTGGCAACAGCTGGACTTGTCTACCAGTGTCAGTTTTTAGAATAACACAAGTTTCAGGCCGGGCACATTGACTCACGCCTGTAATCCCAGCACTTTGGGAGACCAAGGTGGGCGGATCACCTGAGGTTGGGAGTTCAAGACCAGCCTGACCAACATGGAGAAACCTCGTATCTACTAAAAATACAAAATTAGCAGGGCGTGGCGGCACATGCCTGTAATCCCAGCTACTTAGGAGGCTGAGGCAGGAGACTCACTTGAACCCGGGAGGTAGAGGTTGTGATGAGCCGAGATCGCACCATTGCATTACAGCCTGGGCAACAAGAGTGAAACTTCATCTCAAAAGAAAATAATAATAATAACACAGGTTTCCTGAACTTAGGGGCAGCTCCATCTGCCCCTAAAAAACATCAGAAATTAAAACCACCTGCCAGGGCTTTGGCCTGGGTGGCACAGTTGTGAACGCATTGTGGGGGTCCTTTTTTTTTTTTTTTTTTTTTTTTTTTTTTTTGTTTTTTGGGTGGTTTCTTTTTTTTTTTTTTTTTTTTTTTGTGGAGGCAATTTTCTCCCTTTTTTTTTTTTTTTTTTTTGAGACAGAGTCTTGAGACAGAGTGTAGTGGTGTGATCTCAGCTCACCGCAACCTCCACCTCCCAGGTTCAAGCGATTCTCCTGCCTCAGCCTCCCGAGTAGCTGGGATTACAGGTACGCACCACCATGCCTGGCTATTTTTAGTAGAGACAGGGTTTTGCCATGTTGGCCAAGCTGATCTCGAACTCCTGACCACAAGTGATCCGCCCACCTTGACCTCCCAAAGTGCTGGGATTACAGGCATGAGCCACCACATCCAGCCAGAAATATTACAATCCTTAGTCTGCATTTTCCCAACCAAAAACATGGCATTTTCCTCCATTCATTCACAGTTTCTGGGGTGTGTGTGTGTGTGTGTGTGTGTGTGTGTGTGTGTGTGTGTTTAGAGATATTGTCCCACTCTCTTGCCCAGGCTGGAGTACAGTGGTGCAATCATAGCTCACTGCAGCCTTGAACACCTGGGCTCAAGCAATCCTCCTGCCTCAACCTCCCAAGTAGCTGGGACTACAGGCACACACCACTGTGCCCAGCTAATTTTTGTATTTTTTGTAGAGATGGGGGTCTCACTATGTTGCCCAAGCTGGACTCAAACTCCTGGCTTTCAGCAATCCTCCTGCCTCGGCCTCCCAAAGTGCTAGGATTACAGGTATGAGCCATTGTGCCCAATCTAATTTGTGGTCTTTTCACAAATTCCAGGTGTGTATGTAACCACCACAAATACTGTCATTTTTTTCCATGTTGATAAAAGAACTCAATACGAAAATATCATATAATAGAAGGAAAAATGAAATTGGGTAATTATCATTTCTTTGATGACGTTATTACTTTCATAGCTTTGAAGCAATCACGAATGAGAAGATCTTCAGTTGAAAACACATAAAAGGCCTAAAAGTACTGCAATTAAAATGAAAAGGAAATTACCAGAGTAAATAATTGCTTTAAATATGACCAATAAAGTGTTCATTTCCAAGTCTTTGGAAAGTCTAATATATGTCTGGGGTGGGGAGGGGAGCCAAAGAATGTAAGTGGACCATTCCTCAAAAGGAGAAGCAATTCGGCCGGGCGCGGTGGCTCACGCCTGTAATCCCAGCACTTTGGGAGGCCAAGGCGGGCGGATCACGAGGTCAAGAGATCGAGACCATCCTGGCCAACATGGTGAAACCCCGTCTCTACTAAAAATACAAAAAGTCAGCCGGGCGTGGTGGTGCATGCCTGTAATCCCAGCTACTCGGGAGACTGAGGCAGGAGAATTGCTTGAAACCGGAAAATGGAAGTTACAGTGAGCCAGGATCGCGCCCCCGCACTCCAGTCTGGCGAAAGAGCAAGACTCTGTCTCAAAAAAAAAAAAAGAGAAGAAATAATTCCCACAAAAGGGAATGCTTATTTTTAAATGGTTCGACCTCCCAGTAATCAAAGAAATGCAAATGAGAAATACAATAAGAAATCATTTATCCATTGTAAATGGGCTCAAAAACCTTTTCCTCATAATGTCTGTTGTTGGTGAGCTTGCAATGGGAAAAAAATAATCTCACTGAAACAATACACACCAGGACTGCTGGAAACACGCCCTCTGCAAGACATTTTGCCAATGCACATTGAGAGACTCAATAATGCTCACGCTCTTTGACCCAATAATTTCACATCTAGGAACTTGACTGAAGGAAATGATTCTAAAGAGGAAAGAAAGTTACTCTAAAATATTAGCTGCAGGGCTTTTGTTTGCTTGTTTGAGACATAGTCTCACTCAATCGCCCAGGCTGGAGTGCAGTGGCACGGTCTCAGTTCACTGCAACCTCCGCCTCCCAGGTTCAAGAAAGTCTCCTGCCTCGGCCTCCTGAGTAGCTGGGACTACAGGCATGAGCCAATTTTTGTATTTTTAGTAGAGATGGGGTTTCACCACATGGCCAGGCTGATCTGGAACTTCTGACTGATAAAACACACGTGCTGAATGAAGTGACCCCCCCACCACCACCACAACAGGCTTTGTGTGAGCAACATGGCTGTTTATTCACCTGGGTGCGAGTGGGCTGAGGCCAAAAAGGGAGTCAGTGAAGGGCGGTGGGATGGAGTTGGTTTCATAGGTTTGGGTTTGGCAATGCAAAGTTACAGAAATTACAGTTTAGGGTGGTGTTTTGCAAGCTGGGAGGGGGGGTCGTAGGTTTGCAAGCTGGGAGGGGGGGTCGTAGGTTTGCAAGCTGGGAGGGGGGGTCGTAGGTTTGCAAGCTGGGAGGGGGGGTCGTAGGTTTGCAAGCTGGGAGGGGTCGTAGGATCTAGTCACGAGATTGATCAAGGTTGGTTACAAAGTCCAATTGCCTTATCAATTGGGGCCAGAATAAGGAGCTACAGAGAATGTCTCCAAGTTAAGTGGGCGCCACAGAAGTTGATCATTTCTTCCCCTTTCCATGGTCTTCCAGTTACTTCAGATTTTCCAGGAACTCATCTGGAGAGTCCCTGCGGTCACAGAGGTTAAAATGGCATCCACGGGGCCATCAGTCAGCCTAAAAGACCTTACACTAACTGCCCTCAAGCAATCTGCCCACCTCAACCTCCTAGAATGCTGGGATTACAGATGTAAGCCACCACATCTGGCCTAATTTTTGTATTTTCAGCAGAGACAGTGGTTTCACCTTGCGGGCCAGGCTGGTCTCGAACTCCTGACCTCAGGTGATCCACCCACCTCAGCCTCCCAAAGTGCCAGGATTATAGACATGAGCCACAGGGCCCAGCCCACTGCAGTTTTATTTGTAAAATCTGGAAAGCAATATAGGATAGCACAAAGAGTGTTACCAGAAACAGGTCCCCATCCAGACCCCAGAAGAGGATTCTCAGACCTCACACGAGAAAGA
This sequence comes from Cebus imitator, assembly GCF_001604975.1. Classification (NCBI taxonomy): domain Eukaryota; kingdom Metazoa; phylum Chordata; class Mammalia; order Primates; family Cebidae; genus Cebus; species Cebus imitator. The sequence goes on along the minus strand of NW_016107468.1, from coordinate 782,692 downwards.
ATTCAGGGTGAGTCTATACCGTAACGTGAAAGCACGTTTATTAAGAAAGTAAAGGAATAAAGAATGGCTACTCCATAGGCAGAGCTCCGGGTTGGGGCGCTCGATTGATAATACTTAGCTACTTCTTGATTAAATGCTAAACAAGAGGTGGACTATTCATGAGTTGTCTAGGAAAGGGGTAGGCAATTATTGGAACTGAGAGTCCCTCCCCGTTTTTAGACCATATAGGGTGACTTCTGGACATTGCCACGGCATCTATAAACTGTCATGGCACTGCTGGGAGTGTCTCTTAGCATGCTAATGCATTATCATGAAGCAGCATCGTTTGGGGTAATACCAGAGGTTTGCCGCCCTGCGCCTGGGGAAATTGAGGACACAGACACACAAGGAGTGAGGTTAAGTGTTGCGTTTTAGCTGGGAGCAGTAGCTCCTGCCTGTAATCCCAGAACTTTGGGAGGCCGAGGCAGACAGATCACCCGAGGTCGGGAGTTCGAGACCAGCCTGACCAACGTGGTGAAACCCCCTCTCTGCTAAAAATACAAAATTAGCCGGGCATGGTGGTACATGTTTGTAATTCCAGCTACTCGGGAGGCTGAGGCAGGAGAGTCACTTGAACCCGGGAAGCGGAGGTTGCGGTGAGTCAAGATCATGCCACTGCACTCCAGCCTGGGAAACAGGAGTGAAACTCTGTCTCAAAAAAAAAAAAAAAAAGAGTGGAGGTTTAATAGGCAAAGGAAAGAAAAAACCTCTTTCTCCTGCAGAAAGAGGGGGATTTTAAGTAGGTCTTCTGGTCTCGTGCTGAAATGCACAGGGTTTTATAAACAAGCTGGAAGAGGTGGTGTCTGATTTACATAGGGCCCAAGAGATTGGCCAGACCAGGTGTGCTATTTTTGCCTAGCAAGCAAAGAAGCTGGCCATCCACCCTAATCTTTTCTTTTTTCTTTTCTCTTCTTTTGAGACAGGGTCTCACTCTGTCGCCCAGACTGGAGTGCAGTGGCGCAAACTCAGCTCACTACAACCTCTGCCTCCCAAGCTCAAGCAATCTCCTGTCCCAGCCTCCCGAGTGGCTGGGATCACAGGCTCAACCTGCTACCACCCAGCTAATTTTTGTTTTTTTAGTAGAGACGGGGCTTCACCCTGTTGGCCAGGATGGTCTCAAACTCCTGACCTCAGGTGATCCACCTGCCTCAGCCTCCCAAAGTGCTGGGATTACAGGCCTGAGCCACCGTGCTTGGCCCCACCCTAATCTTTTATTATGCAGATGGGGTCTCTACCTGGCCAGTGCCATGCTACCTGCCTGCTTTCTTACTGCACATATGGCAACAAAGAAAAGGCAGGAGGAAACCTCCATGTTGAATATACCTGGCTTCCGAGTATCCCTTTTCTATGGGCACGGCTGCCGGCGTCCACCTGTGCAAGCTTTCAGCTTGCTTATCTATGCTTCCAGCTTGGTTTTTCAGGCTGCTTTCTGTTAGAAAAGAAATGGTTTGGGGGCTGCTATTTATTAAAAGCCAACCTTACTGAAGACTCTCTTCCCCTCGCTATCTGCCTAAATATTTTCTTTCTAGCTTCTGCATCAGTAATTAGCATGTAATGAGCAGTGCAGATGACCAGAGGTCACTTTCATCGCCATCTTGGTTTTGATGGTTTTGGCCGGCTTCTTTACCGCATTCTGTTTGTTTTCTCAGCAGGGTCTTTGTGTCCTGCATCTCGTGCTGACCTCCTCTCTCATCCTATAACGAAGAACGCCTTAACCTCCTGGGAAAGCAGCCCAGCAGGTCTCAGCCTCATTTCACCCTGCCCCTATCCAAGATGGAGTCACTCTGGTTCGAATGCCTCTGACAGGAGTAGACAGTCTCATTTCAAAAAAAGAATGGACCCAAATTCTGGCTGTGTCCCGATCCTTCCTTTATCACCTTATGGTTTTTTTCATTTCTACCCTGTAACCCCCTGTAATAATGAAGTACATGTATCATGCAAGCTTTAGGAAAGATTGAACAAAAGGTATGTACACAACTGTGTTGTGAGTGAACTTAAGACCATTTTACTATTTTGATCAAAAGGAAGACATGGGAACAGCCCATACGGCCAACAATAAGAAAAATTTAAGTCAGTGATAATACAACCGTCAAAACACGTGTGCTGAATGAAGAGACCCCCCCCCAAAACAGGAGTAGACAGTCTACCAGACCCATCTACCAGATCCTAGCTCATTCCATTTAATTCAAGCCTGAGAACTTTTACTGAGCAACTACTTTGTGTGAGCAACATGGCTGTTTATTCGCCCAGGTGCTGGTGGGCTGAGGCCGAAAAGGGTGTCGGCAGAGGGCGGAGGGAAAGGAGTTGGTTTTATAGGTTTGGGGTAAACAGTGGAAAGTTACAGAAGTAACTTCAGGGTGGTTTTTTGCACGCTGGGAGGGGGTCATAGGATGTGGAGTCACGAGGTTGGCCAAGGTCGGTTGTGAAGTCCAATGGCCTTGTCAACTGAGGCAGGAATAAGGAACCACAGAGAATGTCTCGAAGTTAAGTGGGCGCCACAGGGATTGATCATTTCTTCCCCTTTCCATGGTCTTCTAGTTACTTTAGATTTTCCAGGAACTTATCTGGAGTGTCCGTGCAGGTGACAGACGTTAACATGGCGTCCACGGGGTGGTCGGTTGGCCTAAAAGACCTTACAACAACCACACCCTTGGAGAATCATAGCCATTAGGGGCGGTAATTACGAAGATAATGGATCAATCCAAAAAAAAAAAAAAAACCACTCCTGATTCTTTTGGGCAGAAAACAAAATGTTGATATAATAATGTAAGACCAGGCACAGTGGCTCACACCTATAATCCCAGCACTTTGGGAGGCCAAGGCAGGCAGATCACTTGAGGTCGGGAGTTCGAGACCAGCCTGACCAACATGGAGAACTCCCGTCTCTACTAAAAATACAAAAAAATTAGCCAGGCGTGGTGGCACATGCCTGCAATCCCCACTACTTAGGAGGCTGAGGAAGGAGAATCTCTTGAACCTAGGAGGCAGAGGTTGCAGTGAGCCAATATTGCACCACTGACTGCCCTTCAGCCTGGGTGACAAAGCAAGACTCCATCGCAAAAAAAAAAAAAAAAAAAAAAAAAAAAAAAAAAAAAAAAAAAAAAAAAAAAAAAAAAAAAAAAAATAAAAAAATTAAAAAACTTTCCAATAAAAAAAAACAGGAAAAAAAGGGGAAAAAAAAGGGGGACAGCTTTTGCATTTGGGGGTAGAATTACGGGCGGTCTTTAATTATCGCTACGATTTGTTTGTACAATAAATAAGAGTTGGGCATGGGGAGAATCCTACTGAATTTTATCAAATGCTTCATCCCGTCTACTGAGACATGTTTCATTACTTTTCCTATAGATTGTGGCAACAGCTTTCCTTCCAGCCTCAGTCTCCTAGGTGAACATCCGCCAGATCCTAGTTCATGCCATTTAATTCAAGCCTGAGAACTTTTACTGAGCAACTACTTTGTACCAAGTTCTGCAGCTAAGAGAGGAAGAGGTTGATGGGGTATATACCTTAGTGAGGGTCCAATCCAGGACCCCAGAACCAGGGAAGGACCCACTGGGGAGAGAGAGGGGCTAGGGCCTTCACAGAAGGCAAGTGGAATGGGCAGAGTGAAGCCATGAGGGGAGGCACTTTGCCATGAATGTCAGAGCTTAGCGTGTGGCTTGGCACATGGTAGGTGCCCAATAAACATTTGATGAATTGAACTGAACAGGATTGCATGGAGGGAGTCTCTCTCCCATCCCAACCTCTCCCACTCCAGCCCAGCGTCAGGGACAAGCCCTTCCCTTCCCAGGAACTGAAACCATCTTTGCAAAATTAAGACTGAGACAGTGAAAGAGATCTGACTTCACCAGCTCCATCTTGCTTCTAACCTCCAAGCTGTCCTTGTTCATTCCTGGGCATAGGTTGAACTAACTTTGGGAGAAACTTAGTTCATAGTTTAAAAAAAGCAGTAACAGCCCTTTCCCAAAGCAGTCCTCCTTCTTGTGGCTAGATTGCCTTTGCAGTGAGGAACAAGACCCTTAATCCTCTTAAGCTTCTAAGAGTGCTTCCCCCTAGACTTCTACACTGCATTTCAGTAGGAGAAATAAAGGCTGGCAGACCTGGGCACCACCCTTAATCGCACTCCTATAGATGGCAGGCATGGTATGGAGGAATCTTTCCGGAAGGCATTGTTTTTGCTTAAACACGACCAAACCCTACCTAAGTCACGTACCCCACGCCTACTTCATGGATCAAGACCCTTTCAATGTAATTTCTAGAGCTGTAAGCCCAGGACCCTTTCACAGGTAATTTCTAGAGTCTTAAGCCTGTAAAAGGACAAAGATTTTCTTTGCTGGGGAGCTCAACTGTTAGGCATCTAAGCCACCACTGCTCCGGCCGAAACTTTCTTCCCAGTTCAGTGTTCAAGAGGTTTGTTCTGCAACCTTTCCTACTACAGTAGAACTAACGTTAGCCACAAGATTGTTCAGGGGTCACACAGCTGGAGGTTACAAGATTCTCACCCTCCCTAAGCCATGACTAAGATCAGCACTTGAGATATTTTGCAGACTCTGCATGTAATGGATCAGGGGACATCATCCAAATCTATAAACTGGTTCATTTGATATTGTGTCCCCCACCCCCCACCCAGGAACTGAGTCAGTGCAAGAAGACAGCTTTGAATATCTATGATTTTACCTCTGACCAATCAGCACTACTGGGTCACTGGCTCCCCTCACCCACGAAGTAGTCCTTAAAAACTCTGCTCCCCCACCAGGTGTGGTGGCTCACGCCTGCAATCCCAGCACTTTGAGAAGCCAAGGTGGGTGGATCACAAGGTCAGGAGTTCGAGACCAGCCTGGCCCATATGGTGAAACCCCATCTCTACTAAAAATACAAAAATTAGCTGGGCGTGGTGGTGGGCGCCTGTAGTCCCAGCTACTCGGAGGGCTGAGGCAGAATCGCTTGAACCCGGGAGGTGGAGGTTGCAGTGAGCCAAGATCATGCTGTTGCACTCCAGCCTGGGCAACAGTGCAAGACTCCGTCTCAAACAAACAACAAACAAAAAACAAGAAAGGCTACACAGGAGACTTGCCCAGACATACCTGCAATGGAAAACTCCATCCCCGACGCGTGCCCACTGGGAGAACGGGGAGGAGCTACCAGAAATCCACGCCTTATGCAAATGAGACACCTAGCCCTCATCGGTTTCTTAAAAAGGCCCTGTACTCAACTGTGAAACAGCAACGCTTTTTCAGGACCCCTCATTGTGGCAGACAGCTTTCTCTCTTTCACTCATGAAATTCCTGCTCTAACCTCACCCTGGGAGGGTTCATACCCTTGAGTTCCTCAGCTATGAGACAAAGAACTTAGCGTGGCACCTCAGACATGGAGGCCATTTCACCAAAGCTCTAGTCCTAGGGGATTTTTGTTTTTGTTTTTTGAGACAGGGTCTTGCTCTGTCACCTAGGCTGGAGTACAGAGGTGTGATCATGGCTTACTGCAGCCTCGAACTCCTGGGCTCAAGCGGTCCTCCCACCTCAGCCTCCCAAGCGGCTGGGACTAGAGGTACGCCCCACTATGCCTAATTTTTCTTTTTTAAGACAGTCTCACTCTTTTGCCCAGGCAGAAGTGCAATGGCATGATCTTGGCTCACTGCAACCTCCGTCTCCCAGGTTCAAGCAATTCTTCTGTCTCAGCCTCCCAAGTAGTTGAGAAAACAGGCACGTACCGTCATGCCCAGCTAATTTTTTGTATTTTTAGTAGAGAGGGGGTTTTGCCATGTTGGCCAGGCTGGTCTCCAACCCCTAACCTCAGGCGATCCACCTGCTTCGGCCTCCCAAAGTGCTGGGATTGCAGGCGTGAGCCACCCGGGATTACAGGCGTGAGCCACCATGCCTGGCTGATTTTCCAGTCCATTGTTTTACCAAAGCTGTCTCCTTGACTGTGTGAAAATGTTTACCTCGGAAGTCTCACCTTTAAAAAAAAAAAATAATTCCTCTTGTACAGCGACACTTGCCATCAGTTTTCTTTTCCTGACCTGGCTATTCATTTTTATGCTGAAATAAAATGTTATAGCTAAACATTTCAAACACACTTCAG
>NW_016107468.1:769297-775685 GCF_001604975.1 Cebus imitator | reverse complement strand
ATGCCTATAATCCCAACACTTTGGGAAGCCAAAGCAGAAGGATTGCTTGAGCCCAGGAATTCGAGACCAGCCTGGGCAACATAGTGAGACCCCATCCCTACAAAAAAAAAAAAACTAAAATTAGCTGAGGCATGGTGGTGCATGCCTGTAGGCCCAGCTACTCAGGTGAGTGAGGTGGGAAGATCACTTGAGCCCAGGAGTTGGAGGCTGTAGTGAGCTATGATCATGCCACTGTACCCCAGTCTGAGACTCTGTCTCAAAACAAACAAGCAAGAGACCCTGGAGATGGCCTGAACTAATAGTTGACCCAATCACGCCATTTGACAAATGTTAGAAGCCGGTATTATTGGAGGAGGTGCAGAATGGAATTCGAGTCCCTTTAGGGCCCTCAGGCAGGTCACTGTTCCTTCTTTGTGCTCAGCCTCTCATCCCCTCCAGGGATGCCCGACAGCCTCTTCCAGCCCTGACATTTGCGATTCCAGTGTCTGTTTTGAGAGTGTGTGCTGGTAACAGCACTGTGCACCCCTATCTCAGGAAAGATTCCATTTAGATTTCTTGTTAGAAAACATGTTGGCTTTCTCGTGGAAGGTGATGATTTATGCTGAAAGTCGCCTCTGCAGCAGGAAGCTGAGATTTCCCTCCCTGCCCCATTTTTTTTTCCCAACTCCTCCAGACTCATTTGGCCTGAGTGCAACAGAATAAAAGAGGAAGGTTTAATATCAGCTTCACCGCATTCATTTTGCAAACCACACTTAGCTGTAGCATTAGGTTTAGGGCTGGGGTAGGGCTTGTGTAGGGTTAGGACGGAGGCTAGGGCTGTTTTAAGGGTTGGGATTTGGCTTAGGGTTAGGGTCAGGGAGAGGACTAAGGTCAGCATTAAGCGATGGCTAAGGCTGGGATTCAGGCTCAGTTTAGGGTTATGAGCAGGGTTAGTCTTAGGGATAGTTAGGGATGGGGGTAGGGCTAAAACCAAGGCTAGCATTAGGGATATTTGTAGGCTTAATTTTGTTTATTTATATATATATATATATATGTAGAGAGAGAGAGAGAGACAAAGTCTCTCTCTGTTGCCCAGGATGGAGTGCAGTGGCTCAATCTCGGCTGACTGTAACCCCCACTTCCCAGGTTCAAACCATTCTTGTGCCTCTGCCACCTAAGTAGCTGGGACTACAGGCAGGCTCCATCATACCTGGCTAATTTTTGTATTTTTAGTAGAGACGGGGTTTCACTATGTTGGCCAAGCTGGTCTCAAACGCCTGGCCTCAAGTGATCCACCAGCCCTGGTTTCCCAGTGTGCTGGGATTGCAGGCATGACCATGGCCAGTAGGCTTAATTTTAGGATTAATCTTAAGCTTGGAGGTCTCACTTGGTCAGGGATCCATCATCCCCTCATGCTGTTTCTTCCTTCTGACTGTCTTTGACAGTTTTCTGTAACCTGCAAAACCATAGGGTCAGAGCTGCCCAAGGCCGTGGGAGCCCACCTCTTGCACCAGTGTGACCTGGATGTGAGACACAGAGTCAAAGGAGAGCATTTCAGAACTTTAAGATTTGACTGCTGGCCAGGCGCAGTGGCTCACGCCTATGATTCCAGCACTTTGGGAGCCCACAGACCTTCCCTTGACTGCATCATGAGCACAAGGGTTTTTTCAAAACTCAGCCTCAGCGCAGAGACATCCATTCAGAATCTCTAGGCAAAGCCCCGGAGCTGACTGCTTTTAGCTTTCCTGAGTGATTTGGATGTCCCATCGGGGGACAGTGCTGGGGGGCAGCTGCTTCTTTTTGGGGGGATGGACCTTATGGAGGCAGTAGGAGGAGAGTAATTCCCCAGAGAATAGACACCCTTGGGCCTGCTTTTTTTAAACAGAGAGAGTCTCAATCTGTCTCCCATGCTGGAGTGCAGTGGTGCAATCATAGCTCACTGCAGCCTCCAAGTCCTGGGCTCAAGTAATCCTCCCAGCTCAGCCTCCCGAGTAGCTGGAACTATAGGCACGCACCACACCTGGCTTTTTTTTTTTTAGACCTAGGTTTTCAGTATGGTCTCAAACTCCTGGCCTCAAACAATCCTCCCACCTCAGCCTCCCAAAGCGTTAAGATTACAGGCAAGAGTCACTGTGCTGAGTCTAAGAATTATTTTAAGCAGCATAATGTTTTTCAAGTTTACTTACGTAGTTTGTGTTCTACTTACTTTTTTAGTATGACTTATATTCTGAGTTTTTTACTGCCAGGTACTTTTAGACAGGCCCTCAACTCTGTCTCCCAGGCTGGAGTGCACTGGTGCCATCATGGCTCACTGCATCTCCAACTCCTTGTCCCAAGCCAAGCTCCCAAATAGCTAGGACTGCAGGTATGCACCACTACACCTGGGTAAGTTTTTTATTTTTTAAGACAGGATCGGCCGGGCGCGGTGGCTCACACCTGTAATCCCAGCACTTTGGGAGGCCGAGGCAGGTGGATCACGAGGTCAGGAGTTCAGGACCAGCCTGACCAACAGGGGGAAACCTTGTCTCTACTAAAAATACAAAAATTAGCTGGGCGTGGTGGCACACACCTGTAATCTCAGCTATTCAGGAGGCTGAGGTAGGAGAATTGCCTGAACCTGGGAGGTGGAGGTTGCAGTGAGCCAAGATCCTGCTACTGCACTCCAGCCTGGGTGACAGAGTGAGACTTGATCTCAAGAAAAAAAAAAAAGACAGGATTTTGCTATGATGCCCAGGCTGGTCTCAAACTCCTGGCCTCAAGTAGTCCTTCTGCCCAAGCCTCTTGTTAAATATACTGAGTTCCAAGTGCCAGTATGTTCAGTTTCCGTGTACTTTATTCTCCATTTTAAAGTTTAACTTCCTCATTCTCTTCGTCTCCTTGCCCCTAGTTTCAGTAAACAACCCTCCAGCCAGCCCTAATCCGTAGTTCACGTCTGTTCTCCCGGTTACCTGCACCTATTCCTCTCACCAGAACAGCACATCCCCCTCGAGCATCTCCCTCCTGACCCACACATTTAGAGTCCTGACTCATCCTAGTCACCTGCTCCGCCCTGAGTCACCCCTGGTCACCTGCTCTGACCTAAGTCACCTTTAGTCACCTGTTCCATAACAGTCTTTCCCACCAAACTGCTCACCCCACCACTCTGGCTCGTACTCCTGATCTCTTTAAAATAGCCAATCAGAATTAGACTAGACTGTGCGGTCCAACCCTAGCCAATAGGGGAACGACACAGCAGTAGGGGCTATCAGCGTCAGGGATAAGAACCCCTTTCGCTCCCCTGTTCAGGTGTGCTCTCGCCATTGCTCCATCTGCGAGACGAACCCTTCTATAGAAGTAAATTGCCTTGCTGAAAAAATTTATATTCCAGTGCTATTTCTTTTGCAGCACTGAAAGTCTACTTCTAACACTCCCAGAGTACTGTGTGAGACACCATGCCTAGCTTGCTTTTTTTATGAATGCATGGAGCTACCTTCCATAGATGGGCTGACTCCTGGAGGCCAGACAGTGGACACCATCCCATAGCAAGGTACTGATGAAGAGGGCACCCACCATAACCACATGCTGCCACCTCCCAGAATGCAAGGGAAGCCCAGGGGAAACTGCTGTGCGGACAAGTTCCTGCTCACCAAGTGTGCACTCTGTATCCTGATCATCCCCAGCCTTGCTTACAAATCACTTGAAACCATAACCAGTTTAGACCAATGGACTGCCTGAACTTGTGAAATATATATTTAGTACTTGTCCCCTTTCCTGGTACACAACTCCTAACATCCTTAGAATCCTTAAAGTGAGGCCGGGCACAGTGGCTCACACCTGTAATCCCAGCACTTTGGGAGGCCGAAGCAGGTGGATCACCTGAGGTCAGGAGTTCAAGACCAGCCTGACCAACATGGAGAAACCCCATCTCTACTAAAAATACAAAATTAGTGACATGTAATGGCATGCGCCTGTAATCCCAGCTACTCAGGAGACTGAGGCAGGGGAATCACTTGAAACTGGGAGGTGGAGGTTGTGGTGAGCTGAGATCGTGCCATTGCACTTGAGCCTGGGCAAAAAGAGAGAAACTTTGTCTCAAAAAGAAAAAAAAGAATCCTTAAAGTGATGATCTTTTTGCCAATGACTTAATGAATCATGCTCTATATAATGATTCTATGAAAACCCAAAAGGACTGGGCTCAGGTGACTTCCAGAAGGCTGAATGAGTGGAGGTCCCTGGAGGGCATTGCACTCAGCGGGGGCATGGGACCTCTGCATCCCTTCCTCAGTACTCCGCCCTATGCACCTGTGAAAGGAAAATATCTTGGGCCCCTTCAAGCTGGGACTGCTCAGGGCAAATCTGCCTCCCACTCTATTCAAAGTGCTCACTGGGATAGATGCATGTCTGATTGCCTCCATTGCAAAGGCTGGTCAGAAACTCTAAAGAATGCAACCGTTCACCTCTCACCTATCTGTGACTTGGAAACCTCCTCCCTGCCAGTCTTCCTGCCTTCTCTTCAAGTTGTACCAACTTTCCAGACCAAATCAATGTACTTCTCACATCTATTGATTGATGTCTCATGTCTTCCTAAAACGTATAAAACCAAGCTGGTCCCTGACCACCTTGGGCACGTGACGTCAGGACCTCCTGAGACTGTGTTACAGGTGCACGTCCTCAACCTTGGTAAAATAAGCTTTCTAAATTAACTAAGACCTACCTCAAATGTTTGGGGTTCACACACCTCTTCATTTGTATCCTTTGGAACATCTCCTATAATAAAGCAGTATAGCCAGGCGTGGTGGCATGCTTGTAATCCCAGCTGCTCGGGAGGCTGAGGCAGGAGAATCGCTTGAATCCGGGAGATGGAGGTTGCAGTGAGCTGAGATCACACCATTGCACTCCAGCCTGGGTGACAGAGCGAGACTCCGTCTCAAAAATATATATATATTTTTTTATATATATATATTTTTTAATCTCCCAGTGCTTTGGGAGGCCAAGATGGAAGGATCACTTGAGCATAGAATTTTAAGACCAGTCTGAGCAATACAGTGAAACCCTGCCTCTACAACAAAAGAAAATTTTTCATCAGCCACACCTGTAGTCCCGGCCAATCTGAAGGCTGAGGTGGGAGGATCAGGTCAGCCTAGGAGCTTGAGGCTGCAGTGAGCTATGATCGCACCACGGCACTACAATCTGAGTGACAGAACAAGACTCTGCCTCTAAAACAACAAACAAACAAAAAAAAAAGACTTGCCAAGTGAACAAGTCTACCTCCTAAATTGCCTTGGAATAGTTCTAAAAGAAGTCGATCTGAATACACAACATCAAAAATTCTTAAGACATTGCCCTAGCTAGGGACGCCCCAGATGTTACCTGTGGCCCAAAGCCAAGCTCTGACCACCCATTCAGCCCCCTTGGTTGCGCCTCATAAACATTTTATAAACCCTGTTCAATTGCAAAGCAATGCACACCATGAACTCTCATCACGGTTTTATTGTGGAAAGAAGTTGCAAGCTCGGTCCACACAAGCGGAGCCATGCGTCAGTGCAGGAATCACGGCTGCCAAGCCCAGCTGGAGCAGGTGCAGACGCAGATCGGCCACTCCCGGCTAATGGGCTGCTCTCAATCTCACCCCCAGCCGGCTGGCACTGAGCCCCGAGGCTTCATCCTCCCAGCAAAGTCCCTCACATAGCATGGGACGATGTCGCATGCACCCCATTGGGATGCACAGTCACAAAAATCTGTTCTATCAGCCTTCCTGGCTACATTCTGCTCCCAGGACAGACCCACGTCCTGTGACTGCCAATGCAATTTCACATCAGACATCTGTAGGGTGATATCTATTCAGGAATGACAGAGAGAGCGAAAGAAAAGGAAGACTGGGCCCCTTGACATGCCGAGCAAGGGAAGAGGAGTGAGCAGTGGGCAGGCTGGCTGGTTCCCCTCCCCAGCCCGGGATAATGTGCATGGAGCCGTATTTCCCCAGCAACAGTCTCTGATTGGTCCCTGTCTGTCCACCAGCTGACTTCAGTCCTGACCAGCCTGTTCTGAGTCCCCCCTGCTAGGACACATTCTAAAGAGGCTGTGAGACCCAGCTCAGTCCCACTTCTCCCCTTTAACCCCCAGAGCTAGATTACAACCTTTTGAGGCTCTAAGCATTGGCTATGGCGACGCCCCCAGCCACTGTCACAGCCTCTCACTGTGCAATTCGCAACAAAACAGTATTTTGCAGAATGACACAAAACTGACATTGATGCTGGAATTCAAATAGCCTTATTCTGGATCTTCTGATTGCAAAATCCTGGATAAGCTTGTCAAGAATGAGCGCCTCTCTGTTGCTTCGGGTGCGTGTTCTTATGTGAATGTGAGCTGGATGTAAGCGTGGGTGACTCGTGTGAATCTGGGTGCAGGGATGTGTGTGTGTGTTTCCTGG
>NW_016107468.1:767271-768705 GCF_001604975.1 Cebus imitator | reverse complement strand
TTTGAGACGGAGTCTCACTCTATCACCCAGGCTGGAGTGCAGTGGCATAATCTCGGCTCACCGCAACCTCTGCCGCTGGGTTCAAGCAATTGTCCCGCCTCAGCCTCCTGAGTAGCTGAGATTACAGGCACCTGCCACTGTGTCCAGCTAATTTTTTGTATTTTTAGTAGAGACGGGGTTTCACCATCTCAGCCAGGCTGGTCTTGAACTTCTGATCTCATGATCCACCCACCTCAGCCTCCCAAAGTGCTGGGATTACAGGCGTGAGCCACTACACCCAGCCTATTTCTTGACTTTGATTGGCCCCTGAGTCTGTCTCCTCACCCTTTCTTCAGAGTTTATCTCCTTCACAGCTTCTCTGTCTATGGAGGGTGCCAGACAGGCTCTGCTTCCCAAAGGAAACCAGGCAACATGGTTTTAAGATGTGGCTGGAGGACCAGGATCATGCCAGGGAGAGGGCAGAGGGCCAGGACGTGGAGGCAGGTGCTCACAGGATCTGGACGCAAGGAGGGAGGGCTGGAGGTCTATCAAGTGAGGGTACTTCCCTGGATGTCCACCCATCCAGATCAGAGGGACGGAGGGACAGGCTGAGCCCAACACCCTGCAGCCAACGTCACCACCATCACCATAATAAGCTCCTACTATGTGCCTTGCACCAGGTGATTTGCACACACTGTCCCACTGCATCCACACAACAATCCCTGTGCACTCTTTTTTTTTTTTTTTTTTTTTTTTTAGACAGAATCTTGCTGTGTCACCCAGGCTGGAGTACAATGGAGTGATCTCAGCTCACTGCAACCTCCTCCTCCCAGGTTCAAGCGAGTCTCCTCAGCCCTCAGCCCCCTGAGGTTCAAGCCTCAGCCCCCTGAGTAGCTGAGATTACAGGTACCCACCACCTCACCTGGCTAATTTTTGTATTTTTAGTAAAGACAGCGTTTTGTCATGTTGGCCAAGCTGGTCTCAAACTTCTGACCTCAGGTGACCTGCCTGCCTGGGCCTCTCAAAGTGCTGGGATTATAGGCATAAGCCACTGAACCCAACTGCTATATTCTCTTGTTCCCAATTTTCGAGATGAGGACTGGAAGCTCAGAGAGGCTAAGTGACTTTCCCAGGGTCACACAGCAAGTGGGGAGCTAGGTTTCAAGCCTAGTGTGCCTCACTCCAAAGGCTGTGCTGTTTCTGCTAAGTCATGCTACCTCCAGGGAGGAACACAGCGGTTATCGGAAGCGGCAGGACTAAGCAGAGGCCAGAGCCTTGGGGAGGCCCATGTGGATAGGCAACAAGGATACAAGAAAGTGGGAAATTCTTGGATAAAGACACCCCAGGCCAGTCGCAATGGCTCACACCTGTGATCCCAGCATTTTGGGAAGTCAAGGTGGGAGGATCTCCTGAGGTCAGGGGTTCGAGACCAGCCTGGCCAACATGGTGAAATGC
>NW_016107468.1:750971-766791 GCF_001604975.1 Cebus imitator | reverse complement strand
TTTTTTGAGATGGAGTCTGGCTTTGTCAGCAGGCTGGAGTGCAGTGGCGCTATCTCAGCTCACCGCAACCTCTACCTCCCGGGTTCAAGTGATTCTCCTGCCTCAACCTTCTGAGTAGCTAGGGCTACGGGGGCACACCACCACGCCCAGCTAATTTTTATATTTTTAGTAGAGTTGAGGTTTCACCATGTGGGCCATGATGGTCTCGATATCTTGATCTTGTGATCCACCTGCCTTGGCCCCCCAAAGTGCTAGGATTATAGGCAGACACCCACTGTGGCTGGCTAATATTTTTATATTTTGTAGAGATGAGGGTCTCACTGTGTTACCCAGGCTGGTGTTGAACTCCTGGCATCAAGTGATCCTCCTGCCTCAGCCTCCCAAAGCACTGGGATTACAGGTATGAGCCACTGCATCCCACAGTCTCTTATTTGAAAAACTATAAATTCGAGCAAAACAAGCCAGGCACAGTGGCTCAACCTGTAATCCCAGCACTTTGGGAGGCTGAGGCGGGTGGATCACCTGAGATCAGGAGTTCAAGACCAGCATGACCAACATGGAGAAACCCCACCTCTATTAAAAATACAAAATTAGCCAGGCATGGTGGCGTGCACCTGTAATCTCAGCTACTCGGTAGGCTGAGGCAGGAAAATCGTTTGAACCCAGGAGGCGAGGGCTGCGGTGAGCCCAGATAGCAACATTGTACTCCAGCCTGGACAACAAGAGGAAACTCCATCTAAAAAAAAAAAAAAAAATCAGCAAAACAAAATCCTCCCTCTCGCTGCATGTCCAAGGGCAACCAGCTGACCCTTCATAGTCTCCTCACATTCCCCATCCCATAAAACAGTGGCAATGGCCAACGCAGCCCTGCGACAAGGATCTGCCGAATACAGTGACCTATTTCCTCAAGTCAGCAAAGACCTTCGAGCCCCCCGGGTGCTCTAAAAATACAGCTGCTGACATGGCCAGAACAGCCGCAAAGACGCCGCCTGGGCTCCTTGTGCTCATCAACATGCACGCTTTGGAAAAATAGCAAAGAGCAATTGTGTTTCCATGGAGAGACCGGCCGGACGGCAGGGTGGATGCTCGGTGAGCTCTGCTGGACAGACCCTGCTGCGGTTCATCCTAGGCGCACCTCGCCTTCTCCTTCCTCAGCAGTTTGCAGTCATTCTGTTCCATTGCTTGTGCTGATGCTTGGCATGGCCTTTATGTACGTTGCACATGACCCATTCCCAGGCTGAGGTGTTCAGACACTTCACTTCCCTCCTTGAAGAGTAAGTGTGACAGCCCAGCACGGTGGCTCAGACCTGTAATGACGCCAGGGCTGTGGGACGCCGAGGCAGGTGGATCACTTGAGGTCAGGAGCTCAAGATCAGCTTAGGCAACAGAACAAAACCCTGTTTCTACAAACAATAAAATTACCCAGATGTGGTGGCTCATGCCTGTAGCCCCAGCCACTCGGGAGGCTGAGGCAGGCGGATTGCTTCAGCCCAGGACTTGAAGGCCACAGTGAGCTGTGACAGGGCCACTCTACTCCAACTTAGGTGACAGAGTGAGACCCTACCTCTTTTTAATTTTTTTTAAATTAGCTGGGCATTGTGATGCATGCCTATATTCAGTCCCAGCTACTGAGGAGGCTGAGGCAGGAGGATTGCTTGAGCACAGGTGTTCAAGGTTACAGTGAACTGTGATGGTGCCATTGCACTCTAGCCTGAGCAACAGAGCAAGACCTCGTCTCTGAAATAAACATTAAAATTAAAATCCAAGCAAAATAAATCTTAAAAAGAAACACAGTGCTCCTCAAACATTCATTTACAGGGACATCTGGTAGACTGAAAATAATGAGCCACTTGTGCCTTCCCTGGAAACAACTCCTCTCCCACCCCCCACCCCCAAAAAAGGTAACTTCACCCAGAAAATTAAGCATTTTAAATTGTGAAGTCTGGGCCGGATGCGGTGGCTCACGCCTGTAATCCCAGCACTTTGGGAGGCTGAGGTGGGAGGATCACCTGAGGTCAGGAGTTTGAGGCCAAGCTGGCCAACATGGTGAAACCCCGTCTCTACTAAAAGTACAAAAACTGGCTGGGCGCAGTGGCTCATGCCTGTAGTTCCAGCTACTTCGGAGGCTGAGGCAGAAGAATCTCTTGAAACTGGCAGGTGGGGGGTTGCAGTGAGCCGAGATTGCGCCACTGCACTCCAGCCTGGGTGACAGAGTGAGATCCTGTTTCAAAAAACATAAAATGCTGGCCAAGTGTGGTGGCTCACGCCTTTAATCCCGGCACTTTGGAAAGCCGAGGGGGCAGATCACCTGAGGTCAGGGGTTCGAGATCAGCCTGGCCAACATGGTGAAACCCTGTCTCTACTAACACAATGGCAGGCACCTGTAATCCCAGGTACTTGGGAGGCTGAGGCAGGAGAATCACTTGAACCCCGGAAGTGGAGGTTGCAGTGAGCCAAGATAGCGCCACTGCACTCCAGCCTAGGCAACAAAAGCAAAACTCCGTCTAAAAAAAAAAAAAAAAAAAACAGGCCGGACACAGTGGCTCAAGCCTGTAATCCCAGCACTTTGGGAGGCCGAGGCAGGTGGATCATGAGGTCAAGAGATCAAGACCATCCTGGCCAACATGGCGAAACCCCATCCCTACTAAAAAATACAAAAGTTAGCTGGGTGTGGTGGTACGCACCTGTAGTCCCAGGTACTTGGGAGGCTGAAGCAGGAGAATTGCTTGAACCCGGGAGGCAGAGGTCGCAGTGAGCCAAGCTCATGCCACTGCACTCCAGCCTGGCGCCTGGCAACAGAGCAAGACTCTCAAAAAAAAAAAAAAAAAAAAAAGATGTTTATTTATTCAAATGAGGAACGCACATGCACAAAATTCCAAAGGTACAAAAGAGTAAACTTAGAAATTCATGTTCCTCTCCTGTCTCATAGCCGTGCTGGTTTGTTCTCCAGGGGGAACAGCTGTTTCCAATTTCTTGTGAGCACTTTGAGGTGGTTATCCATATCCATGCACATCTGTGTGTACAGAATTTTTTTTACACAAACTGCAATGCCATTTACACTGTTCAGCACCTCACTTTTATCACTAATATCTTGGAGATGGGCATCTGTGGGTGCTGGAAGACTTCCTCATTTTTCATGACTGCAGAGTCTATGGTACGGAGTGCCATAGTTTATTTTTATTTTTGTTATTTTTGGTTTTTTTTTTTTGAGACACGGTCTCACTCTGTAGCCCAGGCTGGAGCACAGGGGCACCATCTCAGCTCATTGCAACCTCCACCTCCCTGGTTCAAGTGATTCCCCTGCCTGAGACTCCCTAGTAGCTGGATTACAGGCACCCACCACCACGCCCAGCTAATTTTTGTATTTTTAGTAGAGCCAGGGTTTCACCAGGTTGGCCGGGATGGTCTTGAACTCCTGACCTCAGGTGATCCACCCACTTTAACCTCCCAAAGTGCTGGGATTGCAGGCGTGAGCCACCACGCCCAGCTGACACCGTTTATTTCAGGTCTCATCTTTAGGTGGAGATTTGTGTTTTCTTTTCTTTCTTTTTTCTTTTTCTTTTTTTTTTTTTTTTTTTTTTTTTTTTTTATCCTGGAATAAATATTACTCTGTTTTTTTTGATTATTTCATGATTCTAAAGCCTCCAGACATCAAACTGCTGAGTCAGATAACATGTGCATTTTCAATTTGAACGGATACTACCAAAGAGCCAACCCTCATCACTGTCTGACTCCCACGTCCATAGGGCAATCATAAAATACTTTGGGAGCTGAGAGGCAGACCGAACAGGAGAACGACTTTCAACCTATCTTGTCTACAAGGATTGGTCCACTTGTGAGTTCTCTAGTCACTGGGCACATGGGGAAGGGGTGAGAGCGTGGAGAAACCAAGTACACTTCTAAAACTCGCTCTGAGAAAGCCTTGGCATGCTCAAGAATCCACTTGATTATTTATGAGACATTGACTTTTCATAAACGCTGCCTTTATCAAGGTGTGGAGCAGTCCCCGGGGGCCAGGAAAGATTGTTTGTGAGCTTGATAAAGGCTTTCTGGCTGTTTACAAAGCAGTCATGCCGCCCCAAGAGTCTAGAATGATGCAGATATGCAGATGCCCGCAGACAGCATCCGCACGGAGGGTATGTTCATTTCAAGCTCCTGGTGAATGGCGGGACCTACTTTCTAAGTTAAAGCTTAGCTGCTACATGCAAAACAGTGAATGAGGGGGACTCACCAGCAAAAAGTGTGGTTCCCAGGGGACTCCAAGGGAACAAAGAGACTTGTCCACTCAGCCTTGCCCTCTCTCCTGAAACAGTGCTGACATGCTTCACTGGTGGGCGGGGGGGTCCCAGTCTGAAAAGCACTAAACCAGGCTGGGCGCAGTGGCTCACACCTGTAATCCCAGCTCTTTGGGAGGCCGAGGTAAGAGAATCAGTTGAGGTCAGGAGTTCGAGACCAGCCTGGCCAACATGGTGAAACCCTGTCTCTACAAAAATTAGCCAGGCGTGGTGGCAGGTGCCTGTAATCCCAGCTACTCGGGAGGATGAGGCAGGAGAATCACTAGAACCCTGGAGGCAGAGGTTGCAGTGAGCAGAGATTGCATCCAGCCTGGGAGACAGAGTGAGATTCTAGCTCAAACAAACAAACAAACAAACAAACAAAGATAGCATAATCTACGTGTAAAAAGGGAAAGGCAAAGAAAACAACAAGAAGGCATCGACTTCAGGTGATGAACAAATAAGAAGAATATAAAAATTACTCTTTACTTGTGGTTAAGTAAGAAAAATAGGTTATAACATGTATGGAAGAATTTGAGTCTATTTTTAAATATTGGAGAGAAATCGTTAAAAACAACGTTTTTAATCCTGATCAAGTCCGGGCATGGTGGTTTATGCCTGTAATCCCAGCACTTCGGGAGGGCGAGGCAGGAGGATCACTTAAGGTTGGGAGTTCGAGACCAGTCTGACCAACATGGAGAAACCCCATCTCTACCAAAAATACAAAAATTAGCTGGGCGCAGTGGCACATGCCTGTAATCCCAGCTACACGGGAGGCTGAGGCAGGGGAATCGCTTGAACCCAGAAGGTGGAGGTTGCAATGGCTTGGTAAGCACCTGCACACGGGGAAGGTAGTGGCAGATTCAGTTGACCTTCCCAGCAGTGTGGAGACGCAGTCAGGTATCGCAGGTGTTGATGTGGTTTGAACCCACAGCCTGGCTCAAATCCACACTCCCCTACTTAGCACCGAGTGAAGCCGATTACCCTCTAAGTGCCTTACTTGTCTTTTTCTTTTTCTTTTTTTTTTTTTTTTTTTTTTTGACAGTCTTGCTGTGTCACACAGGCTGGAGTACAGTAGGAATCACTGCAATTCTCCTGCCTCAGCCTCCGGAGTAGCTGGGATTACAGGCGTGCGTCATCACAACCGGCTAATTTTTGTATTTTTAGTAGAGACAGGGTTTCACCTTGTTGGCCAGGCTGGTCTTGAACTCCTGATCTCAAGCGATCCACCCACTTCAACCTCCCAAAGTGCCAGGATTACAGATGTAAGCCACCGTGCCCGGCCCCAAAGAGAATTTTTAAATCACATGGGTCGTGAGATCGTGTGCCTTAGAGAGAGAAAATCTCTGTTAGGAAAAAAGAGTAGAAAACCAAACAAACAAAAACAAAAACAGAAAAAAGCAGCAGGCGCGGGTGACAGAATGAGACCCAATGTCAATAAAAAAAAAAAAGACAAATGTCCCATGATCCTGTTCATATGTGGCAGCTAAAAAGTTAATCTCATAGAATTAGAGAGGAGAGGCCAGCCGCGGTGGCTCACGCCTGTAATCCCAGCACTTCAAGAGGCCAAGGCGGGCAGGAAGACAAAGGACGTGCAGTGTACTTTGGGTGAGGATTTACACAGGACAGAAACGCTGGGAATGGCCGTGTGGCTTTGGAATGAAAAGCAGGCTAATACAGTTGATCAATGCAAGGCGAGTCTGGATGCATGGCGCCGTGAAGGATGGCTGTTTTAACGAGGAAAGAGTCTGGAGGAGGGCGGACAGGGAAACACAGGATTCGGGCCCAGACACTGGAGCAGCCTCGACACTGCCAAGGTCTGGAGAAGGCGAAGGCAGGGTCAAGGTCTTTGACCCATGTGCCTATCATCGCTGCCTCTGCTGGGAAGGCGGCTGCCTGCTGCCAGGTTAGCAGCAGGTGAGTAGCACACTCTGGGGTCTGCAGACCTAATTAGAAGGAGGACAGGGCAGGCCTGCTGGCTGTGCTGCACGACAGAAGGCAAATGTATGACTCTGACCACAAAGGAGAGTCCCACGGGGCTGAAGCCTGCCGAGGGCTGAGGAATTCATGAGATTCCCATTCAGCTAGCCCCCTGGAGGGGAAGGCAGGGACGAGGGAGGCCAGGAAGGCCCTTGGCTTTTTCTCCTTTTCTTTGGATCTGAGACTGAGCCTTCCTGGGAGGAACTGGGAGCTGGCCAGCTGGAATAACGTTCTCTCCAGGACCAGGTGAGCTTGGTCAACTCGGAAGGGGTGAATGCACTTGGAGTCCACCCCCACGTTCAAGGCTGAGACTTAGTGCTGGGCTGGGGGCTCTCTGGTTGGTTTAGTATCTGTATGAGTTCCCCACAGATGCTATAAAAAATTACCACAAATTAGGCTGGACATGGTGGATCATGCCTGTAATCCCAGCACTTTGGGAGGCCAAGGCGGGAGGATCACCTGAAGTCAGGAGTTCAAGAAAAGTCCGGTCAACATGGCGAAACCCCATCCCTACGAAAAACACAAAACTTAGCTAGGTGTGGTGGCGCATGCCTGTAATCCCAGCTACTCGGGAAGCTGAGGCAAGAGAGTCATTTGAACCTGGTAGATGGAGGTTGCAGTGAGGCAAGACTAGGCCACTGCACTCCAGCCTGGCTGACAGAGCGAGACTCCATCTCAAAAAAGCAAACAAAAAAACCCCCACAAATTTAGTGGCTTATAACAACACAAATTAGAATTGAAAACTGGCCAGACACGGTGGTGCACACCTATAATCTCAGTGCTTTGCAAGGCCAAGGTGGGAGGATCACTGGAAGCCGGGAGTTTGAGACCATACTGGGCAGCATAGCAAGACCCCATCTTTACAAAAAGTTTAAAAGTTAGTCAGTCATGATGGTTCACACCTGTAGTCCCAGCTACTCTGGAGGCTGAGTTGGGAGGATTGCTTAAGCCCAGGAGTTTGAGGCTGCAGTGAGCTGAGATCACACCACTGCACTCCAGCCTGGGTGACAGAACAAGACTCCATATCAAAAATAACTAATTAAATAATATAATTAATTTTTTTTTTGAGATGAAGTTTCACTCCTGTTGCCCAGGCTGGAGTGCAATGGTGCAATATTGGCTTGTGGCAAACTCTGTCTCCCGGGTTCAAGCGATTCTCCTGCCTCACCCTCCCGAGTAGCTGGGATTACAGGCATGCACCACCATGCCTGGCTAATTTTTGTGTTTTTAGTGGAGATAGGGTTTCATCGTGTTGGCCAGGCTGGAATCGAACTCCTGACCTCAAGTGATCTGCCCACCTTGCCCTCCCAAAGTGCTGGGATTACAGGCGTGAGCCATTGCATCTGACCCTTAATCTCCCCTTCTAAGAGAACACCAGTCATATTAGATTAAAGCCCATCCTACTGGCCTCATTATAACTTAATTATCTCTGTGGAGGCTCTATCTCCAAATACATTCTAAATACTCTAAGATATTGGAGGTTAGGGCTTTCACATACAAATCTGGGGGGGGGGGTGCTGGGCACAGTGGCTCATGCCTGTGGTACCAGCTACTCAGGAGGCTGAAGCAGGAGGATCCCTTGAGCCCAGCAGTTGGAGGCTACAGTGAGCTGTGATGACACCATGGCACGCCAGCCTTCGTAACAAAGCAAGACCTTATTTCTTTTCTTTTTCTTTTTTTCAATAGGTTTTGGGAGAACAGGTGGTGTTTGGTTATATGAGTAAGTTATTTAGTGGTGATTTGTGAGATTCTGGTGTACTCATCACCTGAGCAGCATACACGGTACCCAATGTGTAGTCTTCTATCCCTCACACCCTCCCACCTTTTCCTCCTAAGTCCCCAAAGTCCGTTGTGTCATTCTTATGCCTTTACATCCCCACAGCTTAGCTTCTACTTATGAGTGTGAACATACAACATTTGGTTTTCCATTCCTGACTTACCTTACTTAGAGTAACAGTCTCCAGTCCCATCCAGGTTGCCGCAAATGCCATTAATTCATTCCTTTTTATGGCTGAGTAGTATTCCATGTGCAATCCACTGCATAGCACATGCTTGCCGTAGACTTGATGCTGTGGCTGTACACAACCTTCTCCGGGAGGCGGAGGTTGCAGTGAGCCGAGATTGCACCACTGAACTCCAGCCTGGTGTTAGAGCAAGACTCCATCTCAAAATTAAAAAGAAAAAAAAAAAAGAAAAGAAATAGAGTCTTGCCAATTCTCCAAAGAAGATATACAAATGGCCAAATGTGAAAAAAAAAATGCTCAGCATCAATCACTAATAATCAGGAAAATGCAAATCAAAATCACAATGCAATACTACCTGACTCGTGCAAGAATGGCCATAATAAAGAAATCAGGCTGGATGCTGTGGCTCATGCCTGTAACCCCAACACTTTGGGAGACCAAAGGGGGCAGATCATTTGAGGTCAGGAGTTCGAGATCAGCCTGGCCAACATAGTGAACCCATCTCTACTAAGAATACTAAAAACAACATTAGCTGGGTGTGGTGGTGGGCACCTCAAATCCTAGCTACTTGGGAGGCTGAGGCAGAATAATTGCTTAAACCCAGGAGGTGGAGGTTGTAGTGAGCCGAAATCACACCACTGCACTCCAGCCTGGGCAGCAGAGTGAGACTCCGTCCCAAAAAATAAATAAATAAATAAATAATAGATGTTGGTGTGAATGTGGGGGAAAGGGAACACTTTTGTACTGCTGGCAGCAATGTTAACTAGTACAATCAGTATGGAAAACCATGTGCAGATTCCTTAAAGAACTAAAAGTATGACTACCATTTGATCCAGCAATCTCACTACCAGGTATCTACCCAGAGGAAAAGAAGTCATTATTATATGCAAAAGATACTTGCACACACATGTTTATATCAGCACAATTTGCAATTGCGAATTGTGGAACAAGTGCAAATGCCTGTCAATCAACAAGTGAATAACGAAATTGCGGTTTAGCAGAGACGGGGTTTCACCATGTTGGCCAGGAAGGTCTCCATCTCTTGACCTCATGATCCACCTGCCTCAGCCTCCCAAAGTGCAGGATTTCAGGCGTGAGCCACCGAATTTTTTTAAAAATTGGTGAAGGAGGGATACAGTCCATTGCAGAACACGTGCGTACCATGGACGTGATGCTGCAGCTATCCACAAGCCCCCGGAGAACGCCCACCGTCCCTCCTCCTGCATCCTGGTTCTCTCTCCTGCCTGTGTTCAGCTCCCATCTCTTTCCTCCCCGTCCTCCTGGAATCAAAACCAAGGTGGCCTCAGGAGGACCGAGTCTGATGAGTGGCTCTGGAGCTAGGTTAGGGTCAGGATATGTGCTCAGGTTAAGGGTATGGTTTGGGTTTCCAGGGACCACAGAGGTTTATGGCATTCTATCCATGGGTGAAGCCAGGCTGTGGGGACCAAGGTGAGAATTTGCAGATGTGTGATTAGAGTGCATGCCTCCTCTTTTTTTTTTTGAGATGAAGTCTTGTTCGATCGGCCCAGCTGGAGTGCAGTGGCACGATCTCTGCTCACTGCAACCTCCACCTCCTGGGTTCAAGCGATTCTCCTGCCTCAGTCTCCCAAGTAGCTGGGATTACTGGTTTGTGCCACCACATCCCACTAATTTTTGTATTTTTAGTAGAGATGGGGTTTCGCCATGTTGGCCAGGCTGGTCTCAAACTCCTGAGCTCAGGTGATCTGCCTACCTCAGCCTCCCTAAGTGCTGGAATTACACGCGTGGGCCACCATGCCGGGCCATACCTCCTTTTTTTAAAAAAAGACAGTCTCACTCTGTCATTGAGGCTGGAATGCAGTGGTGTAATCATACTTCACTGCATCCTCGAACTCCTGGGGTCAAACAATGCTCCTGCCTCAGCCTCCTGAGTAGCTGAAACTACATGTGAATACCGCCCCACTCAGCTAATTTTGTAATTGCTTGTAGAGATGTAGAGACAAGGGTCTTGCTATGTTTCCCAGGCTGGTCTTGAACACCTGACCTCAAGCCCTCCTCCCGCTTCATCCTCCCAAATTGCTGGTAGTAGCAGAGTGAGCCACCTCGCCCAGCCTCCAGACCTTTTTGAATTCCAGAATTGAAAAGCAATTTTGGATCTATAATATGGTTTTCAGAGAACTGCTGAGGGACCTGGTAAGAAGCAACAGTGGGGGGAGGGAAGCTTGAAGTAACACTTACTAGAAGAAGACAAAGAAATCCTAAGCAGGGCGTGGTGGTTTACACCTGTAATCCCAGCACTTTGGGAGGCTGAGGTGGGCAGATCACTTGAGGTCAGGTGTTCAAGACCAGCCTGGCCAACATGGTGAAACCCCATCTCTATACTAAAAATACAAAAATAAGCCGGATGTGGTGACGCATACCTGTAGTCCCAGCTACTTGGGAGGCTGAGGCAGGAGAATTGCCTGAACTCAGGAGGTGGAGGTTGCAGTGAGCTGAGATCGCACCACTGCACTCCAGCCTCGGCAACAGAGTGAGACTCTGTCTCAAAAAATAAAATAATAATAAAATAAATAAATAATAAAAACATAAAAATCTGGCTAGAGGCCAGGTGTGGTGGGTCACGCTGGTAATCCCAGCATTTTGGGAGGCCAAGGCAGGAGGATCACTTGAATCTAGGAGTTGGAGACCAGCCTAGGCAACATGGCAAAACCTCATCTCTACAAAAATAATGCAAAAGTTAGCCAGGCATGGTGGCAGTCACCCATAGGTCCAGCTACTCAGGAGGCTGAAGTGGGAGATGGTTGGAGCCCAGGAAGCAGAGGTTGCAGTGAGCTGAGATCTGGCCACTGCACTCCAACCCGGGCAAGAGAGCAGGACTCCATCTCAAAAATAAATACATGCATAATAAAATAAAAATAAATAAAGTATATTTTTTAAATGCCTAGAACATTCTGTTCTTCATCGCAAGTCCTGCCCTCTAGAGAAATTACTTTACCAGCACCTAACTGGCCTGGGGAAAAGAAAATATCCAGCCCCACCCCTTTCCTTCCACAACTGGATAAGAGAAATACCTAGGCCAGCTCCGCAGCCTTCCTGTGGAGCCTAAAGGGCAGTGGGGATGGAACTGAGAGAAACGTGTGGAAGTTACAACCGTGGGACTGGGCTCCCTAAAGCCTGAGACCTGGTCTGGCTTGGTGGCTTGTGAATTACAGGCACTATTTTGTACAGCAGATCTCTAGAATTTATTTGCCTTATGTAACAGAAACTGCACTCATTCAAGAACAAGTCTCTATTTCCTCTCCTCCCAGCCCCTGGCAACCAACATGCCATTCTCTGCTTCTGTGAGTTTGACTCCTTTTTTTTTTTTTGAGAGAGAGAGAGAGTCTCACTCTATTACCCAGGCTGGAGTGCAATGGTGCGATCTTGGCTCACTGCACCTCCACCTCCCATATTCAAGCAATTCTCCCGCCGCAGTCTCCCAGGTAGCCGAGACTACAGGTGTGCCCCACCACAACTGGCTAATTTTTGTATTTTTAGTAGAGACAGGGTTTCGTCATGTTGGCCAGGGTGGTCTCTAACTCCAGGCCTCATGTGATCCACCCACCTTGGCCTTTCAAAGTGCTGGGATTACAGGAGTGAGTCATGGCACCCAGTCAGAGTTTGATTATTTTAGATACTTTATATAGGTGGGATTTTATAGAATTGGCTTATTTCACTTAGCATAATGTCCCCAAGTTCAATCATGGTGTTGCTGATGACAGGATCTCATTTTTAAGGCTGAATAATTTTCCATTGTGTGTATGTATCATATTTTCCTTATCCATTCATGTGCTAATAGACATTTTTTTTTTTCTTGCTCTTTTAAAATAATTTCACCATCTAGGCGGAGCACAGTGGCTCATCCCTGTAATCCTAGCACTTTGGGAGGTCGAGGCAGTGGATCACCTGAAGTCAGGAGTTCAAGACCAGCCTGACCAACATGGCAAAACCCCATCTCTACTAAAAACACAAAAATTAGCCAGGCATGGGGGCAGGCGCCTGTAGTCCCAGCTACTTGGGAGGCTGAGGCAGGAGAATCGCTTGAACCCTGGAGGCGGAGGTTGCAGTGAACTGAGATTGTGCCATTGCACTCAGCCTGGGTGACAGAGCAAGACTCCATCTCAAAATAATAATGGTTATTATTATTATTATTATTAATTTTCACCATCTATTAGACTGGGCAACATGGCAAGACCCCATCTATAGAAACAATTAAAAAAAAAATTAGCTGGGTATGGTGGTGCCTGCCTTGCAGACCCAGCTATGCGAGAGTCTGAGCCAGGAGAATCACTTGAGCCTGGAGGGTGGAGACTACAGTGAGCCATGATGGCGCCACTGCACTCCAGCCTGGGTGGCAGAGTGAGACCCTGTCTTCAAAAAAATAAATAACAAAATAAAATAATTTCATCATTTGCCTGGTGCGGTGGCTCATGCCTGCAATCCCAGCACTTTGGGAAGCCAAGGCGGGAGGATCATGAGGTCAGGAGTTTGAGACCAGCCTGGCCAACATAGTAAAACCTCATCTCCACTAAAAATACAACAAACTAGCCAGGTGTGGTGGTAGGCGCCTGTAATCCCAGCTACTTGGGAGGCTGAGGCAGGAGAATCCCTTGAACCCAGGAGGTGGAGGTTGCAGTGAGCCGAGATTGTGCCACTGCACTCCAGCCTGGGCTACAGAGTGAGACTCTGTCTCAAATAATCATAATAATTTCATTATTTATGCCATCTATAGTTGTATTCTTGTTTTGCCTGGCTTTTTATTTATTTATTTATTTATTTATTTATTTTTTGACACAGGGTCTCACTCTGTCACCCAGGCTGGAGTGCACTGGCACAATCATAACTCACTATAGCCTCCGTCTCCAGAGTAGCTGGGATTACAGGTGCACACTACCATGCCCGGCTAATTTTTTGTATTTTTAAATAGAAGTGGCATTTCACCATGTTGCCCAGGCTGGTGTCAAACTCCTGGGCTCAAGGGATCCACCCACCTTGGCTTCCCAAAGTGCTGGGACTACAGACGTGAGTCACTGCATCTGACCTGTTTTGCCTCTTAAATTTTACATGCATGGTTTGGGGGAAGGGTGCTAGGGCTAAAAAACAACACGTCCGCCTCCCAAAGTGCTGTGATTACAGGCTTGAGCCACTGTGCCCAGCCTAGACGTTGAAATTAATTTAAAAGAGCAAGGAAAAAATGTCCATTAGCACATGAACCAGATAAGGAAAATGTGATATATACACACAATGGAATATTATTCAGCCTTAAAAATAAGGAGATCCTGTCATTTGAAACACCATGATTGAGCTGGGGGATGTTATGCTAAGTGAAATAAGCCAATTCTATAAAATCCCACCTATATAAGGTATCTAAAATAATCAGTCAGGTGCAATGTACATTACTTGGGTAACAGGTGCACTAAAATCTCAGAAATAAAAATGTCAAAGTCTATTGAAATAAAAAATTCAAAATATTCAAAGTGAAAGACTTGCATGCATGGAGTCATATTGTGTACATGCTTTCATCTGTTAGGCCTTGGTCTCGCCATTATGTTCGTGAGATTCATACGTGTTGTTGAATGTAGCGGTGGTTTCTTCTTTCTTATTCCACTGTAAGGATATGCTACAATAGCTGGGCACGGTGGTTCACGCCTGTCATCCCAGCATTTCGGGAGGCCGAGGCCGCCAGATCCACCTGAGGTCAGGAGTTTGAGACCAGCCTGGCCAGCATGGCGAAACCCCATCTCTACCAAAAATACAAAATATTAGCCGGGTGTGATGGCATGCACCTCTAATTCCAGTTACTCAGGAGGCTGAGGTGGGAGAATCGCTTGAACCCAGGAGGCGGAGGTTGTCACTGCATTCCAGCCTGGGCAATACAGCAAGACCCTGTCTCAAAAAAGCAAATTATAAAAAAGAATACTGGGTGCAGTGGTTCACAACCTGTAATCCCAGCACTTTGGGATGCTGAGGGAGGAGGATAGATTGAGCCCAGGAGTTCAAAACCAACCTGGGCAACATGCAGAAACCCTGTCTCTACAAAAAAATATATAAGTTAGCCAGGCGTGGTGACACACACCTGGTCCGAGATACTCAGGATGCTAAGCTGAGAGGATTGCTTGAGCCCAAGGGTTCAAGGCTGCAGTGAGCCATGAGTGTGCCACTGCACTCCAGACTGGGCAACACAGCGAGACCCCATTTCTAAAACAAACAAAAAGACGATGAGGAGGAGGAGAGAGATGAAGAGATGAAGAGGAAGAAAATATTAATGGAGGTCAACCTTCCTTTTCCAATTAGCCTTTGTAATTTTATCTGGGCCCTGGGAGCAAGAGCAAGAGGTGGTCTGTTCGTTCTTTTTCTCTCTCTCTCTCTCTCTCTCTCTCTCTCTCAATGGAGTCTCACTCTGTCACCCAAGCTGGAGTGCAGAGATGCTATCTTGGCTCACTGCAACTTCTGCCTCCTGGGTTCAAGCGATTCTCCTGCTTCAGCCTCCCGAGTAGCCGGGATTACAGGTGCCCATCATCATGCCCGACTAACTTTTGTATTTTTGGGGGGAGGCTGAGCTGGTTGTGCCCATTAACACTTACTCCCCTCATCTGCATGCCCAGACTGACAACCACCCATTACCTTCTTTCTCCATGGCTTTGCCTATTTGGGACATTTACTAGGAATGGAATCATACAATGTGCAGACTTTTGTGATGCTTTCTTTCACTTAGCATGATGTTTTCAAGGTTCACCCATATTACAATTTTTGTATCATTAGTAGAGATGGGGTTTCACCATTTTGGCCAGGCTGGTCTCGAACTCCTGACCTCAAGTGATCTGCCGCCTCGGCCTCCCAATGCTGGGATTATAGGCGTGAGCCATCACACCCGGACTGTTCTTTCCTCCAGGTCACCTGGTGCCTCTGAACTCCCTTTCCACTCTCTCTACATCCTGATGCACAATTTATTTGAAAAGGAGAAAATATTTTCTGTCCCAAGTCCTTTTTTACCCCTTTCTTTTTCAACAAAACCTGTACAGAATCCACACACTACCGTGTTCTCTAGAGCAGCGGGGAGGGGGACCAGTTCTCCGCTTCCCTGGCCCTGTGGCACCTGGAGGCTGCCAGGCCTGTGCGTGGAAACAGCAGCGCTGTGCTCTTCCTTCCTTCCCCACAGCTGTATCCGTGCGGGTCTGGACAGCAGCGACTTGAGACACGAATTCTCTCCTCTCCCGGTGTAAAACAGAAAACAAAACAAAAGACCTGGCCTAGAGAAGACCAGGAAAGGCTGGGTTTGGGGTGTTTGGAGGGTTAAGTGGACATTTTGACAACGTAGCTTCACCTTGGGTGGTATTTAGCCAGATGCCCTTGTGGTTTAAACTGTAGCTTTAGAAATAAAGACCACTCCAGACCAGGCGCGGTGGCTCACGCCTGCAATCCCAGCACTTTGGGAGGCTGAGGCCAGCAGATCACCTGAGGTCGGGAGTTTAAGACCATCCTGACCAACATGGAGAAACCCTGTCTTTAAAAATAAATAAATAAGTTAAAAAAAATGTTGAAATAAATATATTGAATTAAATTTTTGGAAGAAAAAGTGAAAGT
>NW_016107468.1:741748-749851 GCF_001604975.1 Cebus imitator | reverse complement strand
TTTTTCTTTCTTATTTTTTCATCCTCTGTCACCCAGGCTGGAGTTCAGTGGTGCCGTCACAGCTCACTGCAGCCTTAAACTCTGGGGCTCGAGTGACTCTCCAGTATCAGCCTCCCGAGTAGCTAGGGCCATAGGCACATGTCACCATGCCCAGCTAATTTTAAAAACTTTTTGTAGAGACTGGGTCTCTGATACTGCCCAGCCTGGTTTCACGCTCCTGGACTCCCATGATCCTCCTGCTTCAGCCTTCCAAGTAGCTGGGACCACAGGCATGCACCACCGTGCCTGGCTAACTTTTATATTTTGTAGAGATGGGGGGTCTTGCTATGTTGCCCAGGCTGGTCTCAAACTCCTGGGCTCAAGCAATCCTCCCTCTTCAGCCTCTCAAAGTGCTGCAATTACAGGCATGACCCACTGCACCCAGACTAACAGTTTTTGTATGTTGTTTGTTTGTTTGTTTTGAGACAGAGCATTGCTGTGTTGCCCAGGCTGGAGTGCAGTGGCATGATCTCGGCTCACTGTAACCTCTACCTCCCAGGTTCAAGTGATTCTCTCAGCCTCCCAACTAGCTGAGAGTACAGGTACATGCCACCATGCCCAGCTAATTTTTGTATTTTTAATAGAGACAGCGTTTTACCATGTTGGCCAGGCTGGTCTCAAACTCCTGACCTCATGTAATCCGCCCACCTCAGCCTCCCAAAGTGCTGGGATTACAGGTGTGAGCCACTGCACCCAGCCAGATCTTATTTGGAAATGGTATTCTGCGTTGTAATTTTCATTCTGTTTTATTTTTGCATTTTCTTTTTATGACACATCTAGGATTTGCTTTAAAACATCCCAGCCAAGAGAAGAGGTAAAGGGTAGAATAGTTTGGAGTGCATTGGCAAAATCCTGATTGCTATTAAAGCAGGGCAATGGGTCCGTGGGGGTTCACTATACTCCTCTCTCTACTTTTACAAATGTTTAAAAATGTTTGTTGTAAAAAGTTCCTTGGTTTTCCTTATGTTTCTTCAGAGAGGAAAAAAGATATTCAGTTTTATATCTTAAGATATACAAGGTACTTTGTTAGAATATAACTAAATGTGTATGTGGCTGGGCACCAGGGCTAACATCTGTAATACCAGCACTTTGGGAGGTCAAGACAGGTGGATCACCTGAGGTCAGGAATTTGAGACCAGCCTGGCCAACATGATAAAACCCCATCTCTACTAAAAATACAAAAAAATTAGCTAGGCATGGTGGTGTGCACCTGTAGTCCCAGCTATTCGGGAGGCTGAGGAAGGAGAATCACTTTCACCTGGGAGGTGGAGCTTGCAGTGAGCTGAGATCACACCACTGCACTCCAGCCTGGGTGAAAGAGCAAGACTACATCTCAAAAAAGAGAGAGAGAGAGAGAGAGAGAGAGATGTGCATTGGTACCAGTTGGTTTAAGACTGCTGTGGGTTGAACTGTGTCATCCCAAAATTCACATCTTGAAGTCCTAACTCCCGAAACCTCAGAACGTGGCTGTGCTTGGAGATAGGGTCTTTAAGGAGGTGACTGTGTGAAAATGCATTGTCAAAGTGGGCTCTAATTCAATATGACCAGTCCTTATGTTAATAAGAAGAGGAAATGTACACAGAGGGAAGAGCATGTGAACTCACCAGGAGACGACAGCCACCGATGAGGCAAGGAGAGAAGCGTCAGAAGGAACTTGATCGGCCAGCCCCTTAATCTCACACTTGTAGCCTCCAGAACTGTGAGGGAATAACATTGTTTAAACCTAGGTGTGGTGGCTCACACCTATAATCCCAGCACCTTGGGAGGCTAAAGCAGGCGGATCACATGAGGTCAGGTGTTTGAGACCAGCCTGGCCAACACGGTGAAACCCCAACTCTACTAAAAAAATACAACTTAGCCAGGCGTGCTGGTGGGCACCTGTAATCCCAGCTAGGTAGGAGACCAAGGCATGAGAATCGCTTGAACCCGGGAGGTAGAGGCAGAGGTGAGCTGAGATCACACCGCTGTACTCCAACCTGGGTGACAGAGCAAGACTGTATCTCAAAAAAAAAAGAAAAAGAGCAGGACTAGTTTATCACAAGGCAAAACAATACGACAAACCCTACTTAAATGATTTCACCTGGTTTCAACTACTGTCAGCTGGTTGGATCCAGTTTCAGCAGGCTTCAAATGATTTCATCCAGTTTCAGCCAGGTTAATCCAGTTTCAGCTGGTTGTGAACAGTTTGTGGTCCATTCCAATCAGTTTCAGGTGGTTTCAGCTAAGGTCATCCGACGTCCACCGGCTCCAACTGGTTTAACTCCTGTTTCAACTGGATTCAGCTGGTCTCCACTCTCCTTAAGGCTGTGCTGTCCAATTCAATAGCTCCTAGCCACAGGTAGCTCTTTAAATTTAAATTGATTAAAATTTAAGGAAGGCTGAGTCCAGTGGCTCATGCCCGTAATCCCAGCACTTTGGGAGGCTGATGCGGGAGGATCACTTAAAGTCAGGAGTTCGAGACCAGCCTGGCCACCATGTTGAAACCCTGTTTCTACTTAAAATGCAAAAAACATTAGCCAGGCATGGTGGGGTGTCCCTGTAGTCTCAGCTACTCGGGAGGCTGAGGCAGGAGAGCGGCTTGAACCTGGAAGGTGGAGGTTGCAGTGAGCCGAGATCGCACCACCACACTCCAGCCTGGAGTGCAACAGAGCAAGACTCTGTCTTAAATAAATAGATAAAATGAAATATAAATTTCATTCCTAGTGTTATAGACAGAATGCTTGTGGACCCTCCAGAACTCATATGTCAAAATCCTAACTCCCAATGTGATGGTATTTGAAGGTGAGAAGTTTGGGAGGTGATTACATTTAGATGAGGTTGTAAAGGTGAAACTCACTTAATGGGATTAGCATCCTCACCAGCAGAGTCATCACAGAGCTTGCTTCCTCTCTCCCTGTCTTGGTCCACTCCAGCATTACCATAAAGAAAAACCTGAGACTGGGTAATTTATAAAGAAAAGAGGAGTTTTGTTTTATTTCGTTTCGTTTTGTTTTTTGAGATGGAGTTTCGCTCTTGTCACCCAGGCTGGAGTGCAATGGCATGATCTTGGCTCACCGCAACTTCCACCTCCTGACTTCAAGCCATTCTCCTGCCTCAGCCTTCTGAGTAGCTGTGATTACAGGCACCCACCACCATGCCCAGCACCTTTTTTTTTTTTTTTTTTGAGATAGAGTCTCTCTCTGTTGCCCAGGCTAGAGTGCAGTGGTGAGATCTCAGCTCACCACAACCCCTGCCTCTGTGGTTCAAGCAATTCTCCTGCCTCAGCCTCCCTAGCTGGGATTACAGGCACCCGCCACTATGTCCAGCTAATTTTTTGTATTTTTAGTAGAGACAGGGTTTCACCATGTTGTGCAGGCTGGTCTCAAACCCCTGACCTCATGATTCACCCATCTTGGCCTCCCAAAGTGCTGGGATTACAGATGTGAGCCACCGAGCCTGGCTATTTATTTATTTATTTTTGAGATGCAGTTTCACTCCGTGACCCACGCTGGAGTGCAGCTGTGCAATCTCAGCTCACTACAACCTCCACCTCCCAGGTTCAAGCAATTCTCCTGCCTCAGCCTCCTGAGTAGCTGGGATTACAGGCGCCCACCACCACACCCAGCTAATTTTTGTGTTTTTAGTAGAGACGGGGTTTCACCTTGTGCCCTGGGCTAATCTCGAACTCCTGGCCTCAGATGATCCGCCCACCTCGGCCTCCCAAAGTGAGCTGTGATTACAAGCGTGAGCCACCACGCCCAGCCTGGACATGAGATTTAAGCAGGGGACACAGAGCCAAGTTGTATCACTCCCCACCATGTGAGGGTACAGGGAGAAAACAGCTGTCCACAAAGCAGGAAGTGGGCTCTCACCAATCTGCTGGTTCCTCAATCTTGGAATTGTGAGAAAGAAATGTGTGTTGTTTAAGCCACCCAGCCTCTGGTTTTCTGTCATAGAAGCCCAAATAGACTAAGACGCTCAGTCATAATTTTAGTGCCCAACAAGGCCAGAACCACGTGTTCAAGTGGCCAGTATATTGGATGGCACATTCATAAAACATTTCCATCACCACAGATGGTCCTTCTGGGCAGCTGTGCTCTCAGAAGGAGTTCAGATGTAGAGATGGTGGCAGCAAAAGTCTCTCAGAGTCAGGTGAGAGGCAGAAAGACGAAGAAGTCTGTTATTAACACCAGGAATGATCATTGTTAGTTTTCTTTTTTTTTTTTTTTTTTTGAGACAGAGTTTTATTCTTGTTGCCCAGGCTGGAGTGCAATGGTGCAATCTCAGCTCACTGCAAACTCCACCCCTTGGGTTCAAGTGATTCTCCTGCCTCAGCTTCCTGAGTAGCTGGGACTACAGGCGCCCACAGCCCCACCCAGCTAATTTTTGTATTATTAGTAGAGACGGGGTTTCACCATGCTGGCCAGGCTGGTCTTGAACTCCTGACCTCAGGTGATCTGCCCGCCTCAACTCCCAAAGTGCTGAGATTACAGGCATGAGGCACTGCACCTGGTCCATTGTCACTTTTTACTGAGCACCTGCTATCTACCAGAGAGTGTCAAATGTGTTTAAAACGTTATCACTATCCCTTCCAACAACTCTGTAGGGTGGGCATTATCACCCGTATTAACACACAAGGAAAATTAGGGTTTTTCCTTTTTTATTTGTTTGATGGGTTTTGGTTTTTGTTACTGAGACAGGGTCATACTCTGTCTCCCAGGCTGGAGGGCAGTGGCACCCCCCACAGCTCACTGCAGCCTCAACCTCCCAGGCGCGAGTCATCCCCCCAAGTAGCTGGGACTGCAGGCGTGCACCACCATGCCTAGCTTTTTTTTTTTCTAGTGGAGTCTCCCTCTGTTGCCAGGCTGGAGGGCAGTGGCACGCTCAGCTCACTGCAACCTCCACCTCCTGGGTTCAAATGATTCTCCTGCCTTAGCCTCCAGAGTAGTTGGGACTGCAGGTGCGTGCCACCATGCCCAGCTAATTTTTGTATTTAGTAGGGACTTGGTTTCACCACCTTGGCCAGGCTGGTCTTGAACTACTGACCTCATGTTCCACCCACCTCAGTCTCCCAAAGTGCTAGGATTACAGACGTGAGCCCCTGAGCCTGGCCTTTTTATTCCTCTTCTTCTTTTTTTTTTTTTTTTTTTTTTGAGATAGAGTCTCACTTTGTCGCCCAGACTGGAGTACAGTGGTGGCATCTCAGCTCAGTGCAACCTCTGCCTCCTGGGTTCAAGTGATTCTCCTGCCTCAGCCTCCCAAGTAGCTGGGATTACAGGTGTGCACCACCACCATGCCCAACAATTTTTTTTTTTTTTAAAGCAGAGACAAGGTTTCACCATTTGCCATTTGGCTAGGATGGTCTCAGTCTCCTGATCTCATGATCCACCCGCCTCAGCCTCCCAAAGTGTTGGGACTACAGGCATGAGCCACTGAGCCCAGCCCTTTGTTTTTTTGTAAGAAAAGGGTCTCAACATAGTGGGGCCTCACTGTGTTGCCCAGGCTGGTCTCAAACTCCTGTTCTCAAACAATCCTCCTCCTCGGCCTCCCAAAGTGCTGAGGTTACAGGCGTGAGGCACTGCACCTAGGTAGGAAACAGTGTTTTCGGTGGTAGAGGCTCCTAGCAAGTGGTCAAAAGAAAGAGTTCTGGGTTCAGGGGCTGGCAGGAATTTAGCAAGACACCAGGGTCCCAGCCATACTGGCTGGGTCTCAGGGAAGAGCCACCACTGCAGTGGGGACCTGGAGCATGAGGGGAAACTGAGGCAGCAGCTGCACCACAGGTCGGTGGTACCTGGTAAGGGAAGGGGAGGCCTTATATAAGTAGGCCCACAGGTGCCCAGGACTCCCCAAACCCACTGCGTACCAGGTCTAAAGCCATGAAACCAGTACCAGCACCAACCACTTAAGGAGCTGAGATGGCCAACCCACTCTCTGCCCTGGCTAGGACTGGCCCCCACATCCCCAATGGGGAGGCCTCAATGATCCCAGTTGCCAAGTGCCCAGAAACACTGGCAACAGCAGAATGGCCAAAGTGAAGGGGAACCCTTGAGACCCTAGAGCAGCAATGCCTGATGCCCCACCACCAGCCACCAGCTGTTCCTGGCCTTCTACCATGCTTCCTGGTTGGTTTGCAAATTGCCTGGGGCAAAAAGCCTTCTGGGAGAAGAGTAGAAAGGGAACCCAGGCTCCATGGGCCTCAGGATTCCTAAAGTGGGAGGCTCCTCTCTGATGATGGAGCCACCCTGCTCTGCACAGGAAGCCCCTAACCTCAGGATATGCTGAATCTTGTCACGCAGAGGAATCAAGAGGCTGGGCGGTGGCCAGGCATGGTGGCTCATGTCTGTAATCCCAGCACTTTGGGAGGCTGAAGCAGGTGGATCACCCAAGTTCAGGAGTAGAAGACCAGCCTGGCCAACATGGCCAAACCCCATCTCTACGGTTGGAAACAGATACTTGGTGCCACAGAGAAAAATCAGCACTGAGACAAAGGATCTCACAGCAAGGCAATTTTACGTTCTGCAGAAAGGGTGCTCCCGTTAGCCATCTTGCCACGAGAGTACAACGAACAAAGGAAAAGCAGACACATTTATCCCTTGCGCATTTGGAGGCGTCCTTACTGCTGTGTCTGATCTCCGTAGATTGGAGCCAGATCTCACAATCTAAAACTGAACCTGATTGGCTAAAACTTTCTTGAATATTCAAAGACAATGGAGAACAAAAGAAAAAGAGGAAGTCCAAATATGGAAGGGACAGGAAGTTGCTTGTGAAAGGACTTAGAAAAGTAACAGCATAAATATCTTGTTTACAGTACAAGGACATAGAATGTACTACATGCCTGTGAGCATGTCTAACAGCTACATAGGGTAGGGCTTAGCAAAGAGTTATAAGCAAAAAGGAAGAAGGCTTTGAAGAAAGTCTTTAAAACAATTATTTCTAGCATGATTTATTCTTTAACAAGAAAGGAAACTTTGAAGAGGAACTTTTCTAATTCCTACATCTACTAAAAATAGAAGAATTAGCTGGGGACGGTGGTGGGCAGACATATTCATATGTCTGTAATTCCAGCTGTAATCTCAGCTACTCCAGAGGCTGAGGCAGGAGAATCGCTTGAACCTGGGAGGTGGGGTTGCAGTGAGCTGAGATGGCACCACCACACTCCAGCCTGGGCCACTGAGCAAGACTCCATCTCAAAAAAAAAAAAAAAGAGGATGTGTAGCAAAGAATAGAATGATTCCCCAGTTCAGCCTTCGGAAGTTCGGAGGTACCAACCATCTGTTAGCAGAACTCCAAGACCAACTGGGCTCTCTCTCCAGGAGCATTCCCTTTCCCACAGGGGCTGGGGAGATGGGGTCGAGGGCAGCCCACTTGGACTGGCCCTCACTGTTCTCCGGGGCCCTGGGAAGCCATGCAGAGGCAGAAGTCTTTTATGTGCCAGACGAGACTGCTGTCAAGGGTTTGCAAATCTGCTTGAGGTGTGACATATCTGTTTTTAGAACAAGAACATCACATCAGCAGGAGCCGGTGGCCAGAGCTGGGGGGAAGGGGGGATCCAGTTCATTTCCCATTATCTAGGGCACATGTGCACAGCACCGAGGACCGCTCCAGCCCCTCCCCAGCTTTCAGAGGCCCCTGCTCCCACCCGCCCTTGGCTCTGCTATCGGGCAGATGGCATTATCTCTGCTTTGCAACTGATGAAATAGGACCTGTGACTTCTGGGCTAGGCGGAGAGGGTACTTTACACTGCCGTTCTGGGACCAGGTGAGACATTCAATCATAAGCATCTGCAGCTCTTGCCTGAGTCTCTGACTTCCCAGAACAGAGCAGAAGCAAGTGCTGGGGAACGAAGGCCCCCCTCCCGCAGGGTCTGCCCTTAGCCAATGACTGATGAGAATGGGTATAGAAGCAGCGCAGTAATGTCATCCCCCACAGGGGGGACACCCATGGGCTTCCACATTCTGCACTGCCTCCCAGAGGTCCCCACCAGGTTTAAGCTCAATTGGCCACACTGGTAACTTGCTTGATAACACCCATCTCTTTTTTCTTTTCTTTTTTTTTTTTTGTGCGTACTTTTCAGGTCTTAAGCAA
>NW_016107468.1:738680-741532 GCF_001604975.1 Cebus imitator | reverse complement strand
GGGATTACAGGTGTGAGTCACCAAGCCCAATCATTTAATTTTTTCTTTCCTTCCTTCCTTCCTTCCTTCCTTCCTTCCCTCCTTTCCTCCTTCCCTCCCTCCCTCCCTCCTTCCTTCCTTCCTTCCTACCTTTCTTTTCTTTCTCTCTCTCTTTTTCTTTTCTTTCTTTCTTTATTTTCTTTCTTCATTTCTTTTCTTTCTTGAGACAGAGTCTTGCTCTGTCCAACAGGCTGGAGTGCAATGGTGCATCTCAGCTCACTGCAACCTCTGCCTCCCAGGTTCAAGCGATCCTCCCACCTCAGCCTCCCAAGCGGCTGGGACTACAGGTGCACACCACCACGCCTGGCTAATTTTTGTATTTTGGGTAGAGATGGTGTTTCGCTATGTTGCCCAAGCTGGTCTCAAGTGATCCTCCTAGGCTCAAGCAATCCTCTGGTCTCAGCCTCCCAAAGTTCTGGGTTTATAGACCTGAACCATTGCGCCCCGCTAACACCCCTTTCTTGGCAGCCTTCTTGTCCATATCTGGCCTCTCTACTCCCTTACCTGGGTTTCTGGAATGACTTGCACTTAAATCCTAGGAGGAAACTTAAACTAAGCAGAAGGAAAGAGGAGAAAACTCAGAAATGGCGTGGCACCAGCAGCTTCCCCTTTGTCTGGCCTGGAGTGGAGGTGGTCCGGAGATCCACGGAGCCGGGCTCAAGCAGGACGGAGGTGATGTCCAGGCTGGCCACCGGGGTGCAGTTCAGTAGCAGAGTCTCCTGGCCTGCTTATACCTGGGCTGGTGCAGGATTCTCTTCTGGAGAGCCTGTTTAGATGGTAGTAGGACCTGAAGAAATGAAATTGGTGTCCAGCCCTGGGAGACGGGTCTGGCCAGGCTTGCAAAGCTGGGCCCAGACTCAGGACTGAGGTGGAAGCATGGTATTTATCACACAAGAGCCCAGAAGAATGGACTTAACACTCCCAGTGGGTCAGAGGAGAGGCCAGCATAGGGTGGAAACGAGATTCTGCAGAGACCAGAAGATTTTGTAGGCTGCAAGATTCTGTAGACAGAGGCTCATGTCTATAATCCCAGCACTTTGGGAGGCTGAGGCAGGTGGATCACTTGAGGCCAGGAGTTCAAGACCAGGCTGGCCAACATGGTGAGGCCCTGTCTCTACTAAAAATGCAAAAATTAGCCAGATGTGGTGGTGTGCACCTGTAACACCTGTAATCCCAGCTACTCAGGAGGCTGAGTCAGGAGGATCACTTGAATCCAGAAGGCGGAGATTACAGTGAGCAGAGGCTGCACCACTGCACTCCAGCCTGGGTAACATAGCAAGACTCTGGAAAAAAAAAAAAAAAAAAAGATTCTGCAGCCCTCATCCCCAGGAGGCAGTCCAAAATGGCTCAGGCAAAAAAAGCAGGTGAAATTTGTGTAGGGATCTCTCACCTGGACAAGGATCAGAAAGACAAGAGCTTGCACCCAGACCTCCCCACCTTCCTAGTGGCAGCTGGACCCTGGACTCCCTGACCACCACCAGCCTGCCCCATGCCATCCATCACCAGTCAGCTCATGTCCTAAACATCTCTGCATCCATCCTCTCTCTCCACCCTCACTGCTCCCACACTGGTCCTGGCAACCACAGCTCTCTCAGCCAGGCTGCAATAGCTTCCAGCCTGGATTCCCCACCCCTGCCCTTGAACAGCCAAAAGGATCTGCCAATGTATCGAATCTTCTCTTGGCCTAGGGCCTTCCAGTGGTTTCCAATTTGCACCCAGCCCAGCCCTTTGTGTCATGCACAATCTCATATTCATAAATCCTGTTTCTATTGCCTGGAGGACTCCCCCAGCCCCACCTTCCTACCTGTTCCTAAATGTCATCTTGCCACACTTCAGATCTCAACATCACTTTTGAGAGAAACCTTAGCCAGACATGGTAGCAGGTGCCTGTAGTCCCAGGTACTCAGAAGACTGAGGAGAAAGAGTCTCTTGAAGTCAGGAGTTGGGAGCTGGGTGAGCTAGGATTGCACCACTGCACTCCAGCCTGGACAACAGAGCAAGACCCTGTCTCTAGGGCAGAAGCAATGGCTTATGCCTGTAATCCCAGCATTTTGAGAGGCTGAGGCAGGCGGATCGGCTGAGGTCAGAAGTTCTAGACCAGCCTGGCCCACATGGTGAAACCCCATTTCTACTGAAAATACAAAATTAGTCGGGCATGGTGGCATGCATCTATAATCCCAGCTACTTGGGAGGCTGAGGCAGGAGAATCGCTTGAACCAGGGAGGCAGAGGTTGTAGTGAGCCAAGATCGCACCACTGCACTCCAGCCTAGACAATGGAGCAACACTCTGCCTCAAAAAGAGAGAGAGAGAGAGAGAGAAACCCTGCATGGAACCCCATTCAGATGCCTGTTCTGTTACCAGAAGTGTCCAGACCAACACAGGAGCACCAGGAGCCAAAGATGAAATTCACAAAAGAGCAATTATGAGAAATGGGAGAGAGATGGAGGGACTGCAACATAGGTGTGATGGAGGTTTTAGAAAAACAGGAAGCAGGAAATCACAGAGAAGCAATATGTGATCGACAATCAATTAGAATTTTCAAAACTAGGCTGGGCGTGGTAGCCCATGCCTGTAGTCCCAGCCCGTCGGGAGGCTTAGGCAGGTGGATCACTTGAAGTCAGGGGTTCCAGACCAGGCTGGTCAACATGGTGAAACCCATCTCTACTAAAAATACAAAAATAAGCCAGGCATGTTGGCACATGCCTATCATCCCAGCTACTGGAGAGGCTGAGGTGGGAGGGATTGCTTGAACCCTGGAGGCAGAGGTTGCAGTGAGCCGAGATCTTGCCACTGCACTCCAGCCTGGGCAACA
>NW_016107468.1:732109-737375 GCF_001604975.1 Cebus imitator | reverse complement strand
TTGGACAGCAAAGCGTCTCTCCCCGCTAGTCCCAACTATTCCACTCACTATTCTAGGTAAATATCTTATCTTGCAGAGAGATCCCAGCACTGGTGCTATAGAATACATTAACAGGAATGTTTATTGCAACATTGTTTAAAACCAGAGGAAAAAAACAGAAACAAAGTAAATGTTCACCAACAGGAGAATGGATAAAGTATAATGTGTAATGGAATATGTTGCAGCAGTTAAAATAAATAAAGAAAAGCTACATGTATCATTAGAGTCTACATACTATCAACCTGGGTAAACCTCAAAAATCATTAGTAATGAGCAAAAGAAACAGGTGGCAGAAGGATGGGAACAATATGATACTAGTTATATACAATGTTATGGAGTTACAATTTGCATACAGTGAAACGGACTCATCTTTGTGTACAGTTTTGTAGTCAAATCTTTCTCCCACCCCCCATCTCCTGTAATCACGATTCATTTATGTTGTTGAGTATCTCAATAGCTTTAACTGCTGAATAGTAGTCTGCTGTACAGATGTACCAATTTATTTATCCATTCTCTAATTCAAGTGCATTTGAGTTGTCTGTAGTTTGGGGCAATTATAAATAAACCGACTGTAAATATTTGTGACCTGAGTTTTGTGTGAATACAAGTTTTCATTTCTCCTGGTTAAACACCTAAAAATGGGATTGCCGGGTCATGTGGTGAGTATATGTTACTTTTATTATTTATTTATTTATTGTTGAGACCAAGTCTCGCTCTGTCACCCAGGCTGGAGTGCAGTGGCACCTTCTCGGCTTGCTGCAATCTCTGCCTCCCAGGTTCAAGATTCTTCTGCCTCAGCCTCCCGAGTAGCTGGGAATACAGGCACATGCCACCTTCCCGGGCTAATTTTTGTATTTTTAGTAGAGACAGGGTTCACCATGTTGGCTAGGCTGGTCTTGCACTCCTAACCTCAGGTGATTCACCCACCTTGGCCTTCCAAAGTGCTGGAATTACAGGCATAAGCCACCGCACCTGGCCATGTTTTTAATTTTTATGAAATCTAGTTTAGCATATTTTTAATTTATACTTCATGGATATAGAAGCTATATCTAAGAAACTTCTTTCCTAATCTAAGCTCACAAAGATTTTCTCCTGTGTTTTCTTCTGGACGTATTCGAATTTTGAGGTTTGGATTTAGGTCTATGATCTATTTTGAAATAATTTTTGTTAAGTTGTGAGGTAGAGGTGGTCAAGGTTCTTTCTTTAAAAAAAATACGCATGACTAGTTGTTTCAATATCATTTGTTGTTGAGACAGAGTCTTCCTCTGTTGCCCAGGCTGAATGGAGTGCAGTGGTGCAATCACAGATCACTGCAGCCTCAGACTCAAGCAATCCTCCCACCTCAGACTCCTAAGTAGCTAGGACTACAGGCACATACCACCATTCCCAGCTATTATTTATTTATTTATTTTGAGATAAGTTCCTGCTATGTTGCCCAGGCTGGTCTTGAACTCCTGGCCTCAAGCCATCCTCCGTTCTTGGCCTCACCTTGATGGAAGGTGGTCTGAGCCATGTACCTCTTCATTCTGCCACAGTAGGGTTGTACTTTGTGTTGTGTTTTCTTTTCTTTTTTTGTTTGTTTGTTTTTGAGACGGAGTCTCACTCTTGTCACCTAGACTGGAGTGCAGTGGCGTGATCTCGGCTCACGGCAACCTCCACCTCCCAGGCTCAAGCGATTCTCCTGTCTCAGCCTCCCCAGTAGCTGGGATTACAGGCGCCCACTACCATGTCTGGCTAATTTTTGTATTTTTAGTAGAGACAGGGCTTCACTATGTTGGCCAGGCTGGTCTCAAACTCCTGACCTCAGGTGATCCTCCCACCTCAGCCTCCCAAAGTGCTGGGATTACAGGCGTGAGCCACCGCACCGGGCTTTATGCTTTGTGTCTTCATCTGCATCTGCCATGAATGAGGAAGAACATCTTTTTATATTTTTGAAGGGAAGTTCTGGAGAGGGTGACCAAATGACTTCAGGCCTTCCTGAGACAAAAGTGAACCCTCTGGAGCAACCTCTAGAGTAGTGGAAGGCCAGGCAGACCCGGATCTAATTTCAGTCTTCCATGCCCTCGCTCTGTGCTCTGAAGGGAGTTACTCAACTTCTCTGAGCCTCAGTTTCCTGCTCATAAAATGAGTAGGATTGTGATCAGGGGTGGGGGATAAAAAGGAAGGGAAGGAGATGTCCTGGCTTTAATCTAAACTCTGATCCTGTCCAAAGGATTTAAGGACATCTAGTCAAATCCAGAGGGCCAGCAAAGTTGTTTCCATGGGTCAGTTTGCAAGAGGGACCCAAGAGCTGGGAAGAGGCTGGGTGCAGTGGCTCATGCCTGCAATCCCAGCACTTTGAGAGGCCAAGGCGGGTGGATCACTTAAGGTCCAAGGAGTTCAAGACTAGCCTTGGCAACATAGCAAAATCTCTAAAGAAATGAAAAAAACAGCTGGGTGCAGTGGCTCATACCTGTAATCCCAGCACTTTGG
Organism: Cebus imitator; assembly: GCF_001604975.1. NCBI lineage: Eukaryota > Metazoa > Chordata > Mammalia > Primates > Cebidae > Cebus > Cebus imitator. The sequence continues at coordinate 734,864 of NW_016107468.1, read as the reverse complement.
GAGGCCGAGGCAGGTAAATCAGGTGATTGAGACACCATCTGGCTCACATGGTGAAATCCCGTCTCTACTAAAAATACAAAAAACAAAAGCAAAAAACTAGCCACGCATGGTGGCACGCACCAGTAGTCCCAGCTACTCAGGAGGCTGAGGCAGGGGAATCGCTTGAACCGGGGAGACAGAGCTTGCAGTGAGCCTGGATCAAGCCACTGCACTCCAGCCTGGCAACAGAGCCAGACTCCATCTCAAAAGAAAAAAAAAAAGAAGAAAGAAAATTTTAGAAAACTAGTCGGACACGGTGGTATGTGCCTGTAGTTCCGTCTACTCGGGAGTCTGAGGCAGCAAGATCCCTTGAACCCAGGAATTCAAGGCTGCAGTCAGCTATGATTGCACCACTGTACTCTAGCCTGGGTGACAGAGCAAGACCCTGTAAAAAAAAAAAAAAAAAAAAGATCTGAGAAGAGCCATTGACAAGATGCCGGGTTCAGTGTGGCCTCCTGAGCCTAATTCCAGCCTTCTATCTCCTTGGGCCCCGGGCGTGGATGACACCTGACCCGCTCACTCTGTTCACGAGTTGAACAGTAAACTAAAGGGCTTCGTTATCTCATTTGAGAGTTGAGTAAAACACTTTGGAAAGGCGGGGGCATTCACAGCAATCAAGTTCTGAAAGGTTCTCAGTCGCTGGAAGGAATGTCCTCTGATAAACTGCTCTTTTCTCTGAAACGTGGATTACATCTCATGAGCAATTCCAGCAGTGTCCGCTGCAGATGTTTTTGGCATCTGCACAAAGGAATTAAAGAGATTAGACTCCTTCCCAAGCGAGAAAAAGCATCTTGCAATGTCCAAAAAGATGTCTTGGGTACAGCTCCCTCTGCCGTGACCTGCCAAGAAATTTTGGAGCTGCTTAGGACGTGGGGTCATTCTCTAGCCCCAGGACACTCCCCCAGGTATCAGTCACCACCTATGCATTGTGAGTAGCTCCACAAACCTTAAATGAACATCACACTGGGGAAGGCCACGCAGCGTCTCAGCCCTGCCCTCCCTGGGCTTACCATCCAAACTCAGCCCTGTGTACATTCTACAGGACTCACCTCTGGTTTTTCTGTTCACTGACTCAAATGACCAACCTCTCCCCACCTTCCTGGGGATCAGACATCCAGGGACTTGCATTTTAGTGATCCTGTAATTGAGGAACATTTTATCCAAAATATACCTTCAGAATCTCAGACTCCAATTTCCAGATTTAAAAAAAAAATTTTTTCGAGATGGATTCTCACTCTGTCACCCAGGCTGGAGTGCAGTGGCACACAATCTCAGCTCTCTGCAACCTCTACCCACCAGGGTTCAAGTGATTCTCCTGCTTCAGCCTCCCAAGTAGCTGGGATTATAGGCACCTGCCACCGTGCCTGGCTAATTTTTGTGTTTTTAGTAGAGATGGGGTTTCACCACCTTGGCCAGGCTGGTCTTAAACTCCTGACCTCGTGATCCGCCCACCTTGGCCTCCCAAAGTGCTGGGGTTAGAGGCGAGAGCCGCCACACATTGCCAGTTTCCAGATTTTTTTTAATTTTATTTTATTTTTAGAGAAGGGGTCTCACTATGCTGCCCAGGCTGCTCTTGAACTCCTGGTCTCAAGTGATCCACCTGCCTTGCCTCCCGAAGTGCTGAGATTACAGGTATCAGCCACTGCACCCAGCTCTAAAGGCATTCTTTCATGTAATTCCCATGCACACACACAAACAGGCATGCACACTGCGAGACAGGCACCATTATGCCCATTTTACAGATAAGTCAACTGAAGCAGAGAAAGTGGAAGTCACCGCGAAGCATGGAAAAGGATAGAGACCAGAATCAGACAGGGCCCGGCTCTCTGGGATGCAAATGTTTGCCTGTTTTCCAAATGCCACACTCTCCACCATGGCAGGGCCAAATGATGCCTGGTACCTGTGTCTGAGTGTGTGATTTTGCACAGAGAGGCTGGCACCTGGTCCTTGGGGACTCCTGCAAGGCTGGGCAGATCCAGAGCACTGAAGAAGGAAGGCCTTGTTCCCAGGATCAGGGTGACAGCCTGTTTACACTAATCCAGTCTGCTGCACTTTGAGAACCAGTCATCCTTTCCCATCGGGGTGCATGGGAGAGCGGGGAGGGAGGGGGCGTCTCCAGCAAAGAATCAGAGAAATCTCCTCTTCCTGAAGCGCTGCATAAAGTGTGAGAAAGGGAGGTGGCTGAGGCCTGGGCTTTCACAGATCAGGGCCAATGGGACATCCATCCTGTCGACTCTTCCCTGCTCAAGAACCCTCAGTGACTCCCCATGGTCCCCAATGTTGTTTGTCAAACTCAGGGGAGGCAATGCAAAGTCAGCTCACCTAGAGACTAGCAAAAGATCCAGAAAGAACCTGAATCCCAGAAGAAGATGCCTGACCAAATAGAGCTAGTCCTCTCTGTTCCTTTTTCCACCCCAAACGTGAGGCGCCCACAGCCTTCACATCCAGCATTCTTCCCTCCCCAGGTTTCTGGGTAGGTTGGGGATCTTTGGGCTCTGGGCAGAATCTCACCCAAGGCTTTAAGCGTTCCCCACAACTTGACTCCAACCCTCAGATTCTCAAATCAAACGACCCGCTGGAGATCCCTCAACAGTTCCTGGCCACCGTTCAGCCTCTTGGTAGTCCTTCCAGATACAGGTCGGGAAACTCACTACATCAGAAGACAGTGCAACACTTGCCTATAGATCCTTGTATCCTCGCGTTCCTTACACATGCA
>NW_016107468.1:691897-731702 GCF_001604975.1 Cebus imitator | reverse complement strand
TTTTTGAGACAGGGTCTCACTCTGTTACCTAGGTCTGGAGAGTGCAGTGGTGCAATCACAGCTCACTGCAGCCTCAACCTCCCAGACTCAAGCAATCCTCCCACTTCAGCCTCCTGAGTAGCTGGGACCACAGGCATGGGCCACCACACCTGACTAATGTATTTAAATTTTTCGTAGAGACAAGGTTTCACTCTGTTGTCCAGGCTGGTCTCAAGCAATCCACCTGTCTCAGCCCCCCAAAGTGTTGGGATTACAGGCATGAGCCACCATGCCTGGCCTCAGAGCATGTATATGTCTTTACTTGCATCTGGACTATAAGCTTTCCCCCAACTAGAATGTCACTCTTGCCCTCCTCTGAATTCCCAGTAGGGCCCCTTTCTCCATCCACTCAGAATTTGCCTTTGATAGCCACCTTCTGAGCCAGTATAACAAACACACATGAAAAGGGCATCATCTCCCAGGCATGTCACGTGTAACCAGGTGGCCACACACCTCTGCACTTACCTGGCACCACAGGACTACCCGGGGCTCCTACCAGTGCCATTAACATGAATCCCACAGCAGCTCTCTGGAGTGGCATTATTACCCTCATTTTATAGATGTGGAAACTGAGCCCAGATGTGGTGGCTCACATCTGTAATCCCAGCACTTTGGAAGTCCAAGGAGGGCAGATCACTTGAGGTCAGAAGTTCAAGACTAGCTTGGGCAACATGGCGAAACCCTGTTCCTACTAAAAATATAAAAAATTAGCCAGGTGCGGTGGTGGACGCCTGTAATCCCAGCTATTTGGGAGGCTGAGGTACTAGAATCGCCTGAACCCGGGAGGTGGAGGTTGCAGTGAGCTGAGATCGTGCCACTGTACTCCAGCCAGGGCAACACAGCGAGACCCTGTCTGGAAAAAAAAAGGAGGCTTTGAAAGGTCAGGTGATTTGTCCAAAGACACTGAAATCCAGGCACATTGACAATTCAGTCTAGGGTTCTCTCTATTTTACCCACTAGCAGACTTCACAAAACATTCCATTCATCTGTTTGCTTGGGTTTTTGTTTGTTGTTGCTGTAGTGTTTTTTGTTCATTTGTGTGTTTGTTTTTGAGACAGAGTCTCGTTCTGTCTCCCAGGTTCGAATGCAGTGGTGTGATCTCAGCTCACTGCCCTGGGTTCAAGTGATTCTTCTCCTGCCTCAGCCTTCCAAGTAGCTGGGACTACAGGAACCTGCCATCACACGTGGCTAATTTTTGTATTTTTAATAGAGACAGGGTTTCACCATGTTGGCCAGGCTGGTCTCAAACTCCTCACCTCAGACAATCCACCTGACTCGGCCTCCCAAAGTGCTGGGATTATAGGCATGAGCCACTATGCCCAGCCTCTTTGTTTGTTTCTTTGAGTCCCTCCTTTGATATCTGTTTGTTTTTGTTGCATTGGTATTTTTTAGAGACAGTCTCATTCTGTCACCCAGGGTGGAGTGCAGTGGAGCAATCATGGCTCACTGCGACCTCAAGTGATCCTCCCGTCTCAGCCTCCTGAGTAGCTGGGACTGCAGGTGCGTGCCACCACACCCAGCTAATTTTCTTCATTTTTATTTTTTCTTTTAGAGATAGTCTGGCTCTGCCACTCAGCCTAAGTGCAGTGGCAGGATCACAGCTCCCTGCAACCTCAAGTTTCTACGCTCAAACAACCCTCCTGCCTCAACCTCCTGAGTTGTTGGGATTACTACAGTCACCTGTCATCACATCCGGCTGATTTCTTTTTTTATTGTTATATTTTGTAGACATGGGATCTTGCTATGTTGCCCAGGCTGGTCCCGAACTATTGACTTCAAGCAATCCTCCCACCTCAGCCTTCCAAAGTGCTGGGATTACAGGCTTAAGCCGCCACGCCCCGACTTGTCTGTTTTTTATATCCAAGCCATAAATAACAAAAAGTCAGAAGAAAGTGTTGCCACCTCTGACAGCAAATCCCAAAAAGGGAGCTCAGAGAAACCAGAGACCTAGAAGAAGATTCAAGATCACAGGCCACCCCTTCTAGTTTACAGATAAAGAAACAGTCCCAGGCAGGAGAGTGGCAGAGGTGAGAGCCCTGTCCCATCCCTAACCCAGCTGGCCGCCATTTCTCCCAAACTCCATCATTTATTATTTATTCAATAAACCTTTGTTGTTTTTGTTTGTTTGTTTTCTGAGATGGAGTCTCACTCTGCCACCCAGGCTGGACCCCCACCTCCTGGGTTCAAGTGAGTCTCCTGCCTCAGCCCCCTAAGTAGCTGGGATTACAGGCACCTGCCATCACACCTAGCTAATTTTTGTATTCTTAATAGAAATGGGGTTTTGCCATGTTGCCCAGACTGGTCTTGAACTCCTGACCTCATACTCTCCACCTGTCTCAGCCTCCCAAAGTGCTGGGATTACAGGCATGAGCCACCGCGCCCAGTCTTTTCAATAAACATTTATTCAGTCTGTACCTAACATTCTAGGGACTGCGGACAGAGCACTGAGCAAGACAGAAACCAGCACCCACTCTTGGTCAGAGTCAGCAGAGCTGGCCTCAGGGAGTATGACCCAGGCTCTTACACCCTTGGTTTCATGCTCTACTGTAGTTGTTTTGAAATCCTTAATAATTTTTTAACAGAAGCCCTCAAGTTTCATTTTGCACCAGTCCCTGCAAATTATGTAGCTGGTCCTGTACATCAGGCCAAACTAGCAGATAAGGAAATGAGTCACAGAGAGGGAAATAACTCGACCAACGTTCACACAGCATCCAAGCCACACAGCTGGGATTGAAACCCAGGTTAGGCCAGGCGCAGTGGCACACTCACACCTGTAATCCCAGCACTTTGGGAGGCTGAGGCAGACAGATCATCTGAAGTCCAGTGTTTGAGACCAGCCTGGCCAACATGCTGAAACCCCATCTCTACTAAAAATACAAAATGTAGTCAGGCGTGGTGGCAGGAGACTGTAGTCCCAGCTACTTGGGAGGCTAAGGCAGGAGATTCGTTTGAACCCGGAACGCAGAGGTTGCAGTGAGCTGAGATCGCGCCAGTGCACTCCAGCATGAGCAACAGAGTTAGACTCCATCTTGAAGGAAAGAAAGAAAGAGAGAAAGAGAGAGAAGGAAGGAAGGAAGGAGAGAATGAGAAAGAGGAAGAAAGGAGGGAAGCGTGGGAAAGTGAAAGAGAGAGAAAAGAAAGAAAGAAAAAGAAAGAAAGAAGAAGAGGAGGAGGAGGAGGAAGGAAGGAAGGAAGGAAGGAAGGAAGGAAGGAAGGAAGGAAGGAAGGAGGAAAAGAAAGGAAGGAACCCAGGCTAACGGGCTCCAGATACCATCAGCTGCCCTTGAACCATGTTGCCTAACTGTCCCCAAGGAGAAACCTTCCCAGGTCTTCAGAGGCAGCAAAAGCTTTCCTGGCACAGAGCTGCGAAAGAAGATTCTCATGGTGTCCCATGTGGCAGGAGCTACAGGAGCTGTGGTGGGTAATCCATTTAGGCCACTTGACAAACACCTATTTTTAGGTCAACTCTGAGAATAGAAAGATGAAAAAGGAGTGGCCTCTGACACCCTGGAGCTAAGCAACTGGCTCAAAGGAAGTGACAGCCCCACGGAATCGGACCATTTCAACTTTGAGCAGTGAATGGCCAGGTCAGGGCTTCTGGGCGTGACTGTAGGAATGATCGCAGATAGCACTGACTGTGGGCCCACTCCACGTGCTGGGAGCTTTTTAGCATTTTCTTCAGTACTCATTGCAGCCTATGGGCAAAGAATTTATTATGCTGTTTTACCTAGGAGAAAAAGAGCATTCACAGACATTAAACGATGTGTCCAGGCCGGGTGTGGTGGCTCATGCCTGTAATCCCAGCACTTTGGGAGGCCAAGGCAGGAGGACTGCTTGAGTTCAGGAGTTTAAGATCAGCCTGGGCAACTTAGTGAGACCCCCATCTCTATTAAAAAATAATAAAATATTTTGGGAGGCCAAAGCAGACAGATTACTTGAGGTCAGGAGTTCGAGACCAGCCTGGCCAACATGGTGAAACCCCATCTCTACAAAAAATACAAAAATTAGCCGGGCGTGGTGGTGTGTGCCTGTAGTCCCAGCTACTTGTGAGACTGAGGCAGGATAATTGCTTGAACCCAGGAGGCAGAGGTTGCAGTGAGCTGAAATTGTGCCACTGCACTCCAGCCTGGGCGACAAAGTGAGGCTTTGTCTCAGAAAAAAAAAAAAAAATTGTGAGTTAATATAATGTCATTTTCTGCCTTCCTTCCTGCTTGATCTTTCTTTCTTTCTTCCTTCCTTTCTTTTTTTTTCTTTCTTTCTTTTTCTTTGTTCTTTTCTTCTTTCCTTCCTTCCTTCCTTTTTCTTTCTTTTCTCTTTCTTTCTTTCTATCATTCTTTTCTTTCTTTCTGATTGTCAGGGTCTTGCTTGACTGCCCAGACTCCAGTGCAGTGGTGCTATCATAGCTCACTGCAGCCTTGAACTCCTCAGTTCCAACGATTCTCCTGCCTCAGCCTCCCAAGTAGCTGGGACAACAGGCATGTGCCACCATGCCCGGTTATTTTTTTTTTATTTTTTTTAGAGACAGGGTCTTGCTAGTCTCAAACTCCTGGTCTCAAGCAATCCTCCCATCTCAGGCTCCCAAGTTGTTGGGATTACAGGCATGAGCCACTGTGCTTACAGGCATGAGCCACTGCACCAGGCTACTTTGTCATTTTTCTCCACTAAGTTCGAGCTATGTATATACAGTAATCATTACCAGAACAAATCCCTGCTGCCTTCTCTGAAAGCCCATCCATGTACCTTTTGTTCACTTCTGAGCCTGAGTCAGGCACAGGTCTGAAATGTCTGCATCTTAGCTGCAGGGAGGCCGCAGAAGCTCATCTGGTAAAGACAGGCCTCATAACACGAGAAGTCATCAAAATCTATGCTGGGAGGCTGCCATGCACTAGGTCAGACCAAGTGTGGACTAACAGTAGTGTGTAACAAGAGTGACCTCCCCTCGTCGCACCCTGCCCCATTGTGACCGTCTCTAGAACCTGTCGTGTTTGATTGGATGCTGACTTCTCGGCTTTTTTTTTTTTTTTTTTTTTTTTTTTTTTTTTTGAGATGGAGTTTCGCTCTTGTTACCCAGGCTGGAGTGCAATGCTGACTTCTCGGCTTTTTTTTTTTTTTTTTTTTTTTTTTTTTTTTTTTTGAGACAGAGTCTTGATCTGTCACCCAGGTTTAAGTGCAGTGGCATGATCCTGGCTCACTGCAACCTCCACCTCCCGGGTTCAAGTGATTCTCATGCTTTAGCTCCCAAGTAGCTGAGACTACAGACATGCACCACCACACCTGGCTAATTTTTTCGTATTTTTAGTAGAGATGGAGTTTCACCACATTGCCCAGGCTGGTCTTGGACTCCTGACCTCAAGTGATCTGCCTGACTAGGCATCCCAAAGTGCTGGGATTACAGGCCTGAGCCACCACGCCCAGCCGTTAACTTTGTTTGTGTGTGTGTGGAGACTGAGTCTCTCTCTGTCACCCAGGCTGGAATGCAGTGGCAGGATCATGGCTCACTGCAACCCCCGCCTCCCAGATTGAAGCAATTCTCCTGCATCAGCCTCCCAAGTAGCTGGGATTATAGGCCAGACATGGTGACTCATGCCTGTAATCCTAGCACTTTGGAGGCCGAGGCGGGCAAATCACCTGAGGTCAAGGGTTAGAGACTAGTCTGGCCAACATGGTGAAACCCTGTCTCTTCCAAAAAAAAAAAATTGGCATGGTGGCGCATATATGTAATCCCAGCTACTCAGGGGGCTGAAGCAGGAGAATTGCTTGAACCCCAGAGGCAAAGGTTGCAGTGAGCCGAGGTCGCAACACTGCACAGCAGCCTGGGTGACAGAGTGAGACTCCATCTAGGGGGGAAAAAAAAATCTCGTTTCAACATAATAATCGATATTTTTAAATTATTAACAAAGTACTTTAAATTCCTTTCATAATAATCTTTGCAATTCAGGGTTCATTTTACACATGATACCACATCTCAACTTGGATGCTTAATTTTCATTCACAATACTCAATCTGTATTTAGATTTCATAGATTTACATCACTAAATTATTTCAAAATTGTGTGACCAACTCATCTTCCTGGAGACTGTCCTGGTTTCAAAAATGAAAGTCCTATATCTTGAAATTCTCCTTGGTCCCAGGAAAATCAGGGCAGTTGGTCACCTTCTTCCAAACATACTTAGATATCATTTCTTTCTTTCTTTCTTTCTTTTTTTTTTTTTTTTTTAGGAATAGTCTCACTTACTCTGTCTCCCAGGATGGAGTGCAGTGGCGCCATCTCGGCTCACTGTAACCACCATCTCCTAGGTTCAAGTGATTCTCCTGCCTCTGTCTCCGGAGTAGCTGGAATTACAGATGCACACCACCATGCCCAGCTAATTTCTTTGCATTTTTAGTAGAGACAGGTTTTGCCATGTTGGCCAGGCTGGTCTTGAACTCTTGACCTGAAATGATCTGCCCAACTCAGCTTCCCAATGTGCTATGATGACATGCATGAGCCCGGGTAGGTTTTGCTTTTCGGTTTTTATTTTGTTTTGTTTTGTTTTGAGGTGGAGTCTCACTCTATCGCCCAGGCTGGAGCACAGTGGCGCAATCTCAGCTCACTACAACCTCCACCTCCTGGGTTCAAGCGATTCTCCCGCCTCAGCCTCCCAGTAGCAGGGATTCCAGTCACTCACCACCATCCCCTGCTAATTTTTGTATTTTTAGTAGAGACAAGGTTTCTCCATGTTGGCCAGGCTGGTCTCAAACTTCTGACCTCAGGTGATCCACCTGCCTCAGCCTCCCAAAGTGCTGGGATTACAGGCATGAGCCACCGCGCCTGGCCAGCAGGCAAGATAAAGGGTTTATTGAGGGGACCTACATACAGGATAGTCCAGACATGGCGGGCCAAATAGGAAAACCACAACTGCTTATAAAACATGTGTAGTTGGCCAGGCATGGTGGCTCATGCCTGTAATCCCAGCACTTTGGGAGGCCGAGGCGGGTGGATCCCAAGGTCAACACATCGAGACCATCCTGGCCAACATGGTGAAACCCCATCTCTACTAAAAATACAAAAATTAGCCAGACATGGTGGCACATGCCTGTGGTCCCAGCTAGTAGGGAGGCTGAGGCAGAAGAATCGCTTGAACCCAGCAGGCAGAGGTTGCAGTGAGCCGAGATCGAGCCACTGCACTCCAGCCTGGCAACAGAGCAAGACTCCGTCTCAAAAAACAACAACAAAAAAACTACACATGCAGTTTATAGAGTATTTCCACTTAAGACCCTCCCCCTCATAGCACCCTCCCTCTGGCGACCTTCATTTAACCCCAGACATAGGGCCACCATCCCCTAGACGGCCGGAGTTCCATGGGAGGGGCCAGGGGTTCAGACTTTTGTCATAGATAAGAAATGAATCTCCAAGTTGGCCACTCCTGTATTCCCTAGCTTAGAACTCTGCAGCTGGGCGCGGTAGCTCATGCCTGTAATCCCAGCACTTTGGAAGGCCAAGGTGGGTGGATCCCGAGGTCAGGAGTCCAAGACCAGCCTGGCAAAGATGGTGAAACCCCGTCTCTAATAAAAATACAAAAATTAGGCTGGGTGTGGTGGTTCACGCCTGTAATCCCAGCACTTTGGGAGGCTGAGGCAGGAGGATCACGAGGTCAAGAGATGGAGACCATCCTGGCCAACATGGTGAAACCCTGTCTCTTCTAAGAATACAAAAATTAGCTGGGTGTGGTGCGTGCACCTGAAGTCCCAGTTACTCAGGAGGCTGAGACAGAGAATTGCTTGGACCTGCGAGGTGGAGGTGGCAGTGAACTGAGATCACACCACTGCACTCCAGCCTGGGTGAGACAGAGCGAGACTCTGCCTCAAAAAAAAAAAAAAAAAAAGAACCCTGAACACATATTCTTCTTAGATCATGGGGTCATTTTTCAGGGTATGCTTATGTTATTGTTGTCAAGTGTGTACCATGCACTATAGCTAACCATTAGGAAGTTCTGTTTTTTGGTTTTTTTTGAGACAGAGTCTTGCTCTGTCGCCAGGCTGGAGTGCAGTGGTGTGATCTCTGCTCACTACAACCTCCACCTCCTGGGTTCAAGCAACTCTCCTGCCTTAGTCTCCTGAGTAGCCGGAATTACAGGTGCATACCACCATGCCCAGCTAATTTTTGTATTTTTAGTAGAGATGGGGTTTCACCATGTTGGTCAGGCAGGTCTCGAACTCCTGACCTCGTGATCTGCCTGCCTCAGCCTCCCAAAGTGCTGGGATTACAGGTGAGAGTCACCATGCCTGGCCACCACCAGGAAGTTCTATAAGTGAAGCAGGGCTTTAGAAACATGCTGTGAGCTGGACTCAAGTTGAAGGCCCTTGATACATTAGAAGCCAGAGACCAGGTACACCCACATACTGGGAGAAGATGAGGGCAGAGGTGATGTATCAGCTATCCACTGGTTCATTGGTTTATCCCAATAAACCATTCCAAGTCTTAGTGGCTAAAAGCAACTTTTTTTTTTTTTTTTTTTTCAGAGACAGGTTCTCACTCTGTCACGCAGGCTGGAGTGCAATGATGCAAACATGGCTCACTGCAGCCTCAACTTCCTGGGCTCAAGTGATCCTCCCACCTCAGCCTCCCAATTAGCTGAGGCGTGCATCACAGAAACAGAAAAGCACAGAAAGAACAGCAACTACAGGCATGCATCACCATGCCCAGCTAATTTTTGTATATTTTTTTTGTAGAGGCAGCGTTCCGCCATGTTGCCCAGCCTGGTCTTGAACTCCTGATCTCAAGTGATCCACCCGCCTCAGCCTCCCAAAGTGCTGGGATTACAGGTATGAGCCACTGTGCCCAGCGAACAACTATTTTTCATCTGTCATGTTTCTGTTGATTGGCTGGATAGTTCTGGTTTCACCTGGGGCTCATTTGCGTGGCTGCATTCATTTAGACAGTCAGATGGAAAGTCTAAGATGGCCTCGTTCACATCTTGGCATGGTCTAGTATTTGGTGCTAGCTGTTGGCAGAGGCCTGGCACAGCTGGAACACCTGGACCTCCTTATGTGATCTTTCTTCCAAGCTTCTTTATAGCAGGATGGTTTCAAAGCAGCATTCATTCCAAGAGGGCAAGTCCCAAAGCGCAGGACTGAAGAAACATTTGCAAATACCCCATTGGCCAAAGCCATGAAAATCACATAGCCAGACCTAGAGTCAATGAGAGAAACACCAGAAAAATGCAATGACAAGGAACTCAAAAAGGAAGGAATTCCACCAGGATGGCGCCCATCCAACGCTTGTGTCACCTTGGAAGCCAATACTTCCTTAAATTCAGGGCCCAAAGTGCCTCACTTGCTTCACCCTAATCCCAGCCTGAAATCATCCTCGGGACTTGGCAACCCAGAGGTCAATTTCCTTAATCCCCCAAAAGGAACTTCAGAAGTTAGTTTCACAGAAATCTTAAGCACCAGATACAGCTGAGTAAAGGTGTTCTGCAAGTCAAAACAAGAAGGTATAAATTTGCAAACTTTGTGATGGTCTGGCTTGATGAAATATAAAGCCCACAGTGCTTTTTAACAGTTTTGGCCAGGTGCAGTGGCTCATGCCTGTAATCCCAGCACTTTGGGAGACCGAGGTGGGCTAATCACCTGAGGCCAGGAGTTTGAGACAAGAGCCTTGCCAACATAGTGAAACCCCGTCTCTTAAAAATACAAAAGTTAGCCAGGTGTGGTGGTGTGCACCTGTAATCCCAACTACTCGGGGGGCTGAGGCAAGAGAATTGCTTGAACCCAGGAGGTGGAAGTTGCAGCAAGCAGAGATTACGCCTCTGCACTCCAGCCCGGGTGACAGAGCAAGACTGTCTCAAAAAGAAAAAAAAATTGTTTTTTACCAAGACCCACAGTAAAACATACCTTTATATCAAGCTGTAGTGCACATATGCAGGCACACACATGCATACACCCCTGTACACACATGGACAAAATTAAAGTGCCCTATAGTATAGAAAAGATGATGGCCAGGTGTGGTGGCTCACGCCTGTAATCCCAGCACTGTGGGAGGCTGAGGTGGGTAGATCATGAGGTCAAGAGATTGAGACCAGCCTGGCCAACATGGTGAAACTCTGTCTCTACTAAAAATACAAAAATTAGCTGGGCGTGGTGGCAGGCACCTGTAGTCCCCGTTACTCAGGAGGCTGAGGCAGGAGAATCGCTTGAACCTGGGAGGCGGAGGTTGTTGCAGTGAGCTGAGATCGCACCACTGCACTCCAGCCTCAAGAGAGATCTAGTCTCTGTCTCAAAAAAAGAAAAAAAAGAAAGAAAAAGAAAATATAATAGTAAGCTACCCATTCTATATACAGCACTGCCATTTTCTAGTTTATTTCAATTTTTTTTGTTTTTTCGGGGGGTTTTTTTCATTTTGTTGAAGAAACGGTCTCACTCTGTTACCCAGGCTAGAGTCCAGTGGGGCAATAACAGTTCACTGCAGCTCTGAACTGCTGGGCCCAAGGGATCCTCCCACCTCAGCCTCCTGAGTAACTAGGACTATAGGTGCACGCCACCACACCTGGCTAATTTCTTACATTTTTATTTTTGTAGAGATGAGAGTTCTTGCTATGTTGTCCAGGCTGGTCTCAAACTCCCAGCCTCAAGAGATCCTCCTGTCTTGGCCTCCCAAAGGGCTGGGGTTACAGGCATAAGCCACCATACCCAGCCTGTTCAATTTTTTGTTGTTGTTGTTGTTGTTGTTTTAAAATATTATCATGCTCTGCTAAGTTGATTTCACCATCTATTACATGGATCACAAATAGTCTGCAGATTGATGCTACCTGAGGCCATCCAGAGCAGAAGTCAGAAAACTAGCCAAGTCTTGCCTTTAGCCTTGTTTTGTTTCACCTGCTTTTTTTTTTTTTTTTTTTTTGAGGTGGAGTCTTGCTCTGTTGCCCAGCCTGGAGTGCAGTGGCCTGATCTTGGCTCACTGCAACCTCCACCTCCCGGGTTCAAGCAATTCTCCTGCCTCCGCCTCCCAAGTAGCTGGGATTACAGGCATCCGCCACTTCTGGCCTCAGGTAATCTACCTGCTTCGGCCTCCCAAAGTGCTAGGATTACAGGCATGAGCCACTGCACCTGGCCGGTTGTTTTTTTTAAAGAAACTGAATTTTATACCATCAGACAGGACTCCCTTTACCTGTACCATTTCCAACTTTTTTTTCTTTTTTTGAGATGGAGTCTCACTCTGTTGCCCAGGCTGGAGTGCAGTGGCGTGATCTCAGCTCACTGCAACCTCCACCCAACTGGTTCAAGAGATTCTACTGCCTCAGCAGAGTGTGACACCATGCCCAGATAACTTTTTTGTTTTTAGTAGAGAGGAGGTTTCACCATGTTGGTCAGGCTGGTCCAAACTCCTGACCTTAAATGATCTACCTGCCTTGGCCTCCCAAAGTGTTGGGATTACAGGTGTGAACCACAACACCCAGACACATTTCCAACTATCTGATAGCCAACTGCTTCACAATTCTGTGTAACCTGTCTGGCCCTTGAATGCATTTCTGTTTGGACTTTCTAGATCTCTAGATTCTAAAGGCATAGATAGGTGCACTGATGCATTCCACAAATACTGAATGAATGTCGCTCATAGGCTAGTCAGTATTGCTGACAATGGGAAGAGACAAAAATCACTGCCTGTGTGGAGTTGAGGCCATATAGGGGAGAGATAGATAAGCTTTTTTTTTTTTTTAAAGTGCTGAGACTGGAGGATCGCATGAGGCCAGGAGTTCAAGACCAGCCTGAGCAACATAGTGAGATGCCCCTCTCTACAGAAAGTTAAAAAAAAAAAAAAAAGGCTAGGCACGGTGGCTCAAGCCTGTAATCCTAGCATTTTGAGAGGCCAAGGTGGGTGGATCACCTCAAGTCAGGAGTTCAAGATCAGCCTGGACAATACGGCGTTCTCTACTAAAAATACAAAATTTAGCCAGGCATGGTGGAGGGCGCCTGTAATCCCAGCTACTAGGGAGGCCAAGGCATGAGGATCCTTGAACCCAGGATGGGGAGGTTGCAGTGAGCCAAGATCACGCCATTGCACTGCAGCCTGGATGACAGAGCAAAACTCTGTCTGAAAAAAAAAAAAATTAGCCGGGTATGGTGGTGTGCAACTGCAGTCCCAGCTACTCCAGAAGCTGAGGTGCGAGGATCGCTTAAGCCCAGCAGTTCAAGCCTGTAGAGACCTATCATGGAGCCCCTGTACTCCATCCTGGGCAACAGAGCAAGACCGTGTCTCTTAAAAATTAAATAAAAGAAAGAAGTAAAAGAAAATGAAGTGGAAGGGGGATATGCATGCTCTAAGATCTATGTACCACAGATTCCGGGCTTTCCACCCTTTTGTGGAAATGACAAAACCTAGGATGTTCCTACCTAACAGATGAGGGCTGAGGGAAGGAGAGGGAGCACAACTGCAATTTTCCCCTAAGAGAGAGTTCTCAGCCTGCCCTGGCTGGTAGATCTCATCCATCACGTCCCCGTATGACTGTGCCAAAGGTCGATGCACCAGTTACTTTAACCCAGAACACCGCAAAACCAGACAGCCATGACGGAGGAACCTCTGTGGTCCGAGCACGTGGGCCCTGGGGTTGGAAGTGCCTCCGATGCACTTTGCATTTTCCCCTCACTCAGCCTTCGCAGTTCCCATCACCCCCTCTCTCGCGGGATAAATGGCCACCTCGTTAGCTCTGCACACATGACCCTCCCGACCGGACTCCTGGTGACTGTGCCTGCCTTATCTCTTTTCTCTCCTCCCTCACATTTTCCGCTGCAACAAAACCAAACACAGCACCGTGGGGGCTTTCACGCTTCTGTGCCTTAGGACACGCTGTTCCTGCAGCCTGGAAGGCTCCGGTCCTCCATCGGCGCGCCCTCATCCCCTTCCTACGAACTCCCATTCACCCTGCAAAACCCACCCTGGATGTCCCCTCCCCCAGGTCACCCCCTTTGGCCTGTCAGTCCCCTCCCTCTGGGTCCCCAGCACGCTTTTCGGTTTGGCTTCTCTGCACGCTCATGACCGATTGCCCTACATCTCTGCGCACCCAGCCCCGGGCCTCCTCCAGCACCGGAGTCGTCTGGGTTGCTCTCTTTGCACTCCAAGCGCCTAGTCCCGAGCCTGAGTGAGTGCCAGAGGGCGCACCTAGGCTCAGACTGGCTCCACCGGCCCCGCGCCTCCCCTCGGCCTCCCCCGCGGCCCTGAGGGTGCCCGCGCTCCTGCATTTCCCGTGCGCGTAGCTTGGCCGCCCAGCCCCCGCGTCAGCAACAACAGCAGCCGCAGCAGCAGCAGCAGCAGCAGCAGCAGCAGCAGCACCACCACCACCACCACCGGGGTGGCCCCCACGCGGACTACAAGTCCCGGCAGGCCGCGCGCGGGCCGCGCATGCACAGCGGCGACCGGCGTTTGAGTGGCAAGTTGTTTGTTACAGCGAACACCAGCTGCTCCCCGCGCCGGGCGCCGCGCGCCGCTGCTCCGCCGCTCGGCCGCTCGGCTGCTGCTCCCCGGCGCTGCCTCCCTCGCCCCGCGGCTCCCCCTCGCAACTTGGCGGGCCTCCTCGCCTTTGTCCGGCCCGGCCCGGCCGCCGCCGCCCCCCGCGCCCGGCGCCGAGCTCCCGGGTCCCCGGGCCGGCTGTCGGTGCCGGCTGGGCGCGGAGGGGGCGGGGGCCGCGGCTCGTCCCCCCGCGGATGAGCCGCCGCGGACGGGGCGCGGGCGGACGATGGAACTCCACATCCTGGAGCACCGGCTGCAAGTTGCCAGCGTCGCCAAGGAGAGTATCCCGCTGTTCACCTACGGCCTCATCAAACTTGCCTTCCTGTCCTCCAAGACCAGGTGAGCGCGCGGGGACGCGGCGCCGGCCGGGGACAGACAAAGGGGGCGCACCCCGGGCCGCCGTCCTCGCCGCGGCGCCTCGGAAAACAACTTCGGGCCCGGGGAGCGCCCCCGCCCCGCCCCCGCCGCCGCTTCGCCCGCGCCTGACAAAGCCCGAGCCGCGGGGTCCTGGCTCCGGGACCCCCCGCAACCCTCCAGCCCCCGGTGCGCCACCCCCCACCTCCGTCGTCCCCTCCCAACATCTCCCACCCCCTCCCCCATTGCAGCCCCCTCTCCGAAATCCGGGGGTGGGGGGGGCCGGGGCGGCCGCAGTGGCGGATCCGTGAATGGATGAAGGAACGAACGAATGAATGAATGAAAAACAGGTGTGGGGACGCGGCCGTGGAAGAAACAAACTGACGCCCCCATCCCCCCATCCCTCGGTTGGGCCGGCCCCCGTCGCCACGGCGGGGGGAGGGATTCCGCTGAGCGCGGTTACCCGGAGCAGAAAATCATAAAATCATTAGTGGGTGTTTATCTCAAGGTGCCTAGGAGGCTTGCTCGCGGACGGCCTGGAATGGAGGGGCAGGGGGGGTGGGCCAGGGCCAGGGAGGGGCTGCAGAGGACGTGATTCTTTTTCCTCAGGGTCCTGGAAAGGGGGTGGGGGATGTTTTGCCCAACCATGGAAGGGGAGGAGCAGGGGTGTTTATGCATCTGCCTTGAGGCTGGGCTTGGATGCTGCAAGGGAAGAATAGAGTTGAAGGCCTTGGAAGGTAAAAGAGGGAAACACACAGACATTCACACACACATACGTGCATTTTCTCCATGCCAGGTAAGGGTTTGACTTTGTGAGCCCGGTGGTTGCTTACATTAGGGTTTCGTTGTTGTTAAGGAGCCCGAGCCCACGGGTGTGTGAGTGCCAGCGAGCTGCTGTAACTTAAGTCTCATTTGCCCACCATTGTGACTGTAGGAAAGGAATGATAAAGTTGATACTGGTTGCTTTTTCGCGGTTTGGGGCGGTGGTGGCTCTCCCTCAGTGCAAAATGAATGAATACATGACGGGTCAAGGTTAGCGGGAAAATGACAGCCCCCTTGGGCTGCCCCCTTTGGCACTGAGCTCAAGGGACATAGGGAAATCATTCCATCCGAGCCTGTTATCTGCCTGTGAAAGTTCTTGCTTGGAAATCTCACTTTGATGTGTGTGTCTGAGCCGGGCGTTCAGTCCGGCTATTGTTTGCGAGATGGAGCCAGAGCTGCCGGTGGCATCTTGTTTACTTTCTTCTCCGGCTGCTCTGTAGGGTTTGGAGATTTGAAATCCTTGCCTAGCCTCTGCCACGGAGCCTGTGCTCGCAGTTGATTGCAGAGGGTAATGATTAAACAGGTCATTTGAAAACAAAAGCCAACAGCTCGGATTCTGAACGGCGCCCCCAGCCCTCTGACACACAAAGCCCCCTCTGGCTGTTGACACCTTCCAGTCCTGCTTCTGCCTGCCCTCTGCCCCCGACTCCCTAGCCAGGCTTGACGTTCCAAGCCTTGGAGGTAACAGAACAGCCTTGTTTTTCCAAGCCTTGGCCCTCAGCCCTGGGCAGCCCCCTGGCTGATTTCTCGGCCACCATTCAAATGGGGATGATGACTCAGGCTGCGGCTGTGCACAGGGCCTGGGTGCTGGAAGGGAGGGGGCATTTGGGGGCTTCTTAGAAAGGCAGCAAAGGACAGGGTCCCTCAGCTTCTTCTCCTTGGAGGAGGGACTGGTCTTCTTCCAGCCCCCAACTCAGAGTCCCATGGATAGGCATGTCTCTGGGGGCAAGCCCCCCTGCTGGCCTCTCTGAACACAAGAAAACCTGCCCCTCAGTGGGTCCCCCTTCCTCCCTCCCGCAGAAGGCAGCCTGTCCTGTCCCAGGCCCAGGTGACCCAGCTGACTAGTCCAGTCTCAAGATGACTCAGAGGCCAAAGGCCATCTCCGTGTCTCCATGGTCTGACCTCAAAAACTGCTGGAACATTTGTCAAATGCCTGAGGACCTGCCACCACAAGCACTCTGAGACCAGATAGTGGCTTTGGGTCATGACCAGAGCCCTCTCCCCACCTGCATGGCTGAGGTGAAGCCCCTCTCCTCTGGCTCACACTTTGTCTGTAAAATAGAGATAGCACCACCTGGCCCACTCGTGGACATGGAGCTGTGTGGATGGCTAGGATGGTTGTGGACAATGGCTTTTTAGCAAGTGTTGATGGGTGACAGCCTGCGGACAGAAGGGTTAAGCTTTTTTCAATAATCAGCCTTCCAGGTAGAACCCCCTAGATTCCTCCTGCAATACCTGCCCCCAGGTGGTGACCCGTAGCCCTGTCACCTCCCTCTCCAAAACCTAAATTTAGCCTAGACTAGCACAGGATGCCCTGAGGGTCCCTGTGCCACCCGTTTACAATTTTGTCAGTCACTTTCTATAGCGTCAAATCACTGACATGGCATTCAAGGCCCTTTGGGATCTAGATTCTGAATCATCATCTTTTATCTTTTCAGTTTTTGGAGACAGAGCCTTACTCTGTCGCACAGGCTGGAGCACAGTGGCGCCGTGCAGTAGCTCCATGCAGCCTCCAACTCCTGGGCTCAAGGGTCCTCCCACCTCGACCTCCCAAAGTGCTGGGATTACTGCTCCTGGCCTTGAATCCTCATCTTTATCCCTCCTCCAGCAAATACACAATTCGCCTTATTGTTCCTACACACCTCTGCGCCTTTGTGTCTGCCTCTCTTTCATCTGCCTGGAACATTCTCCTCTACCCACCCCTAGTAAATTCCTATTCAATCCTCCAGAGTTCATGACAGCACCCTGAAACCTTCCCAAACCTTTCCCTCCGCCCCTTAGCAGACTTAGGTCACTTCTTCCTTCTCGTGGGGTGGAGCTGTGGGAAGGGAATGGCACTGGGAAACACTGTGTAGGGGTGCGGCTGGGTCCAGGGGGCACAGAGATACCTTGCCCCTGCCTCTTCCAAGCCCTAGAGCCTGGTGGAAGAGAAGGAAAGAGGCCATCACTCTGCAGCAGGGTGGAGTCAGGGAATGGGTGTCTGGCAGGGTACCTAAAAGGCTGGATACCTACCTGCAGGTGGTGGCACTGAATCTTACAGCTTTTTTGTCTGTCTGTTTTTAAGAGATGGGATCTCACTCTGTTGCCCAGGCTGAAGTACAGTGGCACCATCATAGCTCACTGCAGCCTCGAACTCCTGGGCTCAAGCAGTCCTCATATCAGCCTCCCGAGTAGTGGGGACTGCATGTGCGCACCACTGCACGCAGTTCATTTTTAAATTTTTGTAGTGATGGGGTCTCACTGTGTTGCTCAGGCTGGCCTCAAACTCCTGGCATCACACGATCCTCCCACCTCGGCCTCTCAGAGTGCTGGGCTTACAGGCATGAGCCACTGGCCTTTAGGACTTTTGAAGTAGGAAACTGGACTCGAAGTTGGAATTGACTACTTGGAAGAGGGGATCTAGACCCCGGGACCCCCAGGTACATTCTGTGTATTGGGTATTAAAACTGCTCTGCAAACAAGGAATCTGGGACCCAAAGATTAAGTGACTTGCTCAGGATCACGCAAGAAGTGATAGACCCGGGATTTAAATGTGCACATCTGCACCTTTCTGGTGTGAGCTCGGAGTTTTTGCTATTGCAGGTTGCAGGAGATGCCCCGTTGAGTGGTTACAGGCAGCCCTCCTGTCTGCAGCACACTGTTCTGAAAGGCGTAGGAGCACAGAATTCAAATGCTGGCCTTTCTGTATTCCCGCCTGCTTGGCCTTGGTTGTTGGGCCTTATTTTTTTCTCTCTCTTTGTTTTTTTCCTGGAGATTGGGTCTTGCTCTGTCACCCAGGCTGGAGTGCAGTGGCGCGATCACAGCTCACTGCAGCCTCTACCTCCCAGGCTTGAGTGATCTGCTCCCAGGGCCGTTTCCTCTCCCAGGGACACTTGGTCCTTGTCACTCCCACCTAGACAGGCTACTTCCTTTATTTTTTCCGATGAAGTCTTGTTCTGTCGCCCAGGCTGGAGTGCAATGGCCCGATCTCGGCTCACTGCAACCTCCACCTCCTGGGTACAAGCGATTCTCCTGCCTCAACCTTCTGAGTAGCTGGGATTACAGGCGTGCGCCACCACGCCCAGCTAATTTTTGTATTTTTAGGTGAGATGGGGTTTTGCCATGTTGGCCAGGATGGTGTCAAACTCCTGACCTCAAGCAATCGGCCCACCTCAGCCTCCCAAAGTGCTGGGATTACAGACGTGTGCCACTGTGCCCGGCTTAGACATTGAACTTCCTTAGAGCCTGTCTCAGGTCCTTCCGAGCACCCTGCATGCTTCTCAACTTTTGCCCATAACAACATATTATCGGCTTGTCTTTGTCTCTTGCCTAGATTATAGACCTTCAAGTTTTCTGTGTGTGATTGGATCCACCCCTCCCCCCCACCACCATCACCACAGTACCTCCCTGTGCTGATGAGAGCTGCCGTTGACTTTGCCATATTTTGCAGAGCGGTGAAGACACTCGCTCTGGAGAAGTACGATGGCAAGGTCACACAGCGGGAAAGAAGCAGAACTGGGATTTGAACCAGGTCCCATCTGCGCTGCACTTAGCACCCTGCGTTGTAGGCACTTAGTAAATGTCTGTTTGATGGATTTCCGACCCCTGCACAGAGTGACCCAGATTTCAGCCCAAGTGTTTGCCAGAGCCTCTTCTGAGTGCCCTGGGGGCTGGAAGAGACGTGGTTGTGGCAGGCGGAATCACACCTGGTAGAAGCAGAGCCCAGGACCCTGCCCTGGGTCTGCTGAACCAGGCCTCTGCCCAGGACAATTGGAGGAACATCTGGGTGTGGCTGGACTAGAGGAGCAGAAGGCCTCAGGAATGAGCATATTCTCAGCACAAAGCTGGAAGGCAAGACCCTGTGTAGGCAAACTCAAGTCTGTCCCCTGAGCCTCCCCTGTCCTCTGTGGTAACCCTGAGGCTCTGCAGCCTGGCTGAGGGCCCCTGTGGCCCGCTTCACCTGTCTCACCCCTGGCAGCTTCCAGCCACACCCTAGGGTGCCTCCAGCCTTCAGGCCTTTGTTCTGCCAGGAGTATTACTTCTTGCCCTACCCTTTCTTCCCTTCTAGATGCCATTTCACCCTCCCTGAGGGAACACTGGGCTCACTCTTCCTCTGGTAGGATGGGCTTAACTCAAAAAGATGAGCCCAGGCCCAGTGGCCCATGCCTATAATCCCAGCACTTTGGGAGGCTGAGGTGGGAGGATCCTCTGAAGCTGGAGTTTGAGACCAGCCTGGGCAACAAAGCAAGACCCCCATCTCCACAAAAAAATTTAAAAATCATTAAAAAAAAAAAAAAGCCAGACGTGGTGGTACACACTCTGTCAGGAGGTGTGGGTGGGAGGATTGCTTGAGCCCTGGAATTTGAGGCTGCAGTGAGCTATGACAATGCCACTGCACTCCAGCCTGAGTGACAGGGATCCTGTGTCTGAAAAATAGTAAAGAAGATGAAATGTAACCAGGGGCTCTCAACAAGGATGCTCTGTGGTTTTTGTTTGTTTGATTGAGATGGAATCTCACTTTGTCACCCTGGCTGGAGTGCAGTGGTGCGATCCCAGCTCACTGCAACCTCTGCCTCCCGGGTTCAGGCAATTCTTCTGCCTGTAACTCCAGAGTAGCTGGGATTACAGGTACCAGCCACCACGCCTGACTAATTCTGTATTTTTAGTAGAGATGAGATTTCGCCATGTTGGGCAGGCTGGTCTCGAACTCCTGACCTCAGGTGATCCTCCCACCTTGGCCTCCCAGAGTGCTGAGATTACAGGCGTGAACCGCTGCGCCCGGGCAGCAAGGATGCTTTGAGCTACAAATAACAAAAAGCCAGGACCTAACCAATAAGAAGTTTGAACTTCTTGTGATCAGTTTATGGGTTGGGCTACTCCAGGCTTGAGTAACTTAAAGGCTTGATGAAGTCATCAATTTCTGCTTGGCCACCCATGCCGCAGCAGCGTAGCCCCCACTGTAATGGCTGGGGTGACTCTGGGTGTCCCTGCAGACAGGAGGAAACTGAGTGAAGGAAAGAGCTGTTGCCTCTAGGGTGTCCCTGAGAAAACCTTTCCAGGGGTATCCCCACCCCTGCACAGACTTCCTCATCTCATTGGTCAGAACTGGGTCACATGAACATGCCTCAGCCTGTCACAGGCACAGGGAATGAGACCATCATGGACCAATCAGGATTCACCACTCAAGGTGGGGCCTGCCCCCTGGATGGATGCTCTCTGTCACAGGGAGGTGGGGGACTCAGCAGCTGTGGGTGGTGGCTGGCCATGTGCGCAGTCGGGCTGAGGCACCCAATCCCGTAGCTGACCTGCCTGGGACAGGCCTGGAGGCTGACTCAGGTGGGCAGAGAGATTACTGTGAACAGACAGCTGTGTGACCCCAGATCTATGTGGGGTCCTGGTGTGCCCCATCTGCCTGGCTTACCCCGACCCCACTGGAACCTGAACCTACTTTCAAAGTCTTTTCTTTTTATTATTTTTATTATGGAGCTACCTCTGTTTGTTTATTTTGGAGACGGGGGCTCTGTTGCCCAGGCTGGAGTGCAGTGGCACCATCATAGCTCGCTGCAGCCTCAAACTCCTGGGCTCAAGTGATCCTCCTGCCTCAGCTGCCTGAATAGCTGGGAATACAGGCATGCACCACCACACCTGCCTAATTTATTTTATTCTGTTTTTAGTAGAGACAAGGTCTTGGTCGGGCACGGTGGCTCATGCCTATATTCCTAGCACTTTGGGAGGCTGAGGCAGGTGGATCACGAGGTCAGGATTTCAAGACCAGCCTGGCCAAGGTGGTGAAGCCCTGTCTTTACTAAAAATACAAAAATTAGCTGGGCATGATGGCAAGTGCCTATAATCCCAGCTACTCAGGAGGCTGAGGCAAGAGAATCACTTGAACCCAGGGGGTAGAGGTTGCAGTGAGCCAAGGTCACACCACTGCACTACAGCCTGGGCAACAAGAGCAAAACCCCATCTCAAAAAAAGAGAGAGAGAGAGAGAGAGACAAGGTCCCGCTGTGTTGCCCAGGCTGGTCTTGAACTTCTGGCCTCAAGCCATCCCCCCACCTTGACCTCCCAGAGTGCGAGGAGTACAGGTGTGAGCCACCATGCCCAGCCAGGCCCCCTCTTTGTAAGGACCTTGGTTGGCCTTGCTCAAACCTAGAGGTCCAGCCAGAGCTGGGAGGGCCTTGGAATCCAGGGCTCTAGCTGTAGAGGTCTGAGATGTTCAACCTGGACAGGGTACCTGCTCGTCTCCCCATGTGAAATAAGGCTCTCTTGGGATTTGGATTTGTTCTCTGTGACCCTGTAAGACAAACTGGGAACAATGAACAAGTATAGAATAATAACAGTGACGTCCCAGCACTTAGGGAGGCCGAGGCGGGTGGATCACTTGAGGCCAGGGGTTCAAGATCAGCCTAGCCAATGTGGTGAAACCCCATCTCTACTAAACATACAAAAATCAGCTAGGCGTGGTGGCAGACAACCATAGTCCCAGATACTCGGGAGGCTGAGGCAGAAGTATCACTTGAACCTGGGAGGCGGAGGTTGCAGTGAGCCAACATCGCACCACTGCACTCCAGCCTGGCAACAGAGTGAGACTCCATCTCAAAAAAAAAAAGTGAAGAGGGTAGAGAGGAAGTGTTGGGTAAGGTCATTCATTATCCCAAAATGTTTGGAGGTGATGGTACAGCATCCTCTTTTTATTTTTATTTTTATTTATTTATTTTGAGACAGAGTCTCACTCTGTCACCCAGACTGGAGTGCAATGGCACGATCTCAGCTTACTGCAACCTCCGCCAGCCAGGTTCAAGCGATTTTCCTGCCTCAGCCTCCCGAGTAGCAGGAATTACAGGCACCTGCCACTGTATCCAGCCAATTTTTGTATTTTTAGTAGAGACTGGGTGTCACCGTGTTGGCCAGGCTGGTCTCAAACTCCTGACCTCAGGTGATTCACCTGCCTCAGCCTCCCCAAAGTGCTGGGATTACAGGTGTGAGCCCCTGTACCCAACCAAACAGCACCCTCCTTTTTGCCCGTGAAATGCTGTATCTTTAAATTCCATTCTAGAAAGCCCATTGGATTGGCAAAAAACTACACAAGCAAGGATGCAGGAAGCGTGTGCCCATCGAAGCCGCCTGCCGCCTGCCTAGGCCACATCTGCGGGATGCAGGTTTGCGGTTTGTTTTGGCCTGCTCTGGGTCATTCATGTTCCTGCCTGCAGAAAATCTTGCAAACAAGCCACGGGTTAACACTAAAGTCTTCAGAGGCATTTATAGGAGACAAAGCTTAAAATTAAAAAAAGTCCATGCAGAGCTCTGAGGCCACCGTCTGATTGCAGTTTAGGGAAAGACAGACTAGCCCATGGAAGTTGGAGCCCTGGGACACCTCAGCTGGAATCCCAGCACTGCTCATCCTGGCTGTGTGACCTTGGGCAAGTTGGTTGACCTCTCTGTGCTACGTTTCTTACCTGTAAAATGGGTGATGATCATGCCTACAACCTAGGTAGTTGTGAGCACTTGATGAGATAAACCACATCAAGCACTCCCAAGAGCGCCTGGTCCACTAGAAGCTCCAGTAAGCATTTTTTTTTTTTTTTTTTTTTTGGGACCGAGTCTCACTCTGTTGCCCAGGCTGGAGGCTGGAGTGCAGCAGCACGATCTCAGCTCACTGCAACCTCCATCTCCCATGTTCAAGCAATTCTCCTGCCTCAGCCTCCCAAATAGCTGGGATTACAGGTGCCCACCACCATGCCCGGATAATTTTTGTATTTTTTATACAGATAGGGTTTCACCATGTTGCCCAGGCTGGTTTCAAACTCTCAGCCTCAAGTGATCCACCTGCCTGCGCCTCCCAAAGTGCTGGGATTACAGGTGTGAGCCACCACACCTGGTCATTAAGCATTAACTGATAAGGCCCTGGGGCCACTGGCCAGCACCAGTTTGTGAGGGCAGATCCAGAAAAGCCTGGGGTCAGAAGACTTCTGACACACACACACACACTCTCTCACATCCTGATTCTGGAAAGTGGAGATACTGTCACTGCTCTCCCAGAACTAAACCAAGGACCTCATCTGTCATTTAAGTGTAGAGCCTCTGGGAGGGGCAGCCAGAATGCTCTAGGACCACAGAGCTGCAAGCCAGCAAGGCTTCCTAGAGGAGGCAGCACCATCAGAGCCAAGAATGGGGTGATGGGTGGCATGAGAAAATGTCAGGAGGTGCTGGGGATAAAGGAAGATGAGCAAGCAGGAAAGAGGAGTGGGTGGGCACAGATGGGGAGGGGTACGGGTGGAGAGGGCATGAGATGAGCCCCAGAGCCTTGCCCGTGCCCACTCAGGACAGCCAAGAGAAAGGGCTGGCTCAACCCCAGCTCCCAGACCTTTTTCCTATGCCCATCCTCATCTCTGCCCTGAACTCTCTGGACAGCTTCCTACCCCTGCCCCTAGGGCAGCCCAGATCCTCATTGCAGCCCCATCCCTCTGGGCCAGAGGAGCAAATACCTGGAGCTGGAAAGAGAAAGGTGTCTGCAGGGAGCAAAGCGCTGTCCTGTGGGTCATGCGAATGGGTGTGCTCTGTTTCCGCAGAAGGCTTGCGCAGCGTGCACCTGCTATAGGCAGGACCCAGTAGGAAGCACAAAAGGAGTTTCTATCCTGTGGGAGGGAAAGATGTGAGTCCTGTGTGTTCTCCATGAAAGGTAGACAGTGAGAGGACCAGAGGCCCACACCGCAGGCAGGGCTGGGAGTGCAGGGCAGGGGGAGCCCGGGAGGCAGGAGGGGCACACTGGAGTGGGTGCTGGGCGGACTTCGTGCGTTCCTTCCAAATCCCTGGCAAATCTCTGCCTTGTTTGTTATTGTATTGGTTCTTTTTTTTTTGAGACAAAGTCTCACTCTGGAATGCAGTGGCACGATCTCGGCTCACGGCAACCCCTGCCTCCCGGGTTCAAGCGATTCTCAATCCTCAGCCTCCCGAGTACCTGGGATTACAGGCACACACCATCATGCCCGGCTAATTTTTTGTATTTTAATAGAGATGGGGTTTCGCCATGTTGGCCAGGCCGGCCTCAAACTCCTGACCTGGTGATCCACCCACCTTGGCCCCCCAAAGTGCCCAGCCTGAACGTTTCTTGATTGGATGTCTTCTGTCTATCCACTCTGGCTCCGTCTACTCCCTCCCCAACACATGCCCTATTTTAGGATAACCATGGTAGTTCGTTTTTTTTTTGGGGGGGGAGGAGATGGAATCACACTCTGTCTCTCAGGTTGGAGTGCAGTGGCACAGTCTCGGCTCAATGAGACCATTCTCCTGCCTCAGCCTCCTGAGTAGCTGGGGTTACAGGCACTGCCACTATGCCCAGCTAATTTTTTGTATTGTTAGCAGAGATGGGTTTTACCAGGTTTGCCAGGCTGGTCTTGAACTCCTGACCTCCTCAAGTGATCTGCCCACCTCGGCCTCCCAAAGTGCTGGGATTACAGACATGAACTATTGTATCTGGCCAACCGTGAGAGTTTTTTTTTTTTTTTTAATTTTTTGTACAGAAGGGTCTTACTATGTTGTCTGGGCTGGTCTTGAACTCCTGACCTCCTCAAGTGATCTGCCCACCTCGGCCTCCCAAAGTGCTGGGATTACAGACATGAACTATTGTATCTGGCCAACCGTGAGAGTTTTTTTTTTTTTTTTAATTTTTTGTACAGAAGGGTCTTACTATGTTGTCTGGGCTGGTCTTGAACTCCTGACCTCCTCAAGTGATCTGCCCACCTCGGCCTCCCAAAGTGCTGGGATTACAGACATGAACTATTGTATCTGGCCAACCGTGAGAGTTTTTTTTTTTTTTTTAATTTTTTGTACAGAAGGGTCTTACTATGTTGTCTGGGCTGGTCTTGAACTCCTGATCCTCCCACCTCAGTTTCCCAGAGTGCTAGGATCATAAGCATGAGCCACTGCTCCTGACGGCTGGTGGTTTTAAAAGCTAGGATCCCAACTAGGTGCAGTGGCTCATACCTGTAATCTCAGTACTTTGGGAGGCTGCGGCAGGCAGGTCATGAGGTCAGGAGATGGAGACCATCCTTGCCAACATGGTAAAACCCTGTCTTTACTAAAAATACAAAAATTAGCTGGACGTGGTGGTGGACGCCTGTAATCCCAGCTCAGGAGGCAGAGGCTGCAGTGAGCCAAGATTGTGCCACTGCATTCCAGCCTGGACAGCACAAGACTCTATCTCAAAAAAAAAAAAAAAAAAAAAAAAAAAAAAAAAAAAAAAAAAAAAAACCAACAAAAAAAAAAAAAAAAAAAAAAAAAAACCATAGGATCCCTCCACCCCCCTCTCCTTTAAATGTTTGTCTTAGCTACTTTCTTCTAAGTCACAAGCAGGTGGCAAAAGCAATACTGCGAGACTTTCGAGGCTAGGGCAGGAAAGGGTAGCTGTTGCATGGCGCTCTCACTCCCAGATCCCTTGCTCTGTGGGAAACTGAACACCAAGGCCTGAGGACACCCAAGCAGCCCCATGGAGAGGCCCATGTGGAGAGGAGCTGAGGTATCCCACCCGCAGCTGGCAGAGCGGAGCTTTGAAAACAGATCCTTCCGCCCCAGGCAAGCCTTCCGATGGATTGCAGCCCCAGCCAGTGCCTTGTGGAGCCACACCTGAATCTTAACCCATAGGAACTATGAGAGATAATAAAAGTTTGTTGTTGTTTCAAGCCACTACAATTTGGGGTGATTTGTCATGTGGCAACAGATAAGGAATGACATGACCCTGCCATTAATCATTTCGATGGCAAGTTGTTTTAGAATAGCAGGGAGTACTTAAAATAAGTACTAGATTGACCAAGCACAGTGGCTCACACCTGTAATCCCAGCACTTTGGGCTG
Organism: Cebus imitator; assembly: GCF_001604975.1. NCBI lineage: Eukaryota > Metazoa > Chordata > Mammalia > Primates > Cebidae > Cebus > Cebus imitator. Next base: position 705,951 of record NW_016107468.1, on the reverse strand, counting down.
ATCGCTTGAGCTTAACAGTCAGAGACCAGCCCAGGCAACGTGGTGAGACCTCCAACTCTAGAAAAAGTACAAAGGTTATTAGCCAGGCGTGGTGGCACGTGCCTGTCGTCCCAGCTACTCAGAAGGCTTGAAATCCCAGGAGGTGGAGGTTGCAGTGAGCCAAGATTGCACCATTGCACTCCAGCCTGGGCAAAAAGACCAAAACTCCATCTCAAAAAAAAAGAAAAAAAAATACAAAAATTAGCAAGGCATAGTGGCCTGTGGTCCCAACTACTATGGAGGCTGAGGTGGGAGGATTGCTTGAGCCTGGGAGGTAGAGGTTGTGGTGAACCAGGATTCCACCACTGCAATCCAGCCTGGGCAACATAATGAGACTCTGTCTCTAATAATAATAATAATTACCCGCAGACAATAGGTCAAACCTAACTATGTGATTGCCCTACCTTTGGTGCAGACAGAGCGCTCATGAGTCCTGAAACCTAACACAGACACTTCTTAAGTCAGCTTCAGCATCCTGTCCAGGAAGCCACCCTGATGCAGGGTGAGCAGCTTCCTGGGATCACTCATGCCTCAGGGTGCAGGATGAGAGGAGTGGTCCTGATCCCCTTCTGTCCTCACCCCCAGGTCCATGTTCAGGGCTCAGGACTGGTCATGCCCTGGCATTGACTTACCTCCCAGGGATTAAGAAAGTCAGTTGTAGCTATGCATGGTGTCTCACGTCTGTAATCCCAGGACTGTGCAAGGCCAAGGCAAGTGAGTCACCTGAGGTCAGGAGTTCGAGACCAGCCTGGCCAACATGGGGAAAATCTGTCTCTACAAAAATAACAGGGCACGGTGGCTCCCGCCTGTAATGCCAGCACTTTGGGAGGCTGAGGCTGGCAGATCACAAGGTCAGGAGTTCAAGATCACCCTAGCTAACACGATGAAACTCCATCTCTACTAAAAATTCAAAAAAAATTAGTGGGGTGTGGTGGCACACGCCTATAGTCCCAGCTACTCGGGAGGCTGAGGCAGGCAGATCACTTGAACCAGGAGGCGGAGATTGCAATGAACAGAGATCGCGCCACTGCACTTTAGCCTGAGTGACAGAGCGAGACTCCGTCTCAAAAAAGAAATTTTAAAAAGTCAGTTGTAAAAGGTTTAATTGGTCTCTCCTGAGCCTACATATGGCTGGAAAAGTTTTCTCTTACAACAGATCTCTAGTCTGAGGACCCACCCCTGTACAGAACCACCTGAGTTGCATCGCGGCTGGGGCAGTGGAATTCCGGGTGTCCAAGTTCCCTATGGGCTCTCCACGGTGCTAAATTAAAACTTTTTGAAGAAAATTCTTGAGATGGGGTCTTACTCTGTCACCCAAGCTGGAGTGCAGTGACGCAGTCTCAGCTCGCCCCAGCCTCAACTTCCTGGGTTCCAGCAGTCCTCCTGCCTCAGCCCCACTGAGTTAGCTGGGACTGCAGGCACCCACCACTACAGCCAGATAAGTTTCGTATTTGTATTTTTAGTAGAGATGAGGTCTTGCTATGTTGCCCAGGCTGGTCTCGAACTCTGGGCTCCAGCGATCCTCCCGCCTCAGCCTTCCAAAGTGCTGGGATTACAGGCATGAGCCACTGTGCCTGGCCTACATGGAAACTTGCAAGGGAAAACTGGTGTCTAGGTGCTATATACTCAGCTTTGCCCTCATCATGACACATTGAACAATCTCCAACCTCTGAGCTAGGTCTCTGCTTAAAAATCTGGGGTTTTGCTTGTGCACCCACATTTTGTTGTTGTTTTTTGAGACAGAGTCTCACTGTGTCACCCAGGCTGGAGTGCAATGGTGCGATCTTGGCTCACTGCAACCTCCATCTCCTGGGTTCAAATGATTCTCATGCCTTGGTCTCCTGAGTAGCTGGGATTACAGGTGCCCACCACCAAACCCAGCTAATTTTTGTATTGTTAGCAGATACGGGGTTTCACCCATGTTACCCAGGCTGCTCTCGAACTCCTGGCATCAAGTGATCCACCCACCTCAGCCTCCCAAACTGCTGGGTTAACAGGCGTGAGCCACTGCACCTGGCCGTGCACCCACATATATACCAACCTTATTCACTAGGGCCTAGAGGTGGAAGTGACCCAGGTGTCCATTGATGAATGAACAGGTCAGCAAAATGGGATGTATTCACACAAAGAAATATTATTCAGGGGGGAAAGGGAAGGAAAATTCCGACACACACTACAACGTGGATGAACTGTGAAGATGTCATGCTAAGTGAAATCAGCTAGTCACAAAAGAACAAATACTGCATGATCCCACGTACATGAAATACTTAGTGAGTGTAGCCAGAGTCGTAGACACAGAAAGAATGGTGATTACCAAGAGCTGGGGAGTTGGTGTTTAGTGGGTATTGGAGTTCGGTTGTGGAAGATAAAGCGTTCTAGAGATGGAACTCAGTATTTCAAATGTGCTTAATATGGTTGAATTGCACACTCAAAGATGGTTAAGATTGTAGATTCTGTTATGTGTATTTGACCGTAATTAGCAATAAAACTTGAAGCCAGGCGTGGTGGCTCACGCCTGTAATCCCAGCACTTTGGGAGGCTGAGGCGAGCGGACTGGTTGAGCTCGCAAGTTTGAGACCAACCTGGACAACACGGTGAAATTCCATCTCTACACAATGTACAAAATGTAGCTGGGCGTGGTGGCGTGCACCTGTGGTCCCCGCTGCTCAGGAGGCTGAAGTAGAAGGATCACTTGACCCCGGGAGGTAGAGGCTGCAGCGGGCTGAGATCCTGCCATCATACTCCAGCCTGGGCAATAGAACCAGACCTTGTCTCAAAAAATAAAAAATAAAAATTAATATTTAAAAATGTATTTTAGATTCAGGAGGTACACGTGCATGTTTGTTACGTGGGTATATTGCATACTGGTGGGGACTACTCATTACTCAAATAGTGAACATTGTCTCTGATGGATAATTACCCAAATAGTGAACATTGTATCTGATGGGCAATTTTTTAAACTTCACCTCCCACTCAGCCTCCCCTCTACTGGGGTCCCCAGTGTCTAATGTTACCTTTACCTTTTCTTTTCTTTTTTTTTTGAGACTGAGTCCCACTCTGTCACCCAGGCTAGAGTACAGTGGTGCAGTCTTGGCTCACTGCAGCCTCCATCTCCTGGGTTCAAGCAATCCTTCTGCCTCAGCCTCCCAAGCAGCTGAGACTACAGGCATGTACCACCACACCCAGCTAATTTTTGTATTTTTAGTAGAGATGTGGTTTCACCATGTTGGCCAGGCTGGTCTTGAACTCCTGATCTCAGGTGATTTGACTGCCTCGGCCTCCCAAAGTGCTGGGATTACAGTGAGCCACCATGCCTGGCCACAGCAGGTCTTTTCTTGAGCACCCACTGTGCCTGAGGCCTCTGCTGGGAATTCCCATTATTTACCCTCATAGCAGCTCTGCAGGAAGGAGCTGTCTGCCCCCAGGTCATACAGTGGACAACAGCAGTTTGGGGTTTAGCCTTGGCCACCCTTCTCGCAGTTCCTCCCTGCCTTTGCCTTCCTCTATTCCTTTCCATTGTTAACCCAAGATGGAAGACATTATACCAAGAGTCATTTCTCAGGATGTGCACGTAACAGGAAAGTATGTTTTTATCCAGATACCCACAGCCCGCCAGCCCTGTGACCTTGGGCAATTTAGAACTTCCAAGGAGGGTCTGGCTCTGTCTTCCATGCTGGAGTGCAGTGGCGTGATCACTGCAGCCTCGACCTTCCAGGCTCAAGCAATCCTCCTGCCTCAGCCTTCCGAGTAGCTGGGACTACAGGTATGCACCATCATGCCCAGCTAATTTTTTAAAAAAGATCTTTAGTAGCAACGGGGTCTTACGATGTTGCCCAGGCTGGTCTCGAACTCCTGACCTCAGACAGTTTTCCTACCTTGGCTTCCCAAAGTGGTAGAATTAAAGACATGAGCCACCACACCCTGGTGTGGTTTTGTCTTTCAAATTGGGATAAGGTCAGCCGTGGTGGCTCACACTTGTAATCCCAGCACTTTGGGAGGGCAAGGCAGGAGAACTGCCTGGGCTCAGGACTTTGAGATCGGCCTGGACAACAGAGTGAGACCCTATCTCTACCAAAAAAGTAACCGAAGGTAATACCACCAGCATCTTGGGTTGTTGTGAGAATTAAATGGGGAATTTTATGTCAGGGAGTTAGTGAGGTTTCGATCACATAGTGACCCTATTATTCATATTAATTCAATGGGTATTTACTGAGGTGCTTGATGCAAGCCCCAGCAAGGTGGCAGTGATGGTCCCTGTCCCCATGGCACAGATGGTCTGTTCTGCCTTGGAAGCACTGGAAGGGCTTGATGTCAGGAGTTCAAGACCAGCCTGGCCAGCATGGTGAAACCCCATCTCCACTAAAAATATAAAAAATAAATTAGCCGGGCATGGTGGCATGCACCTCTAGTCCCAGCTACTCAGGAGGCTGAGGCAGGAGAATTGTTTGAACCTGGGAAGCAGAGGTTGCAGTTGCAGTGAACCAAGATCATGCCACTGCACTCCAGCCTGGGTGACAGAGTGAGACTCCGTGTCGAAGAAGAAGAAGAAAAAAAAAGAATGGGCCAGGCACAGTGGCTCACAACTATAATCCTAACACTTGGGAGACTGAGGCAGGCAGATTGCCTGAGCTCAGAAGTTTGAGACCAGCCTGGGGAACGCAGTGGAACCCCATCTCTACTAAAATACAAAAGAAATTAGCTGGTTATAGTGGTGAGCACCTATAGTCCCAGCTACTCGGGAGGCTGAGACAGGAGAATTGCTTGAAGCTGGGAGGTGTAGGTTGCAGTGAGCCAAGATTGCAACACTGCACTCCAGCCTGGGTGACAAAGTGAGATTTTGTCTCTATAAAAAAAGAAAAGAAAAGAAAAGAAGAAGAGAATAGTATGAGGGATCCTGGAGGTCAGAGGTTATTTGGGGCTGGGGATCTCGGTAGAGGAGCAGGGAAGTTAGCACCATCATCAGGCTGGAAATGGGAAGCGTTTGACTCGATGGAATTCCTGAGGCTGGGGTGTGGGACCCTGGCCATGTGACCTCCATGGGATGATCCCAGCAGGAATTGGGACCCGCCAACCATGGTGGCCTGGGAGAGTTGAAATGCTGGGCGATACGGAACAACAGGCCAGCTGCCGACTCCTCGCCTTTGGAGGGCACCCTGTGGCGGTGGATCCCTGGAGGAAGGATCCAGGGACATGGGAGCCAACAGCTCCCTTCCTTCTCCTCTCACTGCTGTTGATGAAGATGACAGTGAGGCTTCCCTTGACCCAGGTTCCTATGGGCCAGGCCCAGCTCAGGGGGGGATGCTACCTCCCCCATGTCACAGATAAGGAAACGGAGGCCCCAGACCGTGAGGAACCTGCCCAAAGCCATCCATATGACTTAGTCGCTGAAGAAGCTAGCTTTGGACTCAACAGTCTGATTTCAGAGCCACTCGGGCACAGTGACTCACACCTGTAATCCCAGTATTTTGGGAGGCCGAGACGGACGGATCACCTGAGGTTGGGAGTTCAAGACCAGCCTGGCCAATGGGGTTAGTAGAAACCCCATCTCTACTAAAAATACAAAAACTAGCCAGATGTGATAGTGCGTGCCTGTAATTCCAGCTACTTGGGAGGCTAAGGCACAAGAATTGTTTGAACCTATGAGGTGGAGGTTGCAGTGAGCAGAGATTGCGTTACTGTACTCCAGCCTGGGTGACAGAGTGAGACCCTGTCTCAAAAAAAAAAAAAAAAGGCGGGGTGCGGTGGTTCACACCTGTAATGCCAGCGCTTTGGCAGGCCAAGGTGGATGGATCACCTGAGGTCAAGAGATTGAGACCATCCTGGCCAACACGGTGAAACCTCATCTCTAATAAAAATACAAAAATTAGCCGGGCATAGTGCTGCGTGCCTGTAGTCCTAGCCACTCAAGAGACTGAGGCAGGAGAATCCCTTGAACCTGGGAGGTGGAGGTCGCAGTGAGCTGAGATTGTGCCACTGCACTCCAGCCTGGGCGACAGAGTCAGCCTCCATCTCAAAAAAAACAAACAAACAGTGGACTGCACCACTCTACTCTCTATGCAAGGTGGGCCAGTGAGGCTCTGAAAGAGGGGAGGTCTAGCCCTCTAGCCCCTTCTTAGGGCAGGTCTGGTTCTGGTCCTCAGGGCTCCCACGGAAGCAAAAGTTGAGCCCCTTTCAAGAGTCACTGGCGGGGGTTGGGCGCAGCGGCTCACACCTGTAATCTCAGCACTTTGGGAGGCTGAGGTGAGGGGATTGCTTGGGCTCAGGAGTTTGAGACCAGCCTGGGCAACATAGCGAGACCCCCATCTCTACAAAAAAAAAAAAATACACGAAGTAGCTGGGTATGGTGGTTCGTGCCTGTAGTCCCAGCTATTCAGGAGGATTTCTGTGGGAGGCTCACTTGAGCCCAGGAGGTTGATGCTGCAGTAAGCCAGGATCGCACCACTGCACTCCAGCCTCGGGGACAGAGAGAGAAAAAGCCTATCTCAAAAAAGAAAAAGGACTCATTGTCAGGGGGTCTCAGTTCCACCCTGATTCTGTCATCCCAGCTCTGCCCTTACTGTGTGACAGTGAGCATGTTACATTACCCCACAAGCCTCAGTGTCCCGTCTGCAGAGGGGCATGGTAGGACCTTCCTTAGGGTGGCCTGAGGGTTAGATGGCATCACGGACAGACCAAGCCTAGCACTGCATCTGCCACGGGTGGGTGCTCCAGGTCGATAGCTGGGTAGCTCTTTTTTTCTTAAATCTTTTTAGTCAGTTTCAGCTTTTCATTTACTCCTTCAGCGGATGCTCACCGAGACACGGATGGCTTATTTCACCTGGGCTGAAAAGCAGTGACATGATCTCGTTTCACCGCAACCTCTGCCTCCCGGGTTCCAGCGAGTCTCCCACCTCAGCCTCCTGAGTAGCTGGGATTACAGGCGCCCACCACCATGGCTGGCCAATTTTTGTATTTTTAGTAGAGACGGGGTTTTACCATGTTGGCAAGGCTGGTCTTGATCTCTTGACCTCAAGTGATCCACCCGCTTCGGCCTCCCTAAGTGCTGGGATCACAGGCGTGAGTCACTGGGCCCAGCCCTTTTTTTTTTTTTTTTTTTAATATTTTACAAAAATTGATATTAAGCTGTCCCTGCTGTTGGCCTTTGGTCTCCATTGTTCATTGCTCATCTGCCATCCAGAGATGGCCGACGGTCACAGGCCACTTATTTATTTTTCTTATTTTTTTATTTTTTTGAGGTGGAGTCTCGCTCTGTCACCCAGGCTGCAGTGCAGTGGTGCCATCTCAGCTCACTGCAACCTCCGCCTCCCAGGTTCCAGCAGTTCTCCTGCCTCAGCCTCTAGAGTAGCTAGGACTACAGGCGTTCACCACCACGCCCAGCTAATTTTTGTATTTTTTGTAGAGAAGGGGGTTTCACCATATTGGTCAGCCTGGTCTCGAACTCCCGACCCCCGCTTGAAGGGAGCCCTGGAGCCCCGAGTCATCCTGCAGGAGCTTGTCTCCACTCCGTCGGTGCTCCAGGCGCTGACCTCACCAGTGCTCACACACTGCCACCTGTTACCGTCCAGGAAATCAGCTGCCCCTAAAACCCAAGGCGCTGAGTGCCTTTGGGGGTCCAGGAAGGAAAAACAGCATAGGCCTGGCATGTTTTCTTTGGCCCACCCAGTGTGTTTGTAAAAGATTCCACCAGTATTTAGACATTGAGAAAGAACATACATATCTGGCTTTTCGTCTTTTCTTGAAAAACTGGAAGATCTTGCAACCCAGGGCCCCTGTGGCAACAGTTCATCGGAGCCAAGTGGCTGCTGTCTCCGCCTTTTAGCAGGGAGAGGGCCCCGGGTGGCCTCAGTTCCTTCCAGTCCCGGGCTGACACAGAAACCGGGCCGTGGGTGCCTTTGTCATGGTACTTGTACGGCCCTGTTCCTTGGGTACAGAAAAAGATGTCTATTATTCCTTCCCAAAAGTGCAAGCAAGAGAAGCAGACTCAGAGGGGCCCTGAGTTTCTTCATGAACCTGGAGAATGTTCCCAGGTGTTTACTAGGCAGATTGTGTCTCAGCCCAGCACCGCGTCACCGGAGCATCTTGGCTGCCTGCCCTTTACAGGCCTGTGAGCTGCAACCCCTGCTCTACACGCTTCTTTTTTTTTCTTTTTTGAGTTGGAGTCTCACTGTGTCTCCCAGGCTGTAGTGCAATGGTGTGATCACGGCACACAGCAGCCTTCGCCTCCCAGGTTCAAGCGATTCTCCTGCCTCAGCCTCTCCAGTAGCTGGGATTATAGGCGCCTGCCACCATACCTGGCCAATTTTTCTGTATTTTTAGTAGAGACTCAGTTTCACCATGTTGGCCAGGCTGGTCTCGAACTCTTGACCTCAGGTGATCTGCCCGCCTCAGCCTCCCAAAGTGCTGGGATCACAGACATGAGCCCCTTCGCCCAGACAAATTTTTGTATTTTTAGTAGAGATGGGGTTTGACTATGTTGGCCAGGCTGGTCTCAAACTCCTGACCTCAAGCCATCCTCCCGCCTCAGCTTCCCAAAGTGATGGGATTACAGGCGTGAGCCACTGTGCCTGGCCCCTGCCTTAGAGGTTTCCTGGTTCTTCTTTAAGGTCCTCGCCCTCCTCTTCCACCCCCAGGACTGCCTGTGGAAATACAACCGTATCTGCATCCTGACCCCCATCCCTGGTGGAGCTCTAGCAGCCACTGCTGACTTCAGTGACAGTGAGGGCTGGGACATCTCCTCTTGATGCTCCTGGCCATCCTTCCAGGCTCCCAGCTGGAGGGGCACAGAGGCTGGGGTCTGCTTCGGTGTCAGCCCAGACTGGGCCAGACTCAGAGACTTTGGTTTCCGAGCCCTGCATCCCTGGGTCTGTTCTTTGGACCTCAGTAGATAGAACCTGCGATGGTTCATTTTAGGCGGCCACTTGCCTGGATGAAGGGAGGTGTAGATAATGGGTAAGGTGTTATTTCTGGGTATTTCTGAGGGTGTTTCCAGAAAGATTGCCATTTGAATCAGTGTGGACAGGCACCATCCAGTGAGCTGAGGGCCTGGATAGAACAAAAAGAGGAGAGGTGAATTCTCTCCTCTCTCTCCCTCCCTCCCTCCCTCCTTCTCTCTCTCTCTCTCTCTCTCTCTCTCTCTCTCTCTCTCTCTCTCTCTCTCTCTTGGAGCTGGGGCACCCTCCTTCTCCTGCCCTTGGAAATCACGCTTTGAACTCTGGGACTTGCACCAGCAGCGCCCCGGGTTCTCAGGCCTCTGGCATGGATTGAGATATACAACATCGACCCTCCTGGTTCTGAGCCCTTCGGACTTGGACGGAGCCACAGTGCCAGCCTTCCTGGGTGTCCAGCTTGCAGATGCCCTCCTGGGGACGTCTCGGCCTCAGTCATTGCATGAGCCAGTTCCCCTAATGAATTCATTCTTATGTGTCTCTGTCTATTGCCTGTCGGTTCTTTCTGGAGAATCCTGACTAGTACTACAAATGTATCCCTATCTCTTTTGGTTCTGTCTTTCTGGAGAGCCCTGACTAGAACAGATCCTGAGCCCGGTCCCCCACTTGAGGGAAGGCAGAGCCCAGGCAGGACACAGAGGGTATTTGGAGATTGAACAGTGCAGTCCTCCCTGAGCTGCAGGAATGATTTTCTTCAAAGCAGCCAAAGTGAGCTGCTTTATAACAGATCACATCTAGGCTAGGAGCAGTGACTCCCACCTGGAATCCCAGCACTTTGGGAGGCCGAGATGGATGGATCACTTGACGCCAGGAGTTTGAGACCAGCCTGGCCAACATGGTGAAACCCCATCTCTACTAAAAATACAAAAATCAGCCGGGCGTGGTAACGGGCACCTGTAATCCCAGCTACTTGGAAGGCTGAGGCAGGAGAATCACTTGAACCCAGGAGGGGGAGGTTGCAGTGAGCTGAGATCGTGCCGCTACACTCCAGCCTGGGCCACAGAACGAGACCCTATCTCAAAAAAAAAAAAATCACACCTGCTGTCACCTACCCTCAAATATTTCAGACATTTTTATCTCATTTGTGTTTTTGTTTTTTGTCTTTTTGAGACAGGATCTTTCTCTGTCACCCAGGCTGGAGTGCAATGGTGCAATCATAGCTCACCGCAGCCTCTGACCCCTGGGCTCAAGCAATCCTTTTGCCTCAGCCTCCCAAGTAGCTGGGACCACAGGTGCACACCACCACACTCAGCTAATTTTTTTAAAAATTTTTAGAAATGGGGTCTTGCTGTGTTGCCCAGGCAGGTCTAGAACTCCTGGGCTCAAGCGATCCTCCTGCCTCAGCCTTGCAGTGTTGAGATTACAGATGGGAGCCACCTTGTCAGGCTCCTTTTTTTAATGGGCCTCAGGTGTGCAGAACATGACTACTCATAATTCTTGTTTGTGACGTACTTATTGACCCTGCTTTTACTTTATGTTTGTCGTTTGAATAACAGTGCCCACACAGCGACCATGACATTGATGCTAACTGCTTTCTACCTACATTTATCTTTCCCTTGATTGTTGCAAAGGCTTTCTTCCCATTTATATGTATGGAAAGGATATCTGGCAGCCTGCAGTCTTCTGAGGCTTGCTTTTTTCCAGTCCACATTGCATTTCAAAGTGCAGAAGGTGTTCTGCGTTTCTATTGCTGTAGGGTATTAGGGCATTCAGCCATACCGCTAGAGGGAATCTTCCTTTTTTTTTTTTTTTTCCTTATTTTTTAGACAGGTCTTACTCTGCCCAGGCTGGAGTGCAGTGGTGCAGTCACAGCTCACTGCAGCCTGGACCCCCTGGGTTCAAGCAATCCATCTGCCTCAGCCTCCCAAATAGCCGGGACTACAGGAGCATGCCACCATACCTGGCTAACTTTTATTTTGTTTTGTTTTTGAGACAGAGTCCTACTTTGTCACCCAGGCTGGAGTGCAGTGGCGTGATCACAGCCCACTGCAGCCTCTGCCACCCAGGCTTTAAGCGATTCTCCCACCTCAGCCACCTCAGTAGCTGAGACTCACCACCATGCCCAGCTAATTTGCTTTTTTTCTGTAGGGATGGGAGCTCACTATGTTGCCCAGGTTGGTCTTGAACTCCTGGTTTCAAGCAGTCCTCCCACCCCGGCCTCCCAAAATGTTGGATATGGACGTGAGCCACTGCACCCAGCCTGGATTAATCTCAAAAATAGTATATCAAACAAAAGAAACCAGGCAGAAAATAGTACACAAAGTGGATGTTTTCATGGATTTAAGCTGAGAACAGGCACAGTGAATCCGTGGCACTGGAGACCAGAGCAGTGGCTGCCCCCAGTTGTTGGCGAAGGGGCATGGAGACCTTTCTGCGTTGATGGGAATGTCGAATATACTTATCAGGGTGGCGGGAAATGGGGGATATATATTTGCCAAAAGTCGTCTAATTGTCCACCTGAAAATCTGTACATTTCATTATAGTAAGTTATGCCACAATCGTCAAAAGTGAGTTTGGGGTTAAAAAAATACATATCTATAAGAAATCATGGTCAGACGCAGTGGCTCATGCCTGTAATCTCTGCACTTTGGGAGGTCAAAGCAGGCAGATCAGGAGGTCAAGAGATCGAGACCATCCTGACCAACATGGTGAAACCCTGTCTCTACTATATAAAAATTAGCCAAGCGTGGTGGCACATGCCTGTAGTTTCGGCTACTTGGGAGGCTGAGGCAGGAGAATCGCTTGAAACTGGGAGACAGAGGTTGCAGTGAGCTGAGATTGCACCATTGCACCCCAGCCTAAAGACAGAGCGAGACTCTGTCTCAAAAAAAAAAAAAAAAAAAAAATCATGACCCAACCTCAGATTTTATCTCAAAAGCATGTTTTGGCTGGGTGCAGTGGCTCATACCTGTAATCTCAGCAACTTAGAAGACCAGGGAAGGAGGATCTCTTGAGCCAGGAGTTCAAGATCGGCTTGTGCAACATAGCGAGATGTTGTCTCTATAAAAAATAAAAAATTAGACGGTGTGGTGGCTCACTCCTGTAATCCCAGCACTTTGGGAGGCCAAGGCGGGTGGATCGCTTGAGGTCAAGAGTTTGAGACCAGCCTGGCCAACATGGTGAAATCCCGTCTCTACCAAAAGTACAAAAATTAGCCAGGCATGGTGGTGGGCGCCTGTAATACCAGCTACTCGGGAGGCTGAGGCAGGAGAATTGCTTAAATGTGGGAGGCAGAGGTTGCGGTGAGCTGAGATTGTGCCGTTTCATTCCAGCCTGGGTGACAGAGTAAGAACCAATCTCAAAAATAAGAAACAGAGAGAGAGAGAAAAGAAAGAGGAAGGGAGGGAGGGATATTCCCACACACCTAACCACCAGCCACACTACAGCTGGGCAACTGGGAGGTGTGAGCATCTGCAGCTCCTCAGCCCACAAAGGTGCCTGCCTGCCTGGTGGTGGGAGATGCAGCGGCCTTGATCACCTTCTCCCTAATTAGATATGAGGGAAGCAGGGGACCGTGACCCCTGGAGGGACTGCAGGGATTGCCCATGCCAGTCATCTCACCATACAGCTGGAGAAATGAAGCCAGGACAGGGAGAGGACCGAGGTTGCATAGTGAGCGGGGGATGCTCGGTCTGCCTGGTGCACCGCCCTCTGTCCAGCCCCTGCTGCCCCCACCCCAGGCCAGGAGCAGCCCCCAGCACCCAAGGCAGGCGCAGAGTCAATCAGCAAATACTGCAAGGCTCGCTCAGCACTGGGAGCTGGGGTAACAGTGACAAAGCCGCCTTGGTCTCTGCCCACTCAGCAGCTGAGGCCAGGGTGGATTCTGCTTCAGCAGTGACCTGATGGCCAAACACCTCCCTAAGTAGGCACTGACGGTTGGAAGGGGGGTGTGGGCAGTGTTGAGGAGGGGTCGTAGTGGAGTGTGGTCCGTGAAGGTGTCAACCCTGAGACCCGAAGGCTGGGGAGCAGAGTGAGGGTCCCAGGGGGAGGACACGGCACTCTAAAGAAGGAGAAGGGGGCCCAGTGATGGCCACGTGGGGGCTGGACAAAAACAGCCCAAACCACAGAGCTGGAAGCCATGCCAGGGCCCTTGGCGTTGTGGCAGAGGCAGTGGGAGCCATGGGAGGTGTTTGACCCAAGGAGCGAGGTCATCACGTTTGTGCTTTGAGAAATGCCTTTGCCTGTACCGTATAGCATGGATGGACAGGGTCTCAGGAGACCCAGCAAGAGACCTGGGAGATGACAGCAGAGATGAAAAAGGCTGGATTTGAGGTCCCCAAGGGATCAATCAAAAAGCGCTTAGTGAAGGGCAGGCTGGGGGCATGGAGAATCGAGTGCACGCAACAGGTGGACGCCAGGAAGAGAGTCTGGGTGGGGGTCAAGGTGATGGGTCACGGTGCTGGAAGTGGAAGCCCTTCCCAGTTCTCGTCCTGGCTGGTGCAAGGTGTGACCTGTGGCAGATGCTAGGATTTTGTCTAAGGATGACCTGTTCCTTGCTAAACTTCCTTCCTCTTAAGATGCTAACCAAGGGACCATAGGGCGTGGTCGCTCGATCCTGTAATCTTAATACTTCAGGAGGCCGAGGTGGGAGGATCGCTTGAGGCCAGGAATTCAAGACCAGTCTGAGCAATGTATCTAGACCTGTCTCTATGTGAAAGTATTTTTTTAGATTAACCTGGCATGGTGGTGCATGCTTGTAGTCCCGGCTACTTGGGAGGCTGAGTTGGGAGGATGGCTTGAGCCCAGGAGTTCAAGGCTGCAGTGAGGTGTGATTGCAGCCCGGATGACAGAGTGGGGCACTGTCTCTTAAAGAAAAGAAAAAGGAAGCAAGTTTCTGGAAATCATCTATCTCAGGATGGAATTAATTGCTCTGAAAAGAAGTGAGTTCCCCATCCTTAAGTGTATGCAAATGCAGGCTGGCTGCTGTCTGTTAAGGATTTCATTACTAGAGGAGACAATGCAGAATAGCTTTCCAGACTTGATTCTGTGTTTCCCCGTGCCCTACTTTACATCTGGGTGACTCCCTGAAGGGTCCCCCGCCCTCTTTTTTTTTTTTTTTTTTTTTTTTTT
>NW_016107468.1:675678-691887 GCF_001604975.1 Cebus imitator | reverse complement strand
TGTGACTGAGTCTCGCTGTGTTACTCAGGCTGGAGTGCAGTGGTGTGATCTCAGCTCACTGCAACCTCCACCTCCTGGGTTCAAGTGATTCTCTGTCCTTAGCCTCCCAAGTAGCTGGGATTACAGGTGTGTGCCACTATGCCAGACTAATTTTTGTATTTTTAGTAGAGATGGGGTTTCACCATGTTGCCCAGGCTGGTCTTGAACTCCTGGTCTCAAGTGATCCACCCATCTCAGCCTCCCAAAGTGCTGGGATTACAGATGTGAGCCACTACGCCTGGCACCTCCCTTTCCTATTTGATGGGGAACTGGTGGTAAACCATCCCACAGATTAAACAAACAAACAGAAAAACGCTTGTCATTCTCTTCTCTCTGCTACTTTATCTGGTTCATAAATGTGACATCTCAGAAAGGTTTGGCCAGGAAAGGTTACCTGGGAGTGTCTCTCCCCTGCTGCACCTTCCCTGCCCCTTTGCCTTGGGGTTTCAGGTCTGTTGCTGGAACAGGGCTCTGGCTGGGCTGGGGCTCCTTGCCCAGGATGCCGGGGAGAGGCCCCTTGTGAGGGCCTCACTCTGTGGGCTTAGGAATCCCGGAGTAAACAGATCAAGTTACCCGCAACAGGCAGCCGCAGCGATTGAAGATGGGAATGTTCTTCTTGGAGATGACTCAGCTTCTCGGCCCAGAGCGGGGGCACCATGGGCCTCGGCTTTGCCCTGGTGATTGGCTCCAGGCCAAGCCCAGGGTGGGGTGGTGGGGGAAACAATGGATTTTTACAGTCAGCGACTGCTGTGCAATTCTGTTTCACCCCATCAGGGTGAGGGCACATGTCAACTCTGGCAGGGGGTGGTGTTGGGCAGCTGCTTCCCGGATCATCTGTAGGGTGGTGGCTCAGCCTCTCCAAGCCTCAGATTCCTCATCTGTGAAATGGGCAGCAACAACTATGTCAGAGAGTTGATGGGAAAAATGAATCAACCACCCAGGCGTGGTGGTTCATGCCTGTAATCCCAGTATTTTGGGAGGCTGAGGGGGACAAATCACTTGAGGTCAGGAGTTTGAGACCAGCCTGGCCAAGATGGTGAAACCCCATCTCTACTAAAAATACAAAACTTAGCCAGGTGTGGTGGCAGGTGCCTGTAATCCCAGCTACTCAGGAGGCTAAGGCAGGAGAATCGCTTGAACCCAGGAAGTGGAGGTTGCAGTGACTCAAGATCTCACCACTGCACTCCAGCCTGGGCAACAGAGCAAGACTCCATCTCAAAAAAAGTGGGAATTTGGGGCTGAGTGTAGTGACTCATGCCTGTAATCCTAGCACTTTGGGAGGCCGAGGCAGGTAGATCATGAGGTCAAGAGATCGAGACCATCCTGGCCAACACAGTGACACTACGTCTCTACTAAAACTACCCCATCTCTACTAAAAATTAGCTGGGTATGGTGGTAGGTGCCTATAATCCCAGCTACTCGGGAGGCTGAAGCAGGAGAATCTCTTGAACCCAGGAGGCGGAGGTTGCAGTGAGCGGAGATCACGTCACTGCACTGCAGCCTGGGTGACAGAGCAAGACTGTCTCAAAAAAAAAAAAAAAAAAAAAAGGAATCTGGGGAGAGGGTGCAATAGGAAATGAGAGAGGATCCCTTGAGAGCTGCCTACCCTGGGGAGAAGAAGAGCAGCCACCGCAGGAAGCAAAAGAGGACTGTCAGTGTCAGATGTCGGAGGAGACCATGTGGGAGGTTGCAGATTCCAGGGAGGCTTTGGCCAACCATGTGGGTCCAGGCAGCAGGTCAAGGACAGGAAGGTATGAGGTGAAGAGGCTGTCGGGCTGGGCTGGGGGAGGTCACTGATGAACCGAGTGGGGTGCCCTGGAGGGCTTGAGGAGCCTGCCCAGTGGCAGGGGTGGGGGTAAGGAGGTGGCCTCAGGAGGAGATGGGGATGAAGGAAGATTTTTTAGGACGGAAGAAACTTGATCCTGTTTGTTGCTAAGACTGAGAAGCCAAGTATGAAACAGACAGCTCAGGGAGGTGCTTGGGAGAGTCACGAAAGGGGGAAGGCGTTTGCCAGGGTGCTGTTTTCCTGAGGCCAGAGAGCAGGGATAAGATGGGCGGACAGGCTGGGCACAGAGGCTCACGCATATAACCCCAGCACTTTGGGAGGCCGAGGCAGGAGGGTGACTCAAGGCAGGGAGTTCTGGACCAGCCTGAGTCACATGGTGAGACACTGTGTCTACAAAAAAATGAAAAAAAAAAAAAAAATGAGCCAGGCTTGGTGGTCTGTACTTACAGTCGCAGCAGAGTTGGGAGGCTGAGTTGGGAGGATCCCTTGAGCCCAGGAGTCTGAAGCTGCAGTGAGCTATGATTGCACCACTGCACTCCAGCCTGGGCAACAGAGCAAGACCCTGTCTCAAAAAAAAGATGGGCGGATGATCAGAGACTTTCTGAAAGGGTGCCCTCCCCACTTGGTCTGTGTCTTAGGAAACCTGGGATGCGTGTTGGGGTGCTGAGCATAGCAGAGGGGCAGAGGCGGGAGAGGTCTGGGAGAGGGAGGGTTAAGTTGACCCAGCAAGGGGTGGATGGGCCTGGGTGGCAGGGAGGGGGATTTCTGAGCTGGAGGTCGTTGCTGAGGATGGGTTCTGGCAGGGGTCATCTAAGGAAGGGGCCAGCCGAGGGGGCCCCCAGGAACACCCAGCCCCGCAGGCCAGCAGTACACGGTAGCGTTGGAGTGGTGATGGTGCAGAAGATGAGGGTGACCAGGAACCAGGGCCACTCCCAGAGTTGCCAGGCGACAGGACAACTCCAGTCCATGCCCCAGCATGGCCCCAAAGTCCTGTAATAGCAAGGCCTCCAGGGAACGTTTCGTCCCAATTCATAGTTGTCAGGGCAGGACTGCAGATGGCTTTAGGGTCAAATATTTCCATTGTTGTCTTCAGCTTGTTGACACAAACTGTCTGCATGCTTAGAAAGGTCAGAGGTTGTATGTCTCCGTGTGCGTTCTCAGCTGTGGTGTAAGGAATACATAAGGTTGAATGAGCTTCCGGTTATGTTGGGAAAAGACCGGGAAAATGTGCCATTATCCAAAAAAAGAAATGGATGCTGTTTATGAAAGCTACCACAGGCCAGGCGCAGTGGCTCACGGCTGTAATCCCAGCACTTTGAGAGGCCGAGGCGGGCAGATCTCCTGAGGTCAGGAGTTCGAGATCAGCCTGGCCAACATGGTGGAACCCCATCGCTACTAAAAATACAAAAATTAGCCAGGCATGGTGGCAGGCGCATGTAGTCCCAGCTGCTTGGGAGGCTGAGGCAGGAGAATCACTTGAACCCGAGAGGCGGAGGGTTGCAGGGAGCCAACATTGCACCATTGCACTCCAGCCAGGGCGACAGAGGAAGACTGTGTATCAAAAAAGAAAGCCAAACACAGCATGCCTGGTGCTTTTTTAATTTTATTTTTTATTTTTTGAGACAGGGTCTTATACTGTCACCGAGGCTGAAGTGCAGTGGTGCAGTTGCAGCTCATTACTGCAGCCCCAACCTCCTGGGCGTAAGCCATCCTCCTTCCTCAGCCTCCTGCGTAGCTGGGACTACAGGTGCATGCTATAATGCCTGCTAATGTTTTTTTTTAAGATTATTTTTTGTAGAGACAGGGTCTCAGTATGTTGCCCTGGCTGGTGCCCTGCATTTTTATCTGCAAAGGGAGGCCGATTCCCCACCCTGGCTCCTGAAGGCAGACGGTATGTGCCCCTCTTGGAGGTTTGGGGGACAGGCTCAGGAGCTAGGTAAATATGCCCAAGACCATAGGATCAGACCACCAACTACAAAGCATTGCTGCTTTTCTTTTTTCTAGAGACAGAATCTCACTAGGCCAGAGTGCAGTGTCTCAGTCTCAGCTCACTGCAGCCTCACACGCCCGGGCTCAAGCAATTCTTGCGCCTCAGCCTTCCAAGTAGCTGGGATTACAGGCATGCACCAGCACACCTGGCTAATTTCTGTATTTTTAGTAGAGATGGAGTTTCACCATGTTGGCCAGGCTGGTCTCGAACTCCTGACTTCAAGTGATCCACCTGCCTCTGCCTCCCAAAGTGCTGGGATTACAGGCATGAGCCACCTTGCCTGGACAGGTGTTTTTTTTTGGTTTTGGGTTTTTTTCTTAATCATAGCTTCATATAATTCTGTAAAAAGAATAAACTATTTAGCTGCCTTAATGAAAAAAATAACAACTGTAAAAAGAGTACCCTGCCGTACACCGTGTTTGGGGACTTGGTTTCCACCCACAGTGCCCTGACGTTGCTGAAACTTGCTTATCTCTCTGCTTAACACTGAGAATGGTTCCTCTTGCCTGCTGGGTGATATTCTGTCATTCTTCACGTCCTCTCCTGCTGATGGCTGGCTGGGCTGTGGCCAGGTTTTTGTTACCGAGAACAGGCTGTCACGGATCCTCTTGTCCGTGTCTCCTGTTACACATCTGTAAAGGGTGGATGTCTCAGAATGGAAAGGCTGAGTCATGGGGCTTACTGACACAAGTCCCACCTGCCTTCAGGAAGCCCCCAGCCTGTAGTGGCAGCTCAGCCCCGGCACGGCAGACCCAAGGCAGCTAACTGCTTTAACCCAACAAAGCTTCAGTTTTCCCGTCCCTGAGATGGAAATTATTCCACGGCACATTCATGCAGGTCACATTGATCATAGAGCTTGTACCAAGCCCTGTGCTGGCCATGGGGGAGCTGGAGGAGAGAGGTGCAGCCCTGTCTCTTGCTCGCAAAGACAGAACTGGGGCCGGGCGCGGTGGCTCACGCCTGTAATCCCAGCACTTTGGAAGGCTAAGGCGGGCGGATCACCTGATGTCGGGAGTTCAAGACCAGCCTGGCCAACATGGCAGAACCCTGTCCCTGCTAAAAATACAAAAATTAGGCTGGGCACAGTGGCTCATGCCTGTAATCTCAGCACTTTAGGAGGCTGAGACGGGCAGATCATGAGGTCAGGAGTTCAAGACCCTGGCCAACATGGTGAAACCCCATCTCTACTAAAAATTCTTTTTAAAAATTAGCTTGGCTTGGTGGTGGCGCCTGTAATCCAGCTACTCAGGAGGCTGAGGCAGGAGAATTGCTTGAACCTGGGAGACGGAGGTTGCAGTGAGCCAAGACCGCGACACTGCACTCCAGCCTGGGCAATACAGTGAGACTCCATCTCAAAAAATATATTAAAAATATATAAAAATTAGCTGGGCGTGGTGGCACATGCCTGTAATCCCAGCTCCCTGGGGGGCTGAGGCAGGAGAATCGCTTGAACCTGGGAGGTGGAAGTTGCAGTGAGCTGAGATTGTGCCACTGCACTCCAGCCCAGGTGACAGAGCGACACTGCAGCTAAAAAAAAAAAGGACAGACATGGAAGTGATTAATTTCAGTACTTAGATGGATACCTCCAAGGCGCCAGGGGGAGGTGATAGGCCCGGTGAAAAATGGGGAGATCCAAAATCAGTGATCATTTTGCACCAAGAGCCGACAAGCAGAAGGTATGCTCTTGTCTACAAAAACTGAGATCTCGTGGGAGGCAGCCTGGGTCTGGGGCTCTCCCCAAATCTTTTGTGATCTCTTCTTCCCTGCCTGTCCCCTTTGGCATCCCTGCCTCTCCGTAATCGCCCCAGAATTCGACAAGCGCCATCACCCACGCCGTCTTACTGGATTCTCCTCGTCTCCCGTCACACAAGCACGTTTTCTATCTTAAGGCAAAAGAACTCCTGTTCAGGATCGCCCTTCCAATTGCAGAACCAATTAAGGGCTTTTTTCTAAGTAAAACTTGAAAGGGCAGCTTCTAGTTGCTAAAGACAGGAGAAATGGAATGTAAATAACACGGAGACCCATGGAAAACCCAGGAGCAACAGATGAAGAAACCACAGCTGGTTAGCAGGACAGAGCCTGGCACACGCCCTCCACCTGGTTTTCTTCTGGAAAGAAAAGCCCCATGAACGGTGACCCCGAAACACTTTTATTGCTAGCTGCATGTTTTAAAAGGCCTCTGTCAGCCAGGCACAGTGACTCACACCTGTAATCCCAGTACTTTGGGAGGCAGAGGCTTGGGAGGATCGCTTGAGGCCAGGAATTCAAGACCAGCCTGGACAATATCACGAGACCCTGTCTCCACAAAAATTTAAAAATTAGCTGGGCGTGGTGATGTGCCTTTATAGTCCCAGCTACTCAGGAGGCTGGGGTGGGAGGATCTCTGGAGCCCAGGAGTTGGAGGCTGCAGTCAACTATGATTGTGCCACTGGACTCCAGCCTGGGTGACAGAGCAAGACCCTGTCTGCAAAGGAATGAATGAATGAATGCTATTTGTCATAGCAAGGAGGCAGCCAGAAGTTGGCTGGCAGGGGCAGGGGTGGATGTTCCCTGGAAGCAGGTGAGGCCCTGATCCTTTCATTCCCTCACTTGGACGGGCTGCAGAAGATGTGGCTAAACCTCGCTCATTTCAGACAGAAGGCCACACTTTGCAAGAAACACCCTTGTCCTTCCAGGCTGGTGCCGTGTTCACAAGCAGTCTGAGAAAGGACCTGCTTTAAGTCAGGCCCGAGAATGTTTTGTAAACAGGCGCCCGTAATGTCCAGGAAGCCTGCCGTGAGGCCTGTTTCAGAGCCTCTCTGGTTTGGGTGAGTGGGTCACTTGAGCAGTGAAGGCTCTGTGCTTGTTTCAGAGCCCCTCCAGCCAGGCTTTTTTTTTTTTTTTTGGAAGACAGAGTCTTGCTCTGTTACTCAGTCTGGAGTGCAGTGGTAGGATCTCGGCTCACCACAACCTCTGCCCCCTGGATTCAAGCGATTCTCTGGCTCAGTCTCCTAAGTAGCTGGGACTAGAGGCCCATGCCACCACACCCAGATGATTTTTGTATTTTTAGTAGAGACGAGGTTTCACCGTATTGGCCAGGCTGGTCTCGAACTCAGGTGAGCTGCCTGCCTCAGCTTCCCAAAGTGCTGGGATTACAGGCATGAGCCACCGCACCCAGCAGGCTAGGCTCTTAATTCCAGAGGTCTGAGCTTGTTCCCAGGCAAGCTAGCAGGTGACCTTGGCAGTCTGGCTGACACAGGGCAATGTGACCCTGCAGGAATCATGCCTGAGTCTTTTTTTTTCTTTTTAGGACAGAGTCTCACTCTGTCATCCAGGCTGGAATGCAGTGGTGCGATCTGGGCTCACTGAAACCTCTGCCTCCCGGGTTCAACCTCCCGGGTTCAAACCTCAGCCTCCCAAATAGCTGGGACTCCAGGCAGTCACCACCACACCCAGCTAATATTTTTGTATTTTTAGTAAAGATGGAGTTTCACCATGTTAGCCAGGATGGTCTTGATCTCCTGACCTCATGATCCACCTGCCTTGACCTCCAAAAGTGTTGGGATTACAGGCGTGAGCCACCGTGCCCAGCCTCAAGTCTTTTTTATTTTATTTTTTAACACAGGTTCTTACTGTGTCACCCAGGCTGGAGGGCAGTGGTGCTATCTCAGCTCACTGCAACCTCCACCTCCCAGGTTCAGGTGATCCTCCCACCTGTGCCTCCTGAATAGCTGGGACTACAGGGGTGCACCACCATGTCCGGCCAATTTTTCAATTTTTTTATAGAGATGGGGTCTTACCATGTTGCCCAGGCTGGTCTCAAACTTCTGGGCTCAAGCGATCCAGAAATGCTGAGATGACAGGTGTGAGCCACCGCACCTGGCTTCCTGCCTGGAGCTTCTTCACAGCACTTCACACCACACTGGTGCTTTCTTTCTTCTGCTCCTCTTTCCAGCTCTTTGTAGACAGAGTACAGAGAGGCCACAAACTCTGGGGGCCCGGCATCTGGGTGTGGACCCAGCCATGACTCATTAGAAAAGGAGGAGAGAGAATTAAAACTGGAGACCTTAGCTTCTCCCAGAGGAGGGGTAAGTCAAGGTGATGCCACATGAGGGCGGGAAGGGTTCGTCCTCATTAAGGCTTCTCTGGGCTTGAAGACAAGTGTGTGGCCACAGTCCAGCCCTTTGCTCAGCAATCCTTGAGTGTTACTTCCATGCCCAGCCAGTGTCGGGTACTAGGTATGCGTACAGAGAACCCTCTGTCCTTGCTTCTGAGAGCTGTGGCCTGCTGAGAGAAGTGAACCCTTAAAGTATGATTTGTAATAGATTGTGGGAAGCACTCAGCACCGTCATGCTCAGTTGCATGGTTTGCGCACTGCACAACTCCAGGGGCATACTTCACATAGACTATGAGATGAACTGTCTCCCAGGGCTATGATGTACCACCAGCCCAGCTATTCACAGTGGCCTGAAAGCTATCTCATAGACATAGCAGGAGGCTGTAGGCTGTCAAAGGAGTACCACCTCTATGATGGGAGATGAGGGAAAGGAAGTGGCTGGTGCTGATCGGGCAGGGGTTTCTTTATTTTTTGTATTTTTATTAGAGGCAGGGTTTCACTGTGTTGCCCAGACTGGTCTCAAACTCCCAACCTCAAGTGATCCATCCACCTCTGCCTCCCAAAGTGCTGGGATTTACAGGCATGAGCCACCACGCCCGGCCAGGAAAGGTTTACCCCAGAGGAGATGTTTCCGTGAGCCCAGCCTGAATGTTCTTTCAACTACCCAGCGTAGGCTCCCAACTTTGTTGGCCGAAGACTTTGTGCTCACCCTTTAAGGCCCAGTTCAGGGCCAGGCACAGTGGCTCACACCTGTAATCCCAGCATTTTGGGAGACCGAGGTAGGTGGATCACGACACGAGGTCAAGAGATCAAGACCATCCTGGCCAACATAGTGAAACCCCGTCTCTACTAAAAATACAAAAAATTAGCTGGGCATGGTGGCACACGCCTGTAGTCCCTGCTACTCAGGAGGCTGAGGCAGAAGGATTGCTTGAACCTGGGAGGCGGAGGTTGCACTGAGCCCAGATGGCACCACTGCACTCCAGCCTGGTGACAGAGCAAGAATCCATCTCAAAACATAACAAAAGGCGGGGTGGGCGTGGTGGCGCACGCCTGTAGTCCAAGCTAGTTGGTTGGGAGGTTGAGCTACAAGGATTACCTGAGCCCAGGAGGTCAGGGGTGCAGTGAGCTGAGATCACGCTGCTGCACTCCAGCCTGGGCAGCAGAGCAAGAGCCTGTCTCAAAAAAGAAGAAAAAAAAAAGATGGGGTCAAGGGGAGGGAGAGGAGTCTGAGGGCTGCCTCCTGAGGGTGACCAGCAGAGCGATGGCAGCAGCTGCCTCTGGCTGATCCGCCCTCCTCGAAGCCTGCCCGTGCCAAGGTGTACATTCTGAGATGTCCCATAGCTGGCAGAGCCACAGAATCGCTCAGCCCCTGGGGACAGGTCACTTCAGCAACATGTTTATACTCCATTTACACACAGGCCGCTGTTGCTTTCTGCTGGTGTTTATGCCCTCCGGAATAATTTGCGTGGTCTATTTCTGGAGCATCCCTCACCGCCGAGGGTGCCGGGAGCAAGGGCCGCGTCTGTTTGCTTCCCCAGGGCTCTCAGGCAGCTGGGCAGCCCCGCCCCACCCAGGGAGTACCTGCTCATGGCAGTCTGGTGACTCGGGGATGTCCAGGGCTCTTTCTGAGCGTGTGGGGGTCCCTAGGAAGAGGCCAGGCCTGACCAGTGAGTGCCACTTACTGTGGTGATAATTTGCTGTTGTCCTCGAAGCAATTATAGATTTCATGTATCCAGGCAATACTTGCAAATTGGGTTTGGGACAAGCAGGGACAGAGACGTCATTTGAAAACCGAAGAGCCGGAGGGAAATTGATGAGCATAGGTTGTTGCAGAATGCCTTACGTCCTTCGGAGGTGGGGACAGGCCACCTCATGGATGACCCGGACAGAGTTGCTCTGTTGCACAGGCTGGAGTGCAGTGGCAGGATCAGTGGCTAATTTTTATCTTTTTAGTAGAGACAGGGTTTCACTGTGTTGGCCAGGCTGGTCTCAAACTCCTGACCTCAAGTGATCCACCTGCCTCGGCCTCCCAAAGTGCTGGGATTAAGGCTGAGCCATCTGGACAGGACAGGCGTTTTCTTTAAATTGAAGTTTATCGAGTATAACTTACGTACAGCAAAATTCACCCCTTTTTTAGCCGAGTTCCTTGGGTTTTGACAAATTTATATGATCTTGTGAGGTTTTCGGTGTTTTGTTTTGTTTTGTTTTCCAGTAGTGGCTATAAGCAAGGTTTTTGGGTTTTGTTGAGATGGATTCTTACTTTAAGCACCCAGGTTGGAGTGCAGTGGCGCGATCTCAGCTAACTGCAACCTCCGCTTCCTGGGTTCAAGAGATTCTCCTGCCTCAGCCTCCTTAGTATCTGGGATTACAGGCGAGCACCGCCACACCCAGCTAATTTTTGCATTTTTTTGTAGAAACAGGGTTTCGCCATGCTGGCCAGGCTGGCCTCAAACTGGTGACTTCAGATGATCCTCTGTCTCAGCCTCCCAAAGTACTGGCATTAGAGGTGTGCGCCACCGTGCCCAGC
The DNA here is from genome assembly GCF_001604975.1 of Cebus imitator. Taxonomy (NCBI): domain Eukaryota; kingdom Metazoa; phylum Chordata; class Mammalia; order Primates; family Cebidae; genus Cebus; species Cebus imitator. The sequence goes on along the minus strand of NW_016107468.1, from coordinate 681,446 downwards.
CTAAATTTATATGAATTTTTATTTTCTTTTTTTTTTTCCTTTTTTTTGGGACGGAGTTTTGCTCCTGACACCCAGGCTGGAGTGCAGTGGCGCGATCTCAGCTCACTGCAACCTGTGCCTCCCAGGTTCAAGTGGTTCTCTACCTCAGCCTCCCAAGCAGCTGGGATTACAGACGCACACCGCCACGCCCAACTAATTTTTGCATTTTTTTGTGGAGACCAGGGTTTCGCCTTGTTGGCCAGGCTGATCTCAAACTCCTGACCTCAGGTGATCCGCCCACCTCAGCCTCCCAAAGTGCTGGGATTACAGGTGTGAGCCACTATGTTCAGCCTCAATTTATATGAATTTTTTTTTCTTTTGAGACGTAGTCTCACTCTTGTCACCCAGGCTGATGTGTAGTGACGCAATCTCAGCTCAATGCCACCTCCCCCTCCAGGTTCAAGTGATTCTCTGCCTCAACCTTTCAAGTAGCTGGGATTACAGGCGTGCACCGCCACACCCGGCTAATTTTTGCATTTTTTGTAGAGACGAGGTTTCACCATGTTAACCAGGGCTGTCTCGAACTCCTGACCTCAGGCGATATACCGACTTCAGCCTCCCTAAGTGGGGGGATTACAGGTGTGAGCCACCGCGCCTGGCAATTTATATGAATTCATATGATTTTGTAACCACCGCTACAATCAAGAGGCCCATCCCCTCAAAATTTCCCAATGCCCCTCTGCAGTCAGTGTCTGCCCATCCCCTGGCAACCGCCCATCATTCGTCTGTATAGTTTGGCCTCTTCCAGAATGTCATATGAATAGAATCATACAGTATGGAGTCTTGTGGGCTTGGCCGTAGATGCCCTTGAGATCTGTCCGTGTTAATGCATGAATCAGTAGTTTGTTCCTTTTCGTTGCTGACCTGTACTTCCTCGTGGGGATGTGCCATACTTTATCCTCTCTCCCATTGAAAGAAGGACATTTGGGTTGTTTCCAATTTAGGGCAATTACAAACAAAGGCAATATGCATTGGCATCTAGGTCTCTGTGAGGGCACCTGCTTTCACTTCTCTTGGGTGAATACCCAGGAGTAGGATAGCTGAGGCTGGACGGTCAGTGTGTGCTGAACTTCACAGGAAGCTGCTGGCCGGGTGCAGTGGCTCACGCCTGTAATCTCAGCACTTTGGGAAGCCAAGGAGGACAAGCGTTCAAGACCGCCCTAGACAACATAGCAAGACCTCATCTCTACGAACAGTTTTAAAAACTAGCTGGACAGTCCAGGCACGGTGGCTCATGCCTGTAATCCCAGCACTTTGAGAGGCGGAGGCGGGCAGATCACCTGAGGTTAGGAATTCAAGACCAGCCTGGCCAACATGGAGAAACCTTGTCTCTACTAAAAATACAAAAATTAGCCAGACATGGTGGTGGCCGCCTGTAATCCCAGAAGCTGGAGAGACTGAGGCAGGAGGATCACTTGAACCTGGGACGCAGAGGTTGCAGTGAGCCGAAATCATGCCACCGCACTCCAGCCTATGGAATAGAGTGAGACTCTGTCTCAAAAAAAAAAAATAGCAGGACGTGGTAGTATGGAAGTACGTGCCTGTAGTTCCAGCCTACTCAGGAGACTGAGGAGTTCAAGGCCGTCATGAGCCGCGGTTGCATCACGGCACTCCAGCCTGGGCAACAGGGCAAGACCCTGTCTCTAAAAAGAATAAAGAAACTGCTAAATGGATGTTTGAAGGGCCGGGCCATTTTCTACCCCCACCAGCAGCATAAGAGAGTTCCAGTGGCTCCATGTCCTTGCAAAAATTTTCAGGAGTAAATTTTAAAAAGGAGCTGAAGAGGTTCTGTAGATGAGGGGGCTGCAGGGCAGCTGACAGGAGAGGAGGCCAGGGAGGAGACTGTCACTCAAAGATCCCTTTTCCAGAAGGATCTTCCGGTTGCATCTTTGCCTCTTGCCTGGTGATAGGGTTTGGCTGTGTTCCCACTCAAATCTCACCTTGAATTGTAGTAATCTCCATGTGTCAAGGGTGGAGACACGTGAACATAATTGAATCATGGGGTGGGTTTTTCCCACACTGTGCTTGTGGTAGTGAATAAGTCTCCCGAGATCTGATGGTTATAAAAAGGGCAGTTCCCCTGCACACACCCTCTTGCCTGCCACCGTGTAAGACGTGCCTTTGCTCCTTCTTTGCCTTCTGCCATGCTTGTGTGGCCTCCCCAGCCGTGTGGAACTGTGAGTCCACTAAACCTCCCCCTTTCCTTTATAAATTACCCAGTTTTAGGTATGTGTTTATTAGCAACATGTGAACAGACGAATACAGCTGGGTTACTGATGGACCTCTTTCTGTCCCAGCTCCCCTCGATGGGTGGGGGTGCAGAGCCCATGCCTGGCTTTGTCCTGGAGAGCCGGGACACCAGATAGGTGGCCAGGGGTCCGTTTCCTGCAAGCCTCTGCCTGTGCACACTCAGACTTACCATCTCTGCCTATGATACCCTGTAGAGTGCAGTGGGCGTGGTCCTGGCTACATGGGGAACAGGGACATGGGCGTTAAGGGGGTGATGACCCCCATCACCCAGGGAACAAAAGCCTCAAAACCCCGCCTGAGGGCTGCCTGGACACACAGCTGGGCACCAAAGGGATGCCCAGGATCAAGACCAACAGGGTCAGGGTTCCGGTCCCTGTCCTTGGGAAATTGGTGGTCTTGTTTTGGGGAGAAATGAGCAACATCCCTCCCTCCCAGGCTGAGTGGTGATATCAGAGGTGATATGAGTTGGGGCAGAGAGCCATGTCCCAAAAATGTTACGGATGGCCATACTCTGTCTTCAAGGATGGAATGTAAACTGAGGACTGGGCCATCGGTCAGCTGGTGGGAATTAGGCATTTTGATGACTGGGAGCTCCAGCGTTGCTGAGGCCAGGACAGTGGGAGGGGAAATGGGGACAGACGCCTAGAAGTTGCAGTGGCGGGGCCGTGAAAAAGACGGCTTCTCTGCCCGACTGGCACTGGAGCCACCCTTCGGCCACTTCTTCCCTCCACGAAAAAGTGGGATCCCAGGCCTGGACATAGGGGCTGAGTGGCTCAAAGGTCCCTAAAGATTACAGGGTTACAGTGGGGACAGTCAGCATCTCTGTGGCTCTCCTGAGTCAGGACTGGGGAGGGGAACATGAAGGAAAAGACAAAGAACTTACCCAAGATCACCCAGCAGCCTGGGGCTAGAGCTCTGGGTAAACTGAGTCATCATCCCTGGGGCACGGGTGGGCGGCTGCCCCAGGGGACCTACTTGGACTAATGAGAGCTTTCGTGTCTGTCTGTCCATCCAGGTGTAAGTTCTTCAGTCTGACCGAGACGCCAGAGGATTACACTATCATTGTCGATGAGGAGGGATTCCTAGGTAAGTGTTAACTCTCCCTAGGGGCTCGGCTGGACCACACTGGCTGGTCACCTCCTCATTTCTGACCCCATCTACTGGTCAGCTAGAAAAATAGCAGAGTGCTCACACCTGTAATCCCAGCACTTTGGGAGGCGGAGGCGGATGGATCATGAGGTCAGGAGTTCAAGACCAACCTGGCTAAGATGGTGGTGAAACCCCCATCTCTACTAAAAAAAAAAAAAAAAAAATCAGCTGAGTGTGGTGGCAGGTGCTTGTAATCTTAGCTACTTGGGAGGCTGAAGCAGAGAATTGCTTGAACCTGAGAAGCAGAGGTCGCAGTGAGCTGAGTTCGTGCCACCACACTCCAGCCTGGACAATGGAGTGAGACTTCATCTCAAAAAAAGAAAAACCGCAGTGTATTTCCTTCTCTCCCTGGATTCTGGAGGGTCCCCTCCCCTCCTGCTCTTGATATTGCCCTGGGAAAGGCCCCTGAGGTAAAAGGGTCAGTAGGTATGACGTTACCCAGCTGAGGATTAGATAAGCCCAGAATGAAAAGGAACGTGTTTCACGGAAGCCTGCAGAGTGCTCTAAAACATCCTCACCTGGGCGTAGTGAGTCACACCTTTAATCCCAACACTTTGGGAGGCTAAGGTGGGAGGATCACTTGAGCCCAGGAGTTCAAGACCAGGCTGGACTTAGTAAGACCCTGTCTCTGCTGAAAAATTATTTTAAATTAGCAGGACATGATGGCATGTTCCTGTGGTCCCAGCTACTTGAGAGACTGAGGCAGGAGGATCGTTTGAGCCCAGAAGTTGGAGACTGCAGTGAGCTGTTATTTCACCATTGCTTTCCAGTCTGGAACACAGAGCAAGACTCCATCTCTTTAAAAAAAAAAAAAAAAAAAATAGAGAGAGAGAGACAGATTGAGAGAAGTGCCTAGCTGGCAAGAGCACATTTAAGAGGACTTCCCAGAGAAGGCAGCACTTAAAGCGAACCCAGCTAAAAGACTCAAAAGCCAGACATGGTGGTGGACACCTCTACTCCCAGCAGCTTGGGAGGCTGGGGAGGATTGCTTAAACCCAGCAGTTTGAGACTGTAGTGTGCTGTGATCACACCTGTGAATAGTCACTGCACTGCAGCCTGGGCAAAATAATGAGAACCTGCTCCTTGTATATATTTATTTTTTTTTTTTTTGGAGACAGAGTCCTGCTCCTGTCTAGGTGGAGTGCAAGGGTGCAATCTCGGCTCACTGCAGCCTCCACCTCCCAGATTTAAACCATTCTCCTCCCTCAACCTTCTGAGTAGCTGGGATTACAGGTACCTGCCACCACACCCAGCTAATTTTTGTATTTTTTTTTTTTAGGTTTTACCCTGTTGGCCAGGCTGGTCTTGAACTCCTAACCTCAGGTGATCCTTCCACCTCAGCCTCCCAAAGTGCTGGGATTACAGGTGTGAGCCACCACACCTGGCCTGAGAACCTGTTTCTAAAAAAAAAAAAAAAAAAAAACTAAATGTCCCCTTTGAGTTGGAAAACATTAAGGGAAGGGACACTTTCCAGGCAGAGAGAACCCCATGTGTGTGCAGCCATGGCTTCCAGTACTGGGGACACACTTGGCAATTCCAGGGAACTAGAGTGTGAGGAAAGAGACAGGAGGACATGGCTTGCCTGGAGGAGGGATCAGGGAAGCTTCCTCCATGTGGCTGTAAACACATGGGCTTCTCTGCCTAGAAAGGTCCCTCCCTTAATGGTTTCTACCTGGCGTGGGAAGCACTTAAATTTAATGACTTTTTTTTTTTTTTTTAAAGAAACAGGTGCTTGCTACTTTGCCCAGGCTGGAGTACGGGTGTGATCATAGTCGGCCTGAAACTCCCAGGCTCAAGCAGTCCTCCCACCTCAGCCTCTGGAGTAGCTGAGAGTTAGAGGTGTGCACTGCTGTGCCTGGCTCTAGACTATTTCCTTAACTCCCCTCCTGTACTTTATTTGGGTTAGAAGAAGCTTGGGGAAACTTCTGCAGCGTGGCTCTTTCTGGGAACTCAAAAGAGGAAGCTCCTGATGAGTTCACATGCCAGGATTCACTCAAGGTGTGGCAGAAGTATTAAAGGAAAAATATTAAAGGTAGCTTTAAAGAATAATCACAAAGCTTACGAGGCCGAAAAGTTTTTACATAGTTTCCGTAAAAGTTTCAGCTAAAAATAGCCTAAATCCTCTTTACATTTAGTTATTTTAAAAAGCAAGTAACTAAAATATATAGAGGAGTTTATCTAAATAACTTGTTTACTCGTGTAGCCTTAAAACTAATCTTTAAGGCCGGGCGCGGTGGCTCAAGCCTGTAATCCCAGCACTTTGGGAGGCCGAGGCGGGTGGATCACGAGGTCAAGAGATCGAGACCATCCTGGTCAACATGGTGAAACCC
>NW_016107468.1:641090-675433 GCF_001604975.1 Cebus imitator | reverse complement strand
AAAAAAAAAAAAAAAAAAAAACTAATCTTTAAGCCAGATAGCCCTCTCAAAAAAAAAGTCAGCCAATAATATTACCCACTAATAGTGTTTGTTTTAAGCCTCAAAACCTGCCCTTTAATCTTCCACCCCTAGTAGTGTTGACTCATAGCCTTTGTCATTGACTGTGTGCTAAATAAAAGCCCGAGGCCAGCACGTAATGGCCAGCAGTCGCAGCTGTTTACAGCACTCTGCAAAGAGTCTATAAACAGCCCACTCAGTCAAACTAGCAAAACATAGTATCTGTGTGTCAGTATACTTTATTCATCCATCATTAAGTCAGAGTCTGCAAGACAGACCCCAACAAGTAGTAACCCCAACACACATGATCACAGAGGACTTCCTGTAGGAGGTGATATTTTTGCTGGCCTTGTGGGGAAGGAAGAAAACATGTCAGGAGAGTTGAATGAGAAGGTACGGGTGCAGAAGCAAGGGCCAGGTCCAGCCTCCGAAAAAGGGGAAGACCGAGGTAGGCAGGGAACTTTTGGATCTTATTCTTCAGGCATTGGCGGGGGGCCACTGAAGGTTGTTGGGTCAGGATAGTCATCATTTGTACTGAGTTGGGATAGAGTCCCCTGGCATGTATGCAGGAGAGGGAACGGGGAGGGAGGTTGGAGCTTCCTGGGGGAGTAAGCTCTGTTCAGATAGAGGTCCTTGGGCCTGGCTGAGACCGTCACTGGCACAGGGAAGGAACTGCCTGCAGTCCTTTAAACCTGCCATTCCCAGAGCCATCCACAATGGCCCTGTGACTTTCGATACTGCCTGGCCCTGCCCCTCCCTGAGCCTTTCCAGCCACAGGCACAGCACTGAGGAACAAAGGGACCAGTGGGAAAGCAGGTTTCAATTAGGCCAGCGAGGCCTTAGAGGAGAGGGCACAGCCAGCCAGCCTTACCTCTGTGACTTTGGGGTCAAAGCTTCCCTTCCGGTGTGTGTTTCCTTGTCAGCAAATCAGGCTGCTTGGAAATCCATTCTTGCCCAAGGAAAAAAAAAAATTGAGTGCATTTGTTTTTTCTCTTTCTTTCCTTTCTTTCCTTTCTTTCTTTCTTTCAAGACAGAGTCTCACTCTGTTGCCTAGGCTGGAGTGCAGTGGCGTGATCTCGGCTCATGCAACCTCTGCATCCCGGATTCAAGCAATTCTCCTGCCTCAGCCTCCCAAGTAGCTGGGATTCCAGGCAGGCACCACCATGCCCAGCTAATTTTTTTGTGTTTTTAGTAGAGACGGGGTTTCACCATGTTGGCCAGGCTGGTCTCGAACTCCTGACCTCTGGTGATCCACTTGCCTTAGCCTCCGAAAGTTTGTGAGCCACTGAGCCTGGCCTCTTTTTTCATTTTGAGACAAGGTCTCACTGTGTCACCCATGCTGGCAGGAATGTCAGCATATCTCACTGCAACCTCGAACTCCTAGGCTCAAAGGATCATCTTACCTTAGCCTCCTGAATAGCTGGGACTACAAAAGTGTGTCACCACACCTGACTAATTTTTTTTTTTTAAGAGATGGAGTCTTGCTATGTTGTCCAGGCCAGTTTTGAACTCCTGGCCTCAGGCAGTCCTCCAGCCTCCACCTCCCCAGTGCTGGGATTACAGGCTTGAGCCACCACGCCCAACCTGTGCATTTATTTAAGTAGTATCTCCTGCATTCTTTCTTTGGGGTTGCAGGTAGGGGAGGTATACAGAATAAGACCCCCCATTCCTCACCCCTGCTAAACTTCGGATCATTCTAGTGACCTGAAGAGTAAAGACTAAACAGCACCAGCCACAGTGGCTTACTGTAATCCCAGCACTTTGGGAGGCTGAGGCAGGAATTGAAGAACAGCCTGGGCAACACAGCAAGATCCCATCTCTACCAAAAATACAAACATTAACCAGGTGCCCTGGTGCACGCCTACAGTCCCGGCTGCTTCTTAGGTGGCCAAGGCGGGAGGATCGCTTGAGCTTGGGAGTTCGAGACAAGCCTGGGAAGCATAGTGAGATCCCGTCACTACAAAAAATTTAAAAACTTACCCAGCCATGGTGGTATGTCCCTATAGTCCGAGCTACTTGGGAGGCTGAGGTGGGAGGATCACTTGAGCCTGGGGTGTTGAGGCTGTAGTGAACCGTGATTACGCCCCTGTACTCCAGCCTGAGCAACGGAGCAAGACCCTGTCTCAAAAAAAAAAAAAAAAAGAGTAAGGACCCATTTTATAGCCGGGCACAGTAGCTCACACCTGTAATCCCAGCACTTAGGGAGGCTGAGGCGGGCCGATCACAAGGTCAGGAGATCGAGACCATCCTGGCCAAGATGAAGCCCCGTCTCTACTAAAAATACAAAAATTAGCTGGGCATGGTGGCGCGTGCCTGTAGCCCCAGGTACTTGAGAGGCTGAGGCAGGAGAATCCCTTGAACCAGGGATCAGAGACTGCAGTAAGCTGAGATTGTGTCACTGCACTCCAACCAGGCGACAGAATGAGACTCAAAAAAAGACCCATTTTACAAGTGAGAAAGCAGACATTAACCTGCCCAGAGCTAGTGGTGAAAACCAAGACGGGAGAGGAAGTAGGAAATGCTCTCAGGGCACCGCCAGTGCTGCTGGGAAATGATGTGGGAAGACAGGGTGTGCCACCACGTGTGGTCCAGGACAGTCTGAGAAGGCTCTCAGGGGGCTGCGGCAAGATTCGGGTGGGCCTAGGGGCTGCAGTGTGAGTGAAGGACAGGCCCTACCTCTCACCTCCTTGGAGGCTCTGCTTCTGGAGGAGACTTTACTTTTTGTTTGCTTGCTTTTTTCTAGACAGTCTCGCTCTGTTGCCCGGGCTGGAACGCAGTGGTGTGATCTCCGCCCACTGCAACCTCCACCTCCCGGGTTCAAGCAATTCTCCTGCCTCAGCCTCCCACGTAGCTGAGATTACAGGCGCCCACCACCACGCCCAGCTAATTTTTTTGTATTTTTAGTAAAGATGGGCTTTCACTATGTTGGCCAGGCCCATCTTGAATTCCTGATCTCAGATGATCCTCCCCCCTCAGCCTCCCAAAGTTCTGGGATTGCAGGCATGAACCACTACGCCTGGCTCACTGGATAGTTTTTGGATTTATTTTATTGTTTTTTGTTTTGTTTTGAGACAGAGTCTCACTCCGTTGTTGCCCAGGCTGGAGTGCAGTGGCACGATCTCAGCTCACTGCAACCTCCGCTTCCTGGGTTCAAACAATTCTCTTGCCTCAGCCTCCCAAGTTAGCTGAGACTACAGGCATGCACCACTATGCCCAGCTAATTTTTATATTTTTAGTAAAGATAGGGTTTCACTATGTTGGCCAGGCTGGTCTCGAACTCCTGACCTCAAGTTATTTGCCCGCCTCAACCTTCCAAAATTCCAAAGTACTGGGATTATAGGTGTAAACCACCGCACATGGCCCACTGGCTAGTTGTCTTTTTGGTAGAGGAGTCGTCTCACTATGTTGCCTATGTGTGTCTCGAACTCCTGACCTCAAGCAGTCCTCCCACCTTGGCCTCCCAAAGTGCTGGGATTACAGGCGTGACCCCAGGAAGAAGGACGCTGACTCTGGCATGGGGAATGAAGGCCAGTGCCCTGTCACCCAGTCCTGCAAACCTCCAAGGCTGCAAACATTGCTTCCCACCAGAGAGCCTCTTCAGCCACTGAACGTGAGCCAGGCTGTGTGTTCACTGGCAGCCTTGACAGTTGGAAGCCAGCAGCTGGTCATGGTTCAGTGGACACTGGGTCTTTCCTGAGAGGGCAGGGGATGGCTTGTAAATGACAAGAACCAGCAGAGTTCCTTGTTTAATGTGAACGTTGTTAAGAGATTCTCGGTCTGAGCACAGTGGCTCGTGTCTGTAATCCCAGCACTTTGGGAAGCTGAGGCAGGTAGATGGCTTCATCCCAGGAGTTCGAGATCAGCCTGGGCAACATGGCAAAACCCCGTCTCTACAAATGATAGAAGAATTAATCTGGTGTGGTGGCGCCTGGCTGTGGTCCCAAATACATGGTTGGTTTCGGTGGCAGGATCACTTAAGCATGGGAGGTTGAGGCTGCAGTGAGTCATGATTGTGCTACTGCCCTCCAGCCTGGGTGACAGAGCAAGACCCTGTCTCAAAAAAAAAAAAAAGGTCTTGGCTCAAATGGGTGCAATATGTGGGGGTGTACCTGCGTGTATTCTGATTTTTTACATGTATGACTGCAGGGGTGCAATCTCAGTTCACTGCAACCTCCGCCTCCCGGGTTCAAGCAATTCTCATGCCTCAGCCTCCTGAGTAGCTGGGATTACAGGCACACACCACCATGCCTGGCTAACTTTTGTATTTTTAGTAAAGACCAAAACCCACCACGTAGTTGGGACCACAGCCAGGCGCCACCACACCAGATTAATTTTTCTATCATTTGTAGAGACGGGGTTTTGCCATGTTGCCCAGGCTGATCTCGAACTCCTGGAATGAAGCCATCTACCTGCCTCAGCTTCCCAAAGTGCTGGGATTACAGACACGAGCCACTGTGCTCAGACCAAGAATCTCTTTAACGTTCACATTAAACAAGGAACGCTGCTGGTTCGTGTCATTTACAAGCCATCCCCTGCCCTCCCATGTTGGCGAGGCTGGTTTCGAACTCCTGACCTCAAGTGATCCGCCTGCTTTGGCCTCCCAAGTGCTGGGATTACAGGTGTGTGCCACTGTGCCTGGCCTCTTTTATGTATTTAATGAGCCGTGTGTGCCGTGCTAGGTGTCCTGACAGATTCAGAGGAGTGTTAGAAGCCTCTGGGTAGTGGGCAGAAACTTAGACCTGCCCAGCACTGATCTGTGCTCCACATCACCAGCCCTCGTCCATCACAGGTCCTTGTCTGTGAACTGGGAACAGCAGTACATCAGTTGGTCCATGCCACGCTTGGTAAGGCATGGTCAGCAGGCAGTGACTGATCGAAAGGTGGAGAGGTGGCCACATGAGGTGGCTCACGCCTGTCATCCCAGCCATTTGGGAGGCCAAGGCAAGAAGACCAGCCTGGGCAACATCTCAAGAACCCATCTCCACCAAAAAAAAATAATAATAATTAAAAATTAACCAGGTGTGATGGGCGTGTCTGTAGTTCCAGCTACTCAGGAGGCTGAGGTGGGAAAATTGCTTGAGTCTGGGAGTTTGAGCTGTAGTGGGCTGTGATTGCACCACTGCACTCCAGCCTGGGCAGCAGAGCAAGACCCTGACTCTTGTTAAAAAAAAAAAAAAAAAAAGGCCGGGCACAGTGTCTCATGCCTATAATCCCAGGACTTTGGGAGGCCGAGGTGGGCAGAGATCAAGAGATCTAGACCATCCTGGCCAACATGGGGAAACTCCATCTCTACTAAAAATACAAAAAAATTAGCTGGGCATGGTGGCGCACACCTATCCCTGCTACTTAGGAGGCTGAGACATGAGAATTGCTTGAACCCGGGAGGCAGAGGTTGCAGTGAGTGGAGATTGCACCACTGCACTCCAGCCTGGGCAACAGAGCGAGATTCTCTCTTAAAAAAAAAAAAAGGCAGCGGCAGCAGCTCTGAGTTCTGCCCAGGGCTGACGCTGTGAGCAGGGTGGGCAGACCAATCCATCAGACAGGCTGCCTGCTGCTGGCCAGCTGTTGACTGACCTGAAATCCTCCAGCCAGCAGCTGCCGCCTCCTCCCCCGCACCCACGTTTGCAGCTGGCCTCAGGCCTGGGCTTCTCCCCAGGACCACTCTGGGAATCGTCTAAAGCTGCCGAGAGACTCCTTGTGGCAGAGTCTTCATTATGTCAGCACCCCCTCAAGGTACATGTGCACCCCAAAGCTTTACCGCCTCGCAGGCTGTATCAGCAGCTGCATCTGCTGGGGAGGACAGAGCCAGGATTGGCCCCGCGGAGCCCGAAGCCTGTGCCTTTGATAAGAGATAGGCCTCCCACTGCCAAAGATGGGAGCCGCCTCCCCATTTCTCTGCAGCCGCCTGCCTCTCCAGCTGCCCATCGGCTGACCACTGGCCCTTCTCAGCCACCTGGACCAATGGGCTCCCTGGGCTGTGGTCACCATGGTGACCAGAACTGGGCAGGTAGGAAGGCATGGGCCTCAATTTCCCTCCTCTCGGGCCAAGCTTGCCTTTTCCCAGGAATCTTCATCATCACAGCTGCCTTAGCTTACCCGTCTCTGAGCCCCTCCCTCCCTTTTCATCTTTATCTTTTGACACAGGGTCTGGCTCTGTTGCCCAGGCTGGCGTGCAGTCACAGCTCACTGCTGCCTCCATACCCCAGACTCAAGTGATCCTCCCACCTCAACCTGCCACGTAGCTGGGACCACAGGCATGTGCCCCCACGCCTGGCTCATTTATTTTTTATCTTTATTTTTTTAGAGTTGGGGTCTCGCTGTGTGACCCAGGCTGGTCTCAAATTCCTGGCCTCAAGCGATCCTCCCACCTTGGTCTCCCAAAGCACTGGGATTACAGGCGCGAGCCGCCGCCTCCAGCCTCAGCCCCTCTCTTTTTAGCACCCTGTTTTCTGAGGGACTTGGTACTTTTCACTGGGTGCACAAGACAGCATGTGGGTCCTTGAGTCAGACCTGTATTGGATTGCTGTTTCTGTTACTTCCTGAGTGATCTTAGGCAGATCACTGCCCCTTCCAGCATTTCTGGACTGTTGAGTATACAGTGAGCAAAATAACCCTGCCTCGACCAGGCACGGTGGCTCACGCCTATAATCACAGCACTCTGGGAGGCCCAGGCAGGTGGATCACTTGAAGCCAGGAGTTCAAGACCAGCCTGGCCAACACGGCAAAACCCCGTCTCTGCTAAAAATACAAAAATTAGCCAGGCATGGTGGTAGATAACTGTAATCCTAGCTACTTGGGAGGCTGAGGCAGGAGAATCGCTTGAACCTGGAAGTCAGAGACTGCAGTGAGCCCAGATGACACCACTGCACTCCAGCCTGGGTGACAGAGTGAGGCTCCATCTCGAAAAAACAAAAACAAACAAACCTGCCTCTTTGTGGGATGGCACCAGAGTCCCTCCACTGTGCCATGCCCCTCCCCGCTCAGGGCCTGGAACTCGGTGCGTTTAGGCAGGTGCCCGGTGATGCATGAAGAGTCCCGCCTGCATCCTGGTCTCGAGTTTGCAGCTGTGAGTCTGTGGACACACGTGCATAGTGTGTGCCTGTGTCCCACGTTCAGGACTACTCAGGGACTCTGTCTGCAGGACACGGTGGAAGGGATGGCTCAGACATTTGGATTCTGGGTGTGCATGAGCTAGGTAAGGAGGCTTAGCAGTTGCTTCTGCTCTGGCCTCCCATCCTGCCAAAGTCAGTGTCAGCCCCTGGGACTTCCAGGCCCTCAGGAGGGGCATGGGTGACAGTCACTGCCCTCCCCCCAAGGTACAGCATCTTCAGGGCTCCCCCTGGAGCTGCCTGTTCTTCCAGAGAAGCCCAGTGTGCAGGGCTGGATGAAGCAGAAAGAGAAACCTCAGATCCCCACCCTGCCTTCTCCTGGCCTCCCCTCCACCCAGAGCCTCCCCGGGAGGTCTCCGGGAACACAGTTTGAAAGCCACTTGCATGTAAGATGGTGGGCATGATGACAGCGCCAGACCCACAAAAGGGTTGTAAGGACTCAAAATAAGGGCATTACCCTCTACTGACACCATCGTTTTACGTCTGAGGAAACTGAGGCTCGGCACAGATCAGCCACTTCTCCACGTGGCTCCTGCTCTGCTGAGCTGCCTGCCACGTCCTGTGTCATCTGAGGGCCTTTCCTGCCCAGTCCTCCCAGGAAGCAGCCTTGGATTCAAATCCCATCCTGTTGAAGGCCAGACATGGTAGCTCACACCTGTAATCCTAGCCCTTTGGGAGGCCAAGGCAAGAGGATCACTTGAGACCAGGAGTTCGAGACCAGCCTGGCCAACATGGGGAAAACACCATCTTTACTAAAAATACAAAAATGAGCTGTGTGTGACGGTGCATACCTGTAATCACCGCTATCGCTCAAGCCCGGGAGATGGAGGTTGCAGTGAGCCAAGATTGCACCACCGCGCTCCAGCCTGGGCAACAGAGCAAGACTCTGTCTCAAAAAACAATCCCATCCTGTTGGAAAGTGAGGCTTGGGTGGCGCTGGCCCCAGAGCCTCATCCCCTCCTCTCTGACCTGCCTTGCCCTGCCCTGGGGACAGCTGGGACCCCAGCAGTCAGTCACAGGGCTGCCTTCTGTGTCTCCCTGCAGAGCTGCCCTCCTCAGAGCACCTGAGTGTGGCGGATGCCACCTGGCTGGCCCTGAACGTGGTGTCCGGCGGTGGCAGCTTCTCCAGCTCCCAGCCCATCGGTGTGACCAAGATCGCAAAGTCGGTCATCGCCCCACTGGCCGACCAGAACATCTCCGTGTTCATGCTGTCCACGTATCAGACAGACTTCATCCTGGTGAGCCAGTCATCACAGGCGCGCCTTGAACACTCACACCTGCCTGTCGGTCACACACATGCTCGCTCCCGTCTCCCACCCCTTGCAGCCTTGCCCTTCCACGCTACTCTGGGGTGGGGGCAGGGTCTCAGAGTGAGAGCTCGGGGCCCCAAGCCCACATGCCCCAGGGCCACCAGGCACACGCTGCCACAACTGCTTGCCCTCAGGTACGCGAGCGGGACCTGCCGTTTGTCACCCACACGTTGTCATCAGAGTTCACCATCCTGCGGGTCGTCAATGGCGAGACCGTGGCAGCCGAGAACCTCGGCATCACCAATGGCTTCGTGAAGCCCAAGATGGGTGAGCTGGGGGCGGGGTTTGTACACAGGAAACCTCACGAAGTTACCGGATCCAGCCACAGACTAGCCTCACTGTCAGCACGGGCTTCTGCCCACTGAGCATGAATGGAGTGCCAGGCAGAGAGGGATGCAAAGGGCTCGGCGTGGTGGCTCATGCCTGTAATCCCAGCACTTTGGGAGGCTGAGGCAAGTGGATCACCTGAGGTTGGGAGTTCGAGAACAGCCTGACCAACATGGAGAAACCCCATCTCTACTAAAAATACAGAATTAGCCGGGTATGGTGGTGCATGCCTGTAATCTCAGCTACTCAGGAGACTGAGGCAGGAGTATCGCTTGAACCTCGGAGGTGGAGGTTGCAGTGAGCTGAGATTGTGCTATTGCACTCCAGCCTGGGCAAAAAGAGCGAAACTCCATCTCAAAAAAAAAAAAAAGAACGTGACGCAAAGGTCCTAGGTAGGCCCCGCTGCCATGTCTAGCAAGGGTGCTGGGCGTGCACGCAGACAGCAATGGCCAGAGGCCACTCCTGCAGCAGGCCGCGTGTCACGGCGGGCCTCCCTGGGCAGGGACTGTGGAGCTGAAGCCTGGAGTATGGATGGGAGCGGAGCCAGGGGGTGACAGTGGGAAGGGCATCCCAGGCAGCCAGCACAGCATGTGCAAAGGCCCGGGGCCTGCGGGTGAGCTGGAGGATCAGGGCGGTGGTAGGTGGTGGCAGAGGCTGGACAGGCAGCGGTGCCTGAGTCTGTCTGGGCCTGCGGCTGAGCCGCCCCAGCCCTCTTCCCGGGCCCTGCACCCACCCACGCTGCTGCGTTCGGTCCCAGCCTCAGTGCCCGACATCTCTGTGCTGTTGCAGTCCAGAGGCCGGTCATCCACCCGCTGTCCAGTCCGAGCAACAGGTTCTGCGTCACCAGCCTGGACCCCGACACGCTGCCTGCTGTCACCACACTCCTCATGGACGTGATGTTCTACTCCAGTGGGTAGGGCTGCCTCGGGCGTGTGGGGCCGCGGGGTGGGCTGGGGGAAGGCACGGCTCTGCCAGGAGCTCGTCTGAGGTGGGGAGACACAGACTTGCCCTGGAGCTAGTCTGATAGGGGAGATACAGGCCTGCACCGGAGCTAGTCTGAGTGGGGAGACAGGGACCTGCCCCAGAACTAGTCTGATGGGGGAGACACAGACCCACTCCAGAGTTAGTCTGAGGGGAGAGACGTGGACCCGCCCCAGAGCTAGTCTGAGGGGGGAGACACCAACCCACCTGGAGCTAATCTGACGGGGGGAGACACGGACCTGCCCCAGAGCTAGTCCGAGGGGGGAAACAGCTCTACCTAAAGCTCCAGTCTGAGGGGAGAGACATCCTACCCTGGGAACACCAAAGTTTGGTGAAGCTCCAAGGACACATTGGGAGCTATAACAAACTCTCCACTCCCCACAGAGCTCCAAGGACAGGCCCAGTCTGTTGTGGAGCGGAGAACCCAGATTTTTTCATTTGGTGAATGACAGGCGTTGCATCACTTCCTCAGTGGATTTTGTAAAGCTTAGGCCAACGCCAGGTGGGGCAGGGCAGGGCAGGGTCCAGCATGCTGACGGTCACCCCAGCCTGTGCCCTGAGGTGTGGGCAGACCCCGGAAGGGGCCCAGTAGCCTGTGCGGGGGGGTCAGCCAGCCCCCCAGCACTGCAAAGCGCAGCACCCGCCTCTGAATGTGGTGAAATCATCCCCATTGCATTGCGAGCAGATGAGAAGGACCCTGGCCCAGGGTTGCCCAGGTGGCATCAAAGCCTGGGCAGGGCCCAGTTTCCCTGGGCAGGTGGGCAGGCGCCTCAAGGGCTCCATCCTTACCAGCTCCCCCCAACCCCCAGAGTGAAGGACCCCATGGCTGCCGGGGATGACTGCGGCCACATCCGCTTCTTCTCCTTCTCCCTCATTGAGGGCTACATCTCCCTGGTGATGGACGTGCAGACGCAGCAGAGGTGAGCCAGGCCCTGGGGTGGACGCTCAATCCAGGGTGGGCCCCAGGGTCTGGGGGGACTCTGTGATGGGCCCATCACCCACTTTGTCTTTTTTTTTTTTTTTTTTTTTTTTTTTTTTTTGAAACAGTCTCAGTCTGTCACCCAGGCTGAGTGTAGTGACGCAGTCTCAGCTCATGCAACCTCCGCCTTCCGGGTTCATGCAGTTCTCCTGCCTCAGCCTCCCGAGTAGTGGGGATCATAGGTTCCCGCCACCATGCCCACTGATTTTTGCGCATTTAGTAGAAACAGGGCTTCACTATGTTTGCCAGGCTGGTTTCAAACTCCTGACCTCAAGTGATCCGCCCGCCTCGGCCTCCCAAAGTGAGGATTACAGATGTGAGCCACCACACCTGGCCCTCGTTTTTATTTCTGTTGAGACAGGATCGCACTGTGTCGCCCAGGCTGGAGTGCAGTGGTGCAGTCTCGGCTCACTGCAGCCTCTGCCTCCGCGGTTCAGGCGATTCGTGTGCCTCAGCCTCCTGAGTAGCTGGGACTACAGACTCGTGCCACCACACTGATTTTTGTATTTTCATTTTTTTATTTTTTTTTTTAGAAACAGAGTTTTACCATGTTGGCCAGGCTGGTCTT
The DNA here is from genome assembly GCF_001604975.1 of Cebus imitator. Taxonomy (NCBI): domain Eukaryota; kingdom Metazoa; phylum Chordata; class Mammalia; order Primates; family Cebidae; genus Cebus; species Cebus imitator. Next base: position 664,102 of record NW_016107468.1, on the reverse strand, counting down.
GAACTCCTGACCTCAGGTGATTCACCCACCTCGGCCTCCCAAAGTGCTGGGATTACAGGCGTGAGCCACTGTGCCCAACCACTTTGTCTCTAATAAACCCTCACTGTCGCCCTTCATCATAAGTGAGCCAGCTCCTCAGCTCAAAGAGGGGCAGGGGTTGTCCAAGTTCCACAGTGAGGGGGTGGCAAGGTGGGAATTTGAACCACGGCCCCAGTGCTATTTGTCCCTCAGCTTCTGCTCTGGACCTGGGAAGAAGTGTCCAGACTAGCCTTAGCAAGGGGCCCAGGGGTCTTGTTCCAAACCCCAGACTGATATCACCCTCCCCATCTGCCTCCCCGCAAGACAAGGAGGCTTTGGGGCGAATGGGTCCAGGCTGTCCAGAGGGGATGGTCCTTGTGGGCCCTCAGCTCTGGCCCACCCACCCATCCGCCCGGCCAGCCCCCTGCCTCCCTCTGGCTGATGCACCAGCACGCCAAGGAGGGAGCGCAGTTCACATCAGCCTCGGGGATTCTTCTCTCACCCCCTTTGAAGGTTTCCTAGTAACTTGCTGTTCACAAGCGCATCCGGAGAGCTCTGGAAGATGGTGCGGATTGGAGGACAGCCCCTGGGATTTGGTGAGCCCTCGGGGGGACTGCATGGGGGGAGGGGGAGCTGGCATTGCCGGGCCCACTCACACACATTGACCTCGGTGACAGCCGCTGCTGGGGGTACAGATGAGACTGAGGTTTGTGGAGCCCAAAGTTTCGGTTGCTCCCCAGCGTGTGACAGGTGCACACAGGCCTCTTGAGGACGGGAGGAGCAGGCCTCGATCAGAGTGATTTTGTTTTGTCCCTTCTTGAAAATGAATACATTGCTTATTATTAGAAAATTAAACAGCTGCACGAAGTGGCTCATGTTTGTTATCCTAGCACTTTGGGAGGCCTAGGTGGGAGGATCCCTTGAACCCAGGAGTTCTATACCAGCCTAGGAAACATAGCAAGGCCCTGTCTCTACGAAAAAAAATTTAAAATTAGCTGGGCATGGTGGCAGGCGTCTGTAATCCCAGCTACTCAGGAGGCTGAGGCAGGAGGATTACTTGAGCCCAAGAGTTCAAGGCTGCAGTGAGCCATGATCACGCCATTGTACTCCAACCTGGGCGACAGAGCAAATCCTCATCTCTAGCAATAAAGAGGCCAGGCGTGGTGGCTCGTGCCTGTAACCCAGCACTTTGGGAGGCCGAGGTGGGTGGATCACCTGAGGTCAGGAGTACGAGACCAGCCTGGCCAATATAGTGAGACCCCATCTCTACTAATCATGCAAAAAGTTAGCCAGGCATTGTGGCTTGCGCCTGTAATCCCAGGTACTTGGGAGGCTGAGACAGGAGAATCGCCTGAACCCAGGAGGCAGAGGTTCTAGCGGCAGTGAGCCAAGATTGTGCCACTGCCCTCCAGCCTGGGCAACAGAGCAAGACTCCATCTCAAATAATAATAATTTAATTTAAAAAGAAAGAATAAATTGGGCTGTGATAAAAGTTAAGGAGAAAAAACATCACTCCTAGTTCCACAGTTCAAAGAGAATACCTGTTGGCAATTTTTTAAAGTATTTTCTTCACATAAGTACGTGTAATCGTCAGACAGAAGTGTCTTCACATAAGTATCTGTAATTGTCAGAGAGTCTGACACCCACCACGTTACCCCTAAGTACTTCTCCTTTTCCATCCTGGGAAGAAACACTTTTTCCTGTACAACCGCAGGATTCCGCGGGAGAATATTTTTAGTCATTCCCTAAGACTCAGTCTTGCCTCTGTTTCCACGATTGTCCAGACAGTGTCTTTGGTGGATAGCATTTTTTTTTTTTTTGAGACAGGATCTTGCTCTGTCACCCAGGCTAGAGTGCAGTGGCACAGTCTTAGCTCACTGCAGCCTTTGCACCCTGGGCTCAGGTGATTCTCCTGCCTCGGCCTCCAGAGTAGCTTGGATTACAGGTGTAAGCCACCGCACCCAGCCAAGGTGTCACACTTTTAAACAGCCAGATCTCATGACAACTTAACTGTCACAAGAACAGTACCAAGAGGATGGTGCTAAACCATTTATGAGCAATCCACCCCCACGGCCAAGTCACCTCCCACCAGGCCCCACCTCCAAGACTTCAGATTACAATTGGAAGATTCAGACAGCAGCACAGAGCCAGCCTGCATCGCCGGCCAGCGACCAGAGACGGCTCTTGGCTGGGGGACATCCAGGTTAAGCCTTCAAGAGAAATGGCGAGTGGGAGGCCGGGTGCAGTGGGTCACGCCTGTCATCCCAGCATTTTGGGAGGCTGAGGCAGGTAGGTCACTTGAGGTCAGGAGTTCGAGACCAGCCTGGCCAACAAGGTGAAACCCCCTCTCTACTAATAATACAAACAAATGAGCTGGGCGTGGTGGTGGTACACGCCTGTCATTTCAGCTATTCAGGAGGCTGAGGCCCGAGGATCCCTTGAACCCGGGAGGTGGAGGTTGCAGTGAGGTGAGATCACACCAGTGCACTCCGGCCTGGGCAATGGAGCGAGACTCCGTCTCAAAAATAAAAGCAGGATGGCGGATGGGAATTCTCTAGGAGCATGGTGGGTGCAGGGTAGGCATTGCCCACAGAGGGTAGAGGCTGAAGAGCCACAGAGGCAAGGGTCGCCAGGTGACGCAGAGGCTAAGGACGTTCTCCCCTGTCCCTAGATGAGTGTGGCATCGTGGCCCAGATCTCAGAGCCCTTGGCTGCTGCAGACATCCCAGCCTACTACATCAGTACTTTCAAGTTTGACCATGCACTGGTGAGTGTCCAAACCCAGATTCCCCCGGGGCAGGGCCGGAGGGGGGCAGCGGGTTCCTGGGCTGACCGACAGGTGTCTCCTTCCTCCCCCACCCCGCCCCCTGAGCAGGTCCCAGAAGAGAACATCAACGGTGTCATCAGTGCCCTGAAGGTCAGCCAAGCAGAGAAGCACTAGGAGGGTCTCTTCTGCCCCTCCCCGCTGCTGCCTGGCCCAGCCCCAACCCCGAAGATTGATCTTGCAGTATTTCTCTACAGACTGGAAAATCGGCCCTGGGGACCCCGAGGAAGGGGCCTCTCCGGGAGACTCCCTCGATTGCCAATCCCTCCAGGCCAGGGGCCCACACCAAGGCCTCCTCATGCCCTCCTGCCTTCCCAGAGCCCCCCAGCCCTCCAGAGAACACCCTGCCTCTTCCCCACTTCCCCACCCCAGAAAATGCTTTCGGAGGCCCAGGGGGCTGTGAGCTGATCCGCCTTCTCATCCAGCCTCGCCCACGGCCAGGGGCAGATGCGGAGGGAAGCTGGTCCCTCCTACGAGACAGCCGTTTACCAACTGTCATGTCACCTTGTAGGGCTGGGGCTGGCGGGGTGGGGTGGAGTCTGGCACGCCCGGGAGAGTTTTGGGGGCGAGTACTGTGGTCGCTGGTCTCTGGTCCGTCAGCTCAGGGCTGGTCCCCTCCAAGTGGAGGCCAGCACTACCCCCTCAGGTCATCGGGGCTGGTGAGGCTCAGACGGGAACCCAGGTGGCATCCCCAAGCTGGGAAGGACCCAAACTCCCCCTGTACCTCGCCTGCCATTCACAGGGCCTGGGCCCAACTCCCAGCAAGACTGCCAAGAGGGCCCTGTCCAGACCCTCCCCCACAAACACCCAGTCCTTGGGGGAGGAGGGAGGGTCCCAGGAGACCCACCAGCCTGGAGCAGTAGCTCCTGTTCCCTCAGCTCTCCCTGGACCCGCCTTGGGCAGGCAGAGCCTCAGTTTCCCCCAGCAGGGATATCCCTGGCTTTTTGGGCCTGGGGTTTCTTAGGTGGTGTCCCACCTCCCCAACAGATGACTAGACCAGCATAGGACTCCCCGCCTCCCTCTCCTGCCCCCAACTCGCCTGCCCACCCCTTGGTCGGGGGCTGTGGCATTCCTAAGTACTTGACCCAGGAGGCAGCTTAACTGAGCCTTAACAGAGAAAACCATACCTTGTTTTAGTTTTTTATTTAATGTGTTTGCACCCAGGCTGCTGTTGGCGGTAGTTTCTGTTTGAGGGGGTAGGTAAGACCGATCTGAGTTGTGTCGAGGGGGCCTGGAGGCTCTGTGTCACTAGGCTGGTCCTCTGGGGCTCCAGGGATAGGCATGAGAGTCGGGAGATGTCACCCAAGCCTTGGCCCTCTCTTCTGAAGGGAAGCTGAGAGCAGACATCTACAAGAGGCTGGAGCTGCTGTCACCCCACATGGGACCTCCCAACCAGCTGTGGCTCTTGCCGAGCACCAGAGGCGGTGAGGGGACCCTAGGGCCATGGGGAAGAGACAGCAGGGTGACGGGCCAGCTGGGTGGTCACGACCAGGAGGCACGGGGTTAGCTGTGGCGTCCCTTCCATTGATTGGGGTGACTTTCTGAGTGAGCAAGGTCCAAGGGCCTCTGTGGCTTTGGCTCTGACAGTCAAGTTGTGATGTTTCTTTTTTCTGAGATGGTGCCTCTGTCACCAAGGCTGGAGTGCAGTGACACGATCTTGGCTCTCTGCAACCTCCACCTCCCAGGTTCAAGTGATTCTCCTGCCCCAGCCTCCCGAGTAGCTGGGAATACATAACACGTACCACCATGCCTGGCCAGTTTTTGTATTTTTAATAGAGACAGAGTTTTGTCACGTTGCTCAGGCGATCCGCCCGCCTTGGCCTCCCAAAGTGCTAGGAATACAGGTGCGAGCCACAGCACCCGGCCAAGTTGTGCTGTTTCTGAGAACGTCAGAGGAGAAGGAATAGTTTCTAAACCTGGCAAAGTGCCCCCCGCTTCTATGAGCCGAGTGGGACCCTCTGAGCCCCAGAAGCCCACTACATCAATTAGAAACCCACTTTTTTTTTTTTTTTAAGTTAATTCATTTTGCACAAAACTTCAAAACAAAACTTGTACATTGCTGGTCCCAAAAGGGAGGCGGCCAGGTGGGGCGGGCCTGCGGTAGAAGCCCTGAGTCCCCTTTCTGACCTTGCAAGGCCTTGATTTTCCTTTCTGTCATTTCCCCCTGACAATGTCACTTCTCTGCCTTTCCTTCCCGCCGTGCAAGTGTGTCGGCCCCATGACCCCAGCGTCCTGTGTCCCCCAGCTAGACTTCCTAGGACATATCTATTGTACACACCTATAAATACCTGTGTTTTATGTTGATAGAGATATATACTGTAAATAGCATATATACTTGAGCAATATATATGTTAATATATACTGTGTGAGCAGTCTGTGGACACAGCCCCCCGCTGTGTGTGCCCACGTGTGTGGGTGTGGTGGCCTCCGCCCCGCGCCGTCTGCCACGCACGCGGGCACGTTGGAGTCACCATATATTTTTAATTCAAGTATATATAGGCAATACGATTATTACAGAAGCCGGGGGGTTCCCACAGACCTGACTTGAGAGATCAAAGCCAGCCACTCAGAGCATGGGACGTGGGACGTGGGGCAGGTGCCAAGAGCCCACTGTGACGTGAGTCATGCCTCCTGCACCCCACTTTCCCCAGCCACAGTCCTGGGCGCCCTTGATTTTTTTGGGGGGGATGTTGATCCCCAGGGAGGAATATTTGGAATTTCTTGCTTTTAATTGGAATGCCCCCCTCTTGCCTGCCCCACCTGGCGGCCTCACCCCGAAGACCCGGGCTGGCCAGATGGCCCACGCTGCCTGCGTTCCGCCTCCGTGGGTGGCAGTTTTTACACAGGTGGCTTATCTGTTGTTTTTTTTTGGGGGGGGTGGTGTTTGTTTTGGTAACCTGCAAGCTTAGAAATCTCAGGTTCTGCTCCTGGGGCTCCTCCTGGGGATTGGCCTCATGAAACAGAAAAGCAGGAGTAGTGGGCTGGGGCCAGGGTCTGGCTCTGCAGGGGTGATGCCTGTTCCAGCCAGACCCGTGGGAGCTTTCCCCCAGGGACCCTACTTTGCGGTCCCGGGGGCCCCTTTAGTTTTTCTGTGCCCGTCCTGCTCACGTAAAGCTTGGTTGATCTTCTCGGCGTTCTGTATACAGCGCAGTCTTGGTTTGGTCTCCACAGCTGTTCGGTGGGGTAGATGTGAGTGTGGTTTTTCCCAGCAGGGGTTGTCTGCCCTTGTATTCCAGCCATCTCCTGGTCTGCTGGGTGAGAGGGTCTCTCCAAGCCCCAGTCCCCACTAGGAGGGGTGTGTGTTTCTCGGAGGGGCTGCGAGCAGGACCCGTCTCCATCCGCAGCTGCATGGGGCTCCCTGCCTGACTGCCATCTGTCCCCCGGAGGAAATCCGAGGAGTGGGCCCGTTGTTTCGGCGTGGCAGATGGGGCAGGTGCCTGGCCGGGGAGGAAGGGAGCTCTCTGTGATATGGATTTTTCCTCTTTAGATGGGAGTCTTTTTCTGTCACCCAGGCTGGAAGGCAGTAATGGCATGATCTCAGCTCACTGCAACCTCCACCTCCTGGGTTCAAGAAAGTCTCCTGCCTCAGCCTCCCAAGTAAGGGGGATTACAGGTGCCCGTCACCACACTCAGCTAATTTTGGTATTTTTAGTAGAGACAGGTTTCACCATGTTGGCCAGGCTGGTCTGGTACTCGTGATCTCAAGTGATCTGCCTACCTCAGCCTCCCAAAGTGCTGGGATTACAGGTGTGAGCCACCACACCAGGCCTCATGTGGAATGTCTAGGAGCAAGCAGGTGGTCCCTGGCTGCCAGGTGGGCTCCTGGAGTGCGTGTCTTGGCCCCTGTGTGGTTCTCCAGTAAGAAAACCCCAGACAGTCTCAAACCCTCTGTCCGTGCACTCCAAGGACGGTGGGAGCTGAAGGATGGGGAGGGACAGAGAGCGACCACCCCTCCCCACCACTGATAAGTTCTGTCTCGTCATGGGGCTCCCCTGGTTCCTAAGACACCTGTTTCTCCTCAGCCCCTCATCCTAACCCAGCAAAGATGGGCATTACCAACTCTGCACCTCCTTCCTCCATGGGCATCTCTAGAACCCCCCGGGCACTGCCCACGCCACCATCCTCAGCCCAGGGCATGCATTCGAGCTGGAGAGGCTTGCAGCCCTCGCTCCAGTAGCCTGCCCTCCCCAAGATTCAGGGGGAGCCCAGAGCCTCACCCTAAACCACCAGCATACTCACCCCCAGGCACCAGGCTGCTGGTGGGAAAGGAAGGAGCTGGGCAATCAGAGGCTCCCAGCGCAGCCGCCTGGAGCAGCGTAGCCACGGTGACTTTTTTTTTAGCAGGAGGAGGTTTGGTCTGGAGGGGCTTGCTCCTCCAAGGTGACAGAAGATGCCCTGGAGGTCAGGAGAGAAGACAGGGAGGGCCAGGCCCCCGTGAAAGCCCAGGGCACTATTTTCCTGGTGATCTTAAGAGGTGAACCCCAGCCAGCTCCCACCGACCCCTCCTCCTGGCTGCATTTTCCAGGGAGACCTTTGGGAGTCCTAAGACCACTCTGGGCCCCTTTCTGAGCCCTGAGATCTGGTTGTGGGGACAACCAGGGCTTTTGCAGCCCCAGCTAAGAGAGGGGGCTTCAGGGCAAGAGTAGCCCAACCCTGCAGTGAGGGGATTTTTTTTTTTCTTTTTTTTTGAGATGGAGTCTCGCCCTGTCACCCAGGGTGGAGGGCAGTGGAGTGATCTCAGCTCACTGCAACCTCCACCTCCTGGGTTCAAGCGCTTCTCCTCCAACAGCCTCCCAAGTAGCTGGGATTACAAGCGTGAGCCACCATGCTTGGCTAATTTTTGTATTTTTAGTAAAGACAGGGTTTCTCCATATTGGGCAGGCTGGTCTCGAACTCCTGACCTCAGGTGATCCACCCACCTTGGCCTCCCAAAGTGCTGGGATTACAGGCGTGAGCCACTGCGCCCAGCCAGTGGGGGTATTTTTGATGCCACTTCCTGAGTGAAGCACTTTGCATGGGGATGGGAAGAAGAACCCCCATTCTCAACCCACTCCGAGCAGGGCCTGGAGCAGTGGAGACGGTGGTTGGTGTAATAGGCAGAGCCTGAGTGAGGCCGGTGGGCTTCTCAACATGAAAAAGACAATGGCTTTGGGTACTATGGTGAGGGAGGGGATTAGGCTTGGTGGGGGCCCATTCAAAGGAGACTGGGCTCAGTGGCTCACACCTGTAATCCCAGCATTTTGGGAGGCCAAGGCGGGAGGATCCATTGAGGCTAGGAGTTCAAGACCAACCTGACCACATAGCAAGACCCCACCTCTACCAAAAAAAAAAAAAAAAAAAAAAAAAAAAAAAAAAAAAAAAAAAAAAAAAAAAAAAAAAACAAAAAAAAAAAAAAAAAACAGGCTGCCATGGAAGGAAGGAAGCCAGCCAGCAGCGGCCTGGTGCAGAGGCAGGAGCCTGAGGCCTGGGCCATGGCATCCAGGCACAGCCTGGTGGCCAAGAGAGCTTGTGGCTGTCGTTACAAGGGAAGAGGAGGTATGGAGATGGGAAGTGCCGGGCAGCTTCTGTGCTGGGAGTCGGGACACAGGCCTGGGCGTGTTTATGCACACGTATGTGCTTGTATGTGGGTGTGTTCATACACTAATATTAGTGTGTGCGCGCGCAGGTGAGCAGAGCCCGTACCTGAGGTGGGACTGGCTCCTGGAGTATTTTGAGTTCTCAGAAGCAGTCTTGCTCTCGGGCCCGAGTACAGAGATGATCAGGTGAGTGGAGGCAGGACTGGAATGCAGGCCCTGGCTCCAGGGCAAAGGGTGGGGCGTCTCTGGTAGGATGGCCTCACCCCACTTGTCAGAACTACTCTGGAGGGGGGCAAAGGTGTCAGGAACAGTTTGGCTGAGCATTTCTGGCTCAGGGTTTTTCATGAGGTTGCTGTTGTCTGAAATCAGCTAAGGATTGGAGGACGCACTGCTAAGTTAGGCCTGGCTGTAGGCAGGAGGCCTCAGTCCTCCTCCAGGTGGGCCAACCCACGGAGCTGCTTGAGTGTCCTCACAATATGGCGCCCGGCTTCCCCTGCCAGAGCAAGAGATTCAAGGGCCCAGGGTAGAAGCTGAAGTGTTACTTTTATCCCGAGCCTCAGAATTCACACGCAGTTGCCTCCACCATGCTCTGGTGTGATACAGCCCAGCTCTGATTGGAAGGGGCTGGGCCTGCCCATGCTGACTCTTCAAAGGCATCCCATCCTGAAGGTGGTGTTCCCAGGGAGAGCTTTTGGAGGCCGGCGCTCCCTCACCTACTAGGGTTCATTCTGGAAGAGGGTCCAGAAGAATTGGAGACCCTTGCCCCTCAACTTTGGAGGTGGCAGGGTGAACAGCAGGCCAAGTTCAGGGCCTGAGACAGGCCAAGGCCAGTGCAGTTTCCCCCCCGCACTGCCTCAGTTCACCTGTATTCAGAAGACGGGTCTGGGAAGAGTTGAGCAGAGTTCCCTCTAAAAGAGTAGGGAGCTGATAACAATCCCAAGCCCTCCTCTTAATGCCAAAATCATTTCCGTTATCCTGAGATGGGGTGAGTGGATGGATAGTGTACTGAGGGGCCTCTGCCCTGCCCGGAGCCCCCATCAAAGGGGAGCGCAGGGGACTTCCTGCCCACGGCCCCCTCTGGCCCTCGCCTGGCATGCCTGGGTCACCAGCAGCAGCAGTGGTGTTTCAGTGGTCCCAAGATCTGGGGGAAGGGGAGAACCCGCCATCTTATCCCTACCCCCTGGGGCCTTCACGCTTATTTTCTTGTTGAAGAAACACAAAACCCTCGAGATTCATGTACTGTATGTTGGAGAGAAAAAATACCTAATGTTCCCCCAAAAAAGACAGTATATTTTGTACTTTGTAAAGTGTTAATTAAAATGGAAAACGATGTGGCTGGTGGCTGTCTGGTTTTGTGTGGACCTAGCCAGAGACTGGCCTCATCTCTTTCTCCTCCATGCTGTGATTGGGGGAACACAGGCCAGGGGCTAGAGGGGGTTAAAAAAAAAACACCCAGAATCTGAGGAAGGGTCCCCAGAGCCACAGGAGCTGTATTAGTTACATGGTGCTGTGTAACAAGTTGCCCCAAAACTTAGCAGCTTGTTAAACATGATCATTATTTATAGATCACATTTTCTGTGGGTCAGGAATTCAGGAAGTTTGGCTGAGCGATTCTGGCTCAGAGGCATTCATGAGGTTGCCATTGTCTGAAATCTTAGCTAAGGATTGGAGAATGCACTTCTAAGTTACACCTTGCTGTAGGCAGGAGGCCTCAGTCCTTTCCCAAGTGGGCCAACCCACAGGGCTGCTTGAGTGTCCTCACAATATGGAGCCCGGCTTCCCCCAGAGCAAGAGATTCAAGGGCCCAGGGTAGAAACCGAAGTGTTATTTTTATCCCTAGCCTCAGAATTCCCGTGCAGTTGCCTCTGCCGTGCTCTCTGGTGTGACACAGCCCAGCTCTCAGTTGACATGAAAGGGAGCTATATAAGTGTGTGGAAACCAGCAGATAAAGATGACTGGGGACCATCTTGGAGACCAGCTACTATGCCCAGCATCTCCACCCAGATCTTGGGCAGAGGCAGGCCTGGGAGTTGGGGGCAGTCAGTGGAAGGAGTTGGACGGGCCTTTCTGATGGCAGGTGAAGGTCAGGGGCTGGTTGCCTGGCCGAAGGGTGTCTACCCCAAACCTAGAGCCCTGCCGTGGACATTGCAGCTCCAGGAAGGTTCCAGAAGCCCAAGAGCCGATACCTCCAGATTAGATATCCTGCGAGCAGGAGAAGAGGGCACCATGCTTCTGGCTCCTGCCCTCTTGATACAAGGGGTGCTGGATCTGCACCAGCAAGAAAAAGGTGAGCTTAAGACCAGCAGGTTCTAGACCTGACACCCTCCCCTTCTCCTCTCTGAGATTTTGCATGGGGGCAGGTGTGAGCCAGGCAGGGCTGAAGACCCATACCTGCCCTGGGCACCACCAACGCCCGCCCCCACCCTGCCTCACCTTGGCCCACAGGAAAAGAGAACCGAGACAGGGAGTGAAAACGGAAGCTGAAAGGCCGGGCCTGGTGGCTCACGCCTCTAATCCCAGCACTTTGGGAGGTCAAGGAGGGCGGATCCTCTGAGGTTGGGCGTTCGAGACCAGCCTGACCAACATGGAGAAATGCTTTTCTATACTAAAAACACAAAAAAATTAGGTGTGGTGGCGCATGCCTGTAATCCCAGCTACTTGGGAGGCTGAGAAAGGAAATCGCTTGAACCCAGGAGGCGGAGGTTGCAGTGAGCCGAGATCGTGCCACTGCACTCCAGCCTGGGCAACAAGATACTCTGTCTCAAAAATATATATATAATTTTCCTCCTGGAATGCATATCAACTGCCGGAGTTGTGGACCCAGCTACCAACATTAGACTGAGCCTATCCAGCCTGAGGCCCCGAGGAGGGGACTCAAATGGGACCTCTTTTAGACTGGCATGGCTTCACATGCTGTACTCTGGTCTCCTGGCATTCAGCTGCCACCTGCTACCAGAGCAAGAGCCAGATGCTTCCCCAGCAAGACAGCGCCTCCTGGTTGGAAGTGACAACAGCATCTAGGTCTATCCTTATTTTATTTTTTTTAGAGAGTCTCACTTGGTTACCCAGGCAGGACTGCAATGGCATGATCTCCACTCACTGCAGCCTCCACCTCCCAGGTTCAAGCGATTCTCCTGCCTCGGCCTCCCGAGTAGCTGGGATTACAGGCACCTGCCACCACACCCGGCTAATTTTTGTATTTTTAGTAGACACGGGGTTTCTCCATGTTGGTCAGGCTGGTCTGAAACTCCCGACTCGTTATCTGCCCACCCCAGCCTCCCAAAGTACTGAGATTACGGGTGTGAGCCACTGCGCCCAACCTGTATTTTTACTTCATTTATTTATTTTTTTGAGCCTGAGTCTTGCTCTGTCACCCAGGCTGGAGTGCAGTCGTGCTAACATGGGTCACTGCAACCTCCACCTCCTGTGTGTGCGCGTGCGTGTGTGTGCACGCACACACTCCTATCAGTGTTCATTCCTACTCCATGGGCAGGGGCAGGAGTGCCTAGATGGGCAGACAGACTAGCTGGGGGAGGATGGACAACAGCCCAGGAGCTGGCACTAACTGGATCAGAGCCGTGGGTAATCTGGTTACTGCATCCTGGGATGCTGCAGTGGCTAGACTGGCGCCCACCGGGGGGCCCTCGGAGGAGCTGAGAACGTGGCTCCATGTCAAGGGAGGATCCCTGGGAGGCAGCTCACTGAGACTTGTGAAGTCGCCTGTGACGATGGCAGATGACATCCTGCCTCTGAGGGGACACCTAGTCTCAGGAGAGCAACGCCACTCCCCAAGGTCAAAGGGCAGAGTAGGGCAGGGAAGCGATTCTCCTGCTTAAGCCTCCGGAGTAGCTGGGATTACAGACAGGTGCCACCACGTCTGGCTAATTTTTGTGTTTTTAGTAGAGATGAGGTTTCACCATGTTACTCAGGCTGGTCTCGAACTCTTGACCTCAGGAGATCCACCCAGCTTGGCCTCCCAAAGTGCTGGGATTACAGACGTGAGCCACCAGGCCAGGCCTCCCATAATAGTTTAAGCAGCCCCCACGGCCGTCCAGGCGAAGGCCAGGCCCTCTGCAGATGCTGGCACCAGGTGGAAGGCGGGAGAAACGTGGGACCTTCACAGGTGCATCCTGAGTTTCAGTCCTGGCCCAGGCACGGTGCTGGGCACTGAGCCTCGGACTGCAACCTGCTGGGTCATGCCCGAGCATTCGCTTCATGGCATAAGTGTCAGGATTTGACTTTGTCACGCAGAACACAGTCAGCGCATAAGTATTTCCTGAATTAATGAAAATGTGGGGTGACCACACGTTCAAGAAACAAGTCACTATGGCATTCTATGGAGGCTGACAACCTGACCTTTTATTAGCTGTGAAGGGTTTCCATGCCAGTGAGAGTCATCGCTTCCCCGAGATCATCAGTGTGGTGTGGTGGTCTGCATGTCTGCAGGGACAAAGGGTATGGAAAACCAGGGCCCACAACTGCTGCAAACTGTCCGAGGGAGATGGGGATAGCCTCCTTGCAGCTCACAAGCTGGGCACACTATGTCTTCTACCAGGGTGCATCTCTGACCTTGGCTACTGGCCCCATCAGAGAGAAAGGGACAGTCTGCGTGTACAGAGGATGGCCTGGGGGCACACGGGGTTGGCACAAGCCTCTCTCCACTAAAGCGAGAGGAGACAGGAGCTTGCAAACACTGACTTCACAGGAACACGATGATCCAGCCTAGCAACTGAGCTAATGGCATAGCAGGGTTTCTATGGACGTGTGTCAAATGCTGGTGATGGAGGGCACGCTGGGGGGAGAGAGGACAGACGCTGACACAGGCACAGGTGACAAGTGGGGAGAGGGCCTGGTCCACGGCAGAAGAGCTCCCGCAGAGGGCACCGCCAAGCAGCCTGCTGGACAAAACAGACAAACCCAAGGACATCCCTTCTTCTACACTGGGTGCTATGTCCAAAGTCAAGATCATTACTGAGGCTGGGCGCCCTGGTTCACCCCAGTAATCCTAGCACTTTGGGAGGCCGAGGTGGGCAAATCACTGGAGGTCAGGAGTTCGAGACCAGCCTGGCCAACATAGCAAAACTCCGTCTCTACTAAAAATACAAAAATTACCCGGGCATGGTAATGCATGCCTGTAGTCCCAGCTACTCGGGAGGCAGAGACAGGAGAATCATTTGAACCTGTGAGGCGGAGGTTGCAGTGAGCCAAGATCTCGCCACCGCACTCCAGCCTGGGCAACTGGGCGAGGCTCTGTCTCAAACAAAAGATTGTTACTAGATCTGTATCTTGGTTGCCATTAGGGTGGGAGGATTAAAAACCCACCTTCTCCAGAGACCCTCCCTCCTCCATCCTCACCTGCCATCCTGAACCCTGCCGGGTGTGACCTGGGCCTGACTTCCAGGGGCACTTGCTGTCTATAAATCAGTACGTGCTTTGCGGCTTGAGTTTCACTGAGGTCGGATTACCCTGCTTCACTGCAGGGGCGACGTTAGACCCGGTCCCGGTGAAAGTTTCAGGAAGGAAAACTGACACACCGTTTTCAATTTCTATTTCAAGTTTATGAGAGAACTTGGCTGTAATAAACCTAAGAAAGGGTTCAAAGCCCAGGTGAAGGGCCTCTCCCTTAGATATCTGAGTGGCTGGTTCTCATGGCCGCAGGTCACAGCAAGGACACCGCCGGCTGGATGACCATTCCACTTTAAAGTGCAGCCCTGATGGCCGGGCGCGTGGTTCACGCCTGTCATCCCAGCACTTTGGGAGGCCAAGGTGAGCGGATCACCTGAGGTCAGCAGTTCAAGACCAGCGTGACCAACATGGTGAAACCCCGTCTCTACTAAAAATACAAAAATTAGCCGGGCGTGGTCACAGGTGCCTGTAACCCCAGCTACTCAGGAGGCTGAGGTAGGAGAATCGCTTGAACCCAGGAGGTGGAGGTTGCAGTGAGCCAAGATTTTGCCACTGCATTCCAGTCTGGGCAACAGAGCGAGATTCCGTCTCAAAAGTAATAATAAAACAAAAATTAACAAAGTACAGCCCTCCCAAGATCTCATCCCCTCTTCCTGCTTTCTCTCCACTGCCCACAGAACCATTTAACATGCTGCTTCTCATTTTCCCACCTCCCTAGAATGCTGAGTTCCAGGGTGCGGGGATTTGTGTCAACACGTGCCCCAGCATGATGACCGTACCGGGCATGGAAGGGACACAGCACAAGTATCTGTTGAGTGAATGCATCAAAGGACTGGGATAAAGGCAGACAGGGCACGGGAGTCCAGCCTGTGACATGAGTACAAGGTATTTTCTCTCAGCTGAACTATGGGAGTAGAATCTGTTCAGCAAATATTCATCAGGTACAGCCTGGCGCAGTGGCTCACGCCTGTAATCACAGCACTTTGTGGGGCTGAAGCAGGTGGATGATCTGAGGTCAGGAGTTCGAGACCAGCCTGGCCAACATGGCAAAACCCCATATCTACTAAAAATACAAAAAAAAAAAAAAAAAAAAATTAGCCAGGCATGGTGGTGCAGACCTGTAGTCCCAGCTACTCAGGAGGCTGAGGCAGGAGAATAGTTGGAACCCAGGGGCGGAGGTTGCAGTGAGCCGACATCACATCACTGCACTCCAGCCTGCGCGACAGAGTGAGTGAGACTCTGTCTCAAAAATAAAGAAAAAAGAAAAAGAGAATAAGAAAATATTTGTTAAGTAGGACTGTCTTATTTTTCAGCTCAGCATGGTAGCTCACACCTATAATCCTAGCACTTTGGGAGGCCCAGGCAGGAGGATGGCTTGAGGCCAGGGGTTTGAGACCAGCCTAAGCAACATAGCACGACCCTGTCTCTATAAAAAAAAAAATAATAAAAAGACCTCATCTCTATAAAAAAGTAATAACAAAAAGGTATTTTTCACTGGCTTCAGCCTCTGTATCAAAAGGCTTGCTATATTGTAAAAGCAAAACTCTAAATGATCAAGATTTTAAGATGACCTCTTCAGATCTTAAAAACCAAAAGGCAGAAAATAGACTTTATTCCAGACAGATTTGTCAAAGACGTTTTTAAAGGGAAAGGCAAGTCAGGTTACTAAATCGAACGTTTCTGGGTCTCCCCCCCTCCCCGAGCCTGGCACTGCGGCCAAGCCTCAGCGGGGGTGCTGGGGCCCTCGGCCACAGGAACTTGGCCTCGATTCTCTTCCTGAGGGGCTTCTCAACTTTTCCGAGCCAGGCAGTGAGCGGAGTGGGAGGCTGGGGCTGGCGCCTGCGGGGAGCTCCAGATGGAATCCCAGGCCACGGTGCTTCTGGTGCCCCCCAGTGAGCTTGTGGTGTGGCCAGCGGCCAGGAAGGGCCACGAGCAGGGTGGCTTGAATGAAAACCGCAGGCTGAGGACAGCCGGGCTCCCTTGCCGAAAGCGGGTTTCAGTCCGAGGCACATGCATTGGCCTTGGCCAGACACAAACTGAGAGACCACCGCGACAGAGGAGGACCTCCCAAGCTCCACGTTCAAGCAAAGCTTCCCTAAGATGGACTTCTCAGGCCAGACGTGGCGCCAGACACCGCCGCATGCTACCTGGAGAGAGCAGGTACGTGCTGGCCACAGCGGCCCACCAACAGCCACCATTCCGTGCCGAGTTCCACAGGCCTCACCCGCAGCTGGAAAGGGACCCTGCCCCGGATCCTCCTGGTAGGTACCCGCTAAGGGATTCAGGAGAGAGCGTCACAGTGCACGCAGGGTACTGATCTGCCACCGCCAAGAACCCCGGGGGGCTGGCCACGCGCTGGCCTCTGCCAAGCAATGCCAGTGGTTCCCCGGCCGGGGCCGTCCAAGCAGGTGAGGGAAGAGGTTTAGATGAATGACTTGGCCAGGGTCACCATGTGGTCCACACCACACGCCACAGCCACGGGCTCCCCAGGCATCGTCACCTGAAAAATAAGACCCAGCATACCATGAGCGAGAGCGGCGCACCCGCAGGAAGCTGGCACTGGCACTGGCCACGCTGGCCCTGCCTCTCAGTAGGAGACGCCTCTCCAGCCGTGGCTCCCTCCACTCTGGGAGTGGGGGCGCTTACGCCTCCTCAGCAGGTCCACCAGGGCAACCGTGTGTGGCCACAAGGACAAGGCCACCCCTACTCCCTCCGGTCAACAGCAGCCATCGCCATCCATCAGCCTGAGAGGCCAGGCTGGGCAGGAACACAGGCCTGCGCGCACCCTGAATGGGCATGCCACACAGGGGCTGCTCCCTCTGACCCTAACGCCACCAGGCTCATGCCTCCAGGCCAGGTATTCAAGCTCCCTCCTGGGAGCCACTGCTATGGCTCACTGAGAAGCTCCAGGGGCCGGGCACTATGGCTCACACCCGTAATCTCAGCACTTTGGGAGGCCGAGGCAGGCAGATCACTTGAGGTGAGAAGTTCAAGACCAGCCAGGTGTGGTGGTGTGTGCCTGTAATCCCAGCTACTCAGGAGGCTGAGGTGGGAAAATCGCCTGAACCTGGGAGGTGGAGGCTGCAGTGAGCCGAGACTGCACCACTGCACTCCAGCCTGGGTGACGAAGCGAGACTCCATCTCAAAGAAAAGGCTCCAGAAACCCTTTCTCTTGCCTTGCAGTTCCAGTCTGGGAACCAGGCCCCACTGGGCCAGCATCTCCAATCATTTTACCCATCATCCCCAGCTCCAGTCACAGGCAGGCTAGGTCCCAAGCTCCCACCAAGGAGTGGCTGTGTCTCCAAGGCCCTTGCCAGGAGCCCTGACCACACTGCCTGTCTGGGCTGACAACATGGCCTCCGAGGACAGCCCAAGCCTCAAGGGAGCAAGAAGCAGCCATGGAGGCTCTAGCCTGTTTGAAGGATGCCATGAAAACAGACACCCCAACAGCTCCAGGTATGCCCAGGGCCATGGCCAAGCCAGCTATCCAGGAAAGAGGCCCCTGACTTTCTCTTTCTTGTTTATTATGACTAGACAGTCCATTCACATAGCTGCAAGATAAAAGGACATACCGTAAAAAAGAAGAAAAAAGTATCAAATGTCTTTTATGCTGGGCACAGTGGCTCACACCTGTAATCCCAGCACTTTGGGAGGCCAAGGCAGGTGAATCACCTGAGGTCAGGAGTTCAAGACCAGCCTGGCCAACATGGTGAAACTCTGTCTCTACTAAAAATACAAAAATTAGCCAGGCGTGGTGGCGCATGCCTATAACCCCAGCTATTTGGGAGGCTGAGGCAGGAGAATCACTTGAAGGGAGGTGGAGGTTGCAGTGAGCTGAGATCGCACCAGTGCACTCCAGCTTGGGCGACAGAGCAAGACTCTGTCTCAAAAAAAAAAAAAAAAAAAGGCCGGGCGCGGTGGCTCAAGCCTGTAATCCCAGCACTTTGGGAGGCCGAGGTGGGTGGATCACGAGGTCAAGAGATCAAGACCATCCTGGTCAACATGGTGAAACCCCGTCTCTACTAAAAGTACAAAAAATTAGCTGGGCATGGTGGCGCGTGCCTGTAGTCCCAGCTACTCAGGAGGCTGAGGCAGGAAAATTGCCTGAACCCAGGAGGCGGAGGTTGCGGTGAGCCGAGATTGCGCCATTGCGCTCCAGCCTGAGTAACAAGTGCAAAACTCTGTCTCAAAAAAAAAAGAAAAAAAAAAAAAAAATCTTTTATTACCACCCCTATCACCAGCTGCCCCAGTCCTCACCTGCCTTTGAACTGGAAACTACTTTGAACAGATTTCTTGTTAACTTTCCAGAGGTTTGTTTTGTTTTTAAGAGGCAGGGTCTCACTTTGTTGCCCAGGCTGGAGTACAGAGACACCGTCACAGCTCACTGCAACCCTGAACGCCTGGGCTCAAGTTATCCTCCCACCTCAGCCTCCCAAGTAGCTAGGACTACAGCAGTGCACCACCGTGCTCGGCTTATTTGTGTATTTTTTGTAGAGACAGGGTCTTGCTATGTTCCCCAGGCTGGTCTCGAACTCCTGGGCTCACGTGATTTTCCTGCCTCAGCCTCCCGGAGTCCTGGGAATCCAGGTGTGACCCACAGGCCTGGCCTTCCAGAGATTCTTTATGTAGAGAAGCAGACAGGCAGCTCTTCCTTTCTTGAGTGCCAACTGCCAAGACAGGGCGCTGCCTGGCTCGGCCCGAAGACCCCTGCCAGGATGCTGGCACTTGATCTACTGACCAGATCTGAATTCAACCACCCTCCCCGGGTGGCAGCACGCGCCCAGGCGGTGTGACAGCTGGAAAGGGGATCTGTCACAGTCCGTGGAGTTTACCGAGCTTAAGAGGGAAAACGCCTGATCCAGATGGCGTGGCCTTAAAAGCAGAGAGGCGGCAGGCGCCGACCCCGGAGCTTTGAGCCTGCGCTCGGGAGACAAGACCATTATGGACTCCTGGCGGCAGGCAGATGGATGCTGGAGACCAAGCCATGCTGTCCTCCCCCCACCCTGTCCCCAAACAAATGAATGTCTTTAGCAGAACCTATTACAGAAATCACTAAACAAACAAGAACGGGGCCCAGTCCACCGCAAAGGCACGTCTATGCAGACAACCTGCCAGGCTAGCGGGGAAGAAAACAGGCTGCCTGGGCCCCCTCTTAGCAACCTCCCCGGCCATTAAGGAGCACTTTATTTGCCTTTCCCGGGAAAGCGCGCCTCCCCACTCACCCGCGGCACTTAAGCCCCCAGGTCCTTGTTCCCCCAGGCCTCCAGCCATGCAAGCCCAAAGCAGAGGAAGCAAGGGCCTGGCTCCTGGGAGCCCTCCCTGGGGAGCGGCAGGAGGCCCCCCCACCGAGGTTCCAGCTCCCCCTGGCGGACAATCTCACACAGTCTCTGAACTGAGTCCAAGAGGAGACTGCCCTCAGCCACGTTTTATTTTTGTCCTAGGCAAGGTTAAATGGCGTTTTTCTTCTAAGCCAATTTACACTCACAGCTCCGCTGCTGAGGGAAACAGCTCCAAAACCCAGCACCGCATTTAGCCTCAGTGACTCTCTTAAAAGTCTCAACAGAATCCATTTAGGAACATCCCTATCCACAATTACAAGTTCCTAAAACAAACGCCCACCACGTGAAAGACGGGGGTGCAGGAAGGAGGTCCTTCCTGGAGACAAGAGAGCCCGGGAAAGGGAGATTGCCCAGGCGCCCAGCTCTGCAGCTCAGAGGCCACCAGTTTTTTTTTTTTTTTTTTTTTATAGAGTCTCGCGCTGTTGCCCAGAGGCTGGAGTATAGTGGCGAAATCTTGGCTCACTGCAACTTCCGCCTCCCCGGTTCAAGTGATTCTCCTGCCTCAGCCTCCCAAGTAGCTGGGATTACAGGCGCCTGCCACCATGCCCAGCCAATTTTTTGTATTTTTAGTAGAGGTGAGGTTTCACCATGTTGGCCAGGCTGGTCTTGAACTCCCGACCTCAAGTGATCCGCCCACCTTGGCCCCCCAAAGTGCTGAGATTACAGACGTGAGCCACCGCACCCAGCCTGAACATAGTTGTTTTGAAGAATAAAGCTCAGCTAGGCATGGTGGCACACTCCTGTAATTCCAACACTTTGGAAAGCCAAGGTGGGAAGACCACCTGAGGCCGGAAGTTTGAGACCAGCGTGGGCAACACAGCTGACCCCAGCTCTTAAATAATAAAATAAAATAAAAAATAATATAAATAATAAAATAAGCTGGGTGTGATGGCACATGCCTGTAATCTCAGCTATTCTGGAGGTTGAAGCAAGAGGATCACTTGAGCCCAGGAGGTTGAGATCAACATATAAGACGCTGTCTCTTAAAAAAAAAAATTATCTGGGTATGGCGGCACATGCCCGTCATCCCATCCCACATTCCCGTTACTTGGGGCTGAGGCGGGAGAATCACTTGAGCCTGGGAGACAGAGGCTGCAGGGAACTGTGATCACACCACTGAACTCCAGCCTGGGTGACAGCAAGACCCTGTCTTAAAAAAACAAAGAAAATAAAAATCACCTATAATTTTTTTTAATGAGACAACAGAAGGGACTGGACCCTCTCACCCCTAATCCAAATAGGACAAGGGTCGAGGCCACTCCCCTGCACAATGCTTAGGGGCTCCCTGAATGTGCAAGAGGCACGACAATGGCTTGCCACCAAATGCGGCCATCATGGGGACAGGCTGGTATGCCCTTTTCCTGACAGCACAAATGTGTTTAAAATGCAGGCCAGGCGCAGTGGCTCATGCCTGTAATCCCAGCATTTTGGGAGGCTGGGGCAGGCAGACTGCTTGAGGCCAGAAGTTTGAGACCAGCCTGGGCAACAGAGCAAGACCCACATCTCTGGTGTATGCCTGTGGTCCCAGCTATTCAGGAGGCTGAGGGGGGAGGATCACCTGAGCCCAGGGAGGTCGAGGCTGCAGTGAGCTGTGATCACATCACTGCAATCCAGCCTGGGCGACAGAGTGAGACCCTGTCTCGTAAAAGGCAAAAACAAAAAAAACAAAGCGAAAGTCTCCATTTCACCTTGCTTTCTCAGGGCCTCCACCCACGGTCTTGAATGAAGGAATCTGAGCCTGCTGAATCCACGGGGAACCAAGAGAAGCAGCAATCAAGGAAAGGGCCAAGAGAAACTGTCCCTGTGACACGCAAGTGCGCCAGAACACAGTGCTGCGGGTTTGCGACATATAGACCCTTTTTTAAAAAAAAAAAAACTATATGTTTCTGGCTGGGCACGGTGGCTCACAACTGTAATCCCAGCACTTTGGGAGGCCAAGGGAGGTGGATCACTTGAGGTCAGGAGTTCAAGACCAGCCTGGCCAACATGGTGAAACCTCATCTCTACTAAAAAATACAAAAATTAGTCAGGCATGATGGCACGTGCCTGTAATCCCAGCTACTCGGGAGGCTGAGGATACTCAAGCAGGAGAATCGCTTGAACCTGGGAAGTATAGGTTGCAGTGAGCCAAGATCGTGCCATTGCACTCCAGCCTGGGTGGTAAGAGAGAGACTTCATCTCAAAAAATAATAATAATAAATAAATAATACATTTCTTTTGCAAGTCCTTATTTTTTAACAAGTCTTTTTTAAAAATGCTTTCACAATTTCAAAGCAAATTAAAAGCCACCCTTCCGATAAAGTATACCCATATGCACACTGCACACACGGACATGAGTCTCTATGCAGAGACTATCCTTGGAAAGAAACATAAAGAAGCCAGCAGCCGGGCGCGGTGGCTCACATCTGTAATCCCAGCACTTTGGGAGGCTGAGGCAAGCAGTTCTCCAGATGTCAGGAGTTCGAGACCAGCCTGACCAACATGGTAAAACCCCATCTCTACTAAAAATACAAAAATTAGCTGGGTGTGGTGGCGGGTGCCTGTAATCCCAGCTACTCGGGAGTCTGATGCAGGAGAATCCTTTGAACCCGGGAGGCGGAGGTTGCCGTGAGCCGAGACTGCACCACTGCACTCCACCCTGGGTGACAGAGGGAGGTCCCTCTCAGGAAAAAAAAAAAAAAAAAGAAAAAGAAAAAAAGAACTAGGACCTGTGGCTGCCTCTGGAACAGAAACTGGGTGGTGGGAGACTAATTTTCCATAGTACATTTTTTTGTACCATGAACACATGTTCCATGTTCCAAAAAACCCCAAAACCCTCTTTTTTTAGAATGCCTTAAATAGCTTAGTAAACAACGCAAAGGTAAACTACAATTTTAGCACGAAGCTTCTTCCCCTGTAATTCTGGAGTGAGCCTTTCTGTCTAACTGCATACCACACCTCCAAGGAGGCCACCTTATTTTTTCACTTCGTGGCTGCGGCTGGGCCATCTAATATTAAACAGCCTGCTTCAAGTTCATCGTAAAGCGTTCCCCTACACGGGCTGCTGTCGACAGCGCCTAGCATGCCCACTTCATCAAACATCCCCCGCTCCCTGGAGACTCGCGGCATCCTACCGGAGCCTGGCGCCATCATGCCTTTGTTTCCCTGATCTGGATGCTTGGGTGGGCCACTCCCTGCAACCTCCCACTCAGCGGGCAGGGATGAGCTGACCCAGTTCCTGCAGCTCGAGAGCCTGGTGCCCCTGCCCCGCCCACCACACCACACAGATACTCCACAGGTATCTCATGGGTGTCACCAGAGTGTGCTTTATGCGGCTGAAGGAGCACAGCGGGGACCCAGAAGGGGGAGCAGGCCCTGTGCCCCTTGTCCTGGCCCAGCTGCACTCGAGGTGATGGCCTGCTGTGATGTCAGGTGACTCTACTCTCTGCGCCCATCCTCAAGACCGCCCCAGCCAGCCTTACCCTCCACGGGAAATACTGATCCTCCAGGCGGCCGATTCCCAGGCACCCTCGGGTGTTCTTGCCCCACACAAACAGCTCTCCTTTGTCTGCAAAAAAGAGGAAAACGGGTTGGCTGGGACTGTTCGAAGAAGTCTCCAGAGAGAGGACGGGTCACGAGAACAGGCTTTCTAGAACCAGGTGCATTCACAGCCCGACGTTCAACTTCAACTTTTACCAAGCGTTAATCCTTTCTTTTGAAGGCGAAAAGTAAGAGTCTGAGATGCTGTCCCCATGTCAAAAACAGGTCCACCCCCAGGACTTGTGCTGCCACCCGTATGGGAGATGAGCACTCGAATAAAGCTACGGATGGAGGGTGGTACACGGGCAGGCAGTGGGGCACGGGGCGGTGG
>NW_016107468.1:632108-640121 GCF_001604975.1 Cebus imitator | reverse complement strand
TGGGGGTGGTACACGGGGCTGGGGGCGGTGTATGGGGTTGGGGACTGGGGGTGGTGCACAGGGCTAGGGCCAGGGGGTGCTGGTGCATGGGGCTGGGGATGGTGCACAGAGCTGGGGTCCAGGGGTGGTGCACAGGGCTGGGGGCTGGAGGTCACTAGTGCACAAGGCCCACTCTGCTCACCCCTTGTACCCAAGCCGCGGCCATGTCCCACCAAACTCTGCCCTCCACAAATCTTCCTGATTTGACAGTGAAAAGTAGGACGATCTGTCATTCCTGGTTTGACTGCCCATATCTTGGGAGCATTCAGCCACAGGACATCTAATGACTGCGTGCCTGCTCGTGCTGGGTCTAGGTCTGTGTTCCAGGGGCTGGGAACAGGCCAGAGACGGAACAGACGTATGACTTTAATATATGTTTACAAACTGTAAAAACCGTCACAAAGAAAAGGTACAGGATGCTGTCAGAGGCCAATGCAGGAGATGGGCTGGCATAGCCCAGCCTTCAGGCAGGACTCTGTCTGCACCAGATGGGGCACTCCTGGTCCATGTCACCACCTGGCTGTCATGCAAAAGGCTTGGGTCATGGGAGGCAGAGGAAGTGATGTGGAAAAGCCAGGACTCCAAGAACTGGGGCCAACGGAGTAAGGGGTAATTACAAGCTGTCTTAGCCCCTGATCTGACCGTGCCCCTTGTCTTCCACACTCAGACCTTAGATAGTTTTTGTGTGTATATGTTTTTGTTTGCTTTTGAGTCAGGGTCTTACTCTGTCACCCAGGCTGCAATGCAGTGGCACAAACACAGCTCACTGCAGCCTTGAACTCTTGAGCTCAAGCAAGCCTTCCACCTCAGCCTCCTGAGTAGCTGCGACTACAGACGCAGACACCATGCCCAGCTAATTTCTGTCTTTTTTGTAGAAACGGGATCTCACTATGTTGTCCAGGTTGGTCTCAAACTCCTGGGCTTGAGGGACCCTCCCATCTTGGCCTCTAGAAGTGCTGGAATTATAAGCATGAGCCACTGTGCCCAGCTAGACCTTAGGCGTTTAACAGAACAATTTGGTCTGGCTCCCTAGAATACTAGCAGACTGCAGGATCAACCAATCAACTTCAGTTCCCAGACAGCTATCTGCAAATGCCAGGCACAGAGGCAGGGAGGCAGCCACGCTCTGTCTACCAACGGGCAGGAACTCACCCTTAGAAGGTGACCTGTTGGTAGCCTTCGGGAGAAACCGAGAAAGGAATTTCATTTCGCTGTGACCTGAAATGGCTACATGGCATAAGGGCAAATAGAAAAGGCTCTACTTGGCCGGGCGCGGTGGCTCACGCTTGTAATCCCAGCACTTTGGGAAGCCGAGATGGACGGATTATGAGGTCAGGAGTTCAAGACCATCCTGGCCAACATGATGAAACCCCATCTCTACTAAAAATACAAAAATTAGCTAGGCGTGGTGTTGCATGCCTGTAGTCCCAGCTATTCGGGAGGCTGGGGCAGGATAATCGCTTGAACCCGGGAGGCAGAGGTTGCAGTGAGCCGAGATTGTGCTACTGCACTCCAGCCTGGGCAACAAGAGTGAGACTCTGTCTCAAAAAAGAAAAGAAAAGCCTCTACTCCAGTCAAATGCTTCACACAGATTTCTAACATGTGACTCTGCCCAGAGCTGAGGCCTTAAGAACATTCTGGAAAGTAGATATCTGTTGCCCCCAAAATTAGTCCATAGGACTCTGATTTGCCAAATCAAAATAGCTTTAAGAATTCACAAGACGTAGAAATATCAGCAAATGCAAGTGGCCGCTCTGGGGCAGTGGCAAGGCATTCAACCCAGCGCCAGACAAAACTCCGACCCACAGCCACCAGAACCAGGCTGCAGTCTGCCTGCTCCACAGCCTCTGAAACCTGGAATTCAGACTGTAAGTGAATAGCAGTTAGGACCCTGGTTGAGAGGGCGGGCGTCTGCGACAGGCCCCACGTGGGAATGAGGCCAGAGAACTCAGCCGAAGGCCACACGAACTGACTGTCCCGACCCAGATGTTTCCAAAAGAAAACAATTACTTGCCATGAGATGAACAGATTTTTTAATTGCAAGGAAGTAACTAATTTACTTGAGGATCACAGAATGAAATGAATTCAGGACAGTGTTACTACTCAAGTCAGCTGAAGAGCAGCAAATTGATTCAATGGTAACTATGGGGGAGTAAGGGATGTAAGCAAGAAAAAAAACACATTCTGGAGGCCTGCGGGGTCACCAGATATTCCGTGGCTTTGTAACTGGGCAAGCCTTTGGGAAAAACCTCCGTTTCTATCTCCCCTTCATCATTCTCTGCCCCAGCACTGAGATGAAACCACGGGACAGTCTGACAGTCCTGCCTTTTGTCATCCGTATCCTGAGTCAGATCAGGGGCTGGGCTCAGCCGGGGAGCAGGATTAAGCCCCACATGCTCACTTCCTAAGTACCCACCCGCGGACCCGCCAGTGCTGGTTTCGCCCGGCACCCGCCGTACTGACGGCGCCCTCTTCCTACCACGACGGGCGCTCTCTTGAGAAAATGCATGTTCACGTTAGCCTAACCCACAAACCAGGGGGACCAAAACCAGAACTCCAAGGTGGGAGAAACAAGACACATTACTCAACCTCTGTGCAAACAACTGGCTTAGCCCTCGCTTCAATGCTCAGAACAAAGGCGCCGCTCTGTTGAACGGGTGGAACCCAAGACCTGCCGGTAGTGTGGGGTTGAACTTGAAAGAGAGAACCTCTGCCAGGCTTAGCCGGGGCCATCGGCGCTTGGTCACTTACTGGTCAGCGCAGCAAAGTGGCTGAGTCCACACTGGATGCGGGAAACTCGGACTTCTGGGTTGAACTCCGTCAGGCCAAAGAGGGTGGGCGGAATCATTTCAGGGACGGCAGTTTCCACTAGGTTTGGGCCTTTGCCAAGAATTCCATAGCCCCAGACAAAAACATGTCCCTCTCCTACATTACAGTAGAAACAAGGGTCAGTGAGTCCCTCCAAGTAAGAACCCGCCCTCACCAGAAACTCAAACTACACCACCAAGGTTCATGACAGCTACACGGTTTGTTTTGTTTTGTTTTTTTTCTCCTTGCTTGGCAAGAACATGTGGACAGAGATTTAGAATTCTCTCTCCCCTGCTTCAGTCCTTGCTGGGGGAGTCTGTCTCGCCAGCTTTCCTGGCTCAGAACACAAACTTCCCACATCTTGAGGGTTAGTAACCTGGAGGGGACCAGGGCATAAATCAGCCAGAAAACCCATGTGAACACCGGAGACCTAGAGGAGGTTTTTTGACAGCTCTGTATTTCGCACTGATCAGAGGACCAAGCCAAACACATAAACCATGTCTGGCCAGATGCATCCAACTCTTAGAAACGATGTTTTGGTTATAGAAAGTTTCATATTCTTCAGTGGTGCCAGGCGTTTCATCGCTCTCCAGAGCTAAAGGCTGTTCTCCCATCTGCCTTTGATTTTTTGGCTGGAGAAGGCAAAGCCGGAGTCTCTCTGGCCCAGGCTAAGGGAGGGGAACGAGGTAGTTCGCTCTTCACTCCAGAGTTCTGCTCTAGAATGACTCAGCCCTGCAGACATGTGTCTACATATACATCGCAGGCTATTCGCGTGCTGTCAAGAACTCTGCTCACACCCTGTAATGACTGAACTCAATCCAACAGCATTTTCCCATGACCATAGTCTCTTCCTGTTCTTAAACAGGGTCTTGCTGGGCGCAGTGGCATGTGCCTATAGTGCCAGCTATTTGAGAGGCTGAGGTGGGAGGACCGCTTGAGCCCAGGAGTTCTGGGCTGTAGTGCGCTATGCCGATCGGGTGTCCGCACTAAGTTCGGCATCGACATGGTGACCTCCCGGGAGCGGGGAAGCACCAGGTTGCCTAAGGAGAGATGAACCGGCCCAGGTGGGAAATGGAGCAGGTCAAAACTCCTGTGTTCATCAGTAGTGGGATCGCACCTGTGCATAGCCACTGCGCTCCAGCCTGGGCAACATAGGCAGACCTCGTCTCTTAAAAAAAAAATACAGGGTCTCATTCTGTCGCCCAGGCTGGAGTGCAGTGGCATGATCATAGCTCACTGCAGCCTCCAACTCCTGGGCTCAGGGGACCTCGGCCTGAGCCTCCTGAGTAGCTGGGACCACAGGTGTGCACTACCATGCTCAGCTAATTTTTCATTTATTCTTTTTCTATTGAGGCAGAGTCTCGCTCTGTCACCCAGGCTGGAGTGCTGTGGCGAGATCTCGGCTCACTGAAACCTCTACTTCCCAGGTTCAAGCAATCCTCCCACCTTAGCCTTCCAAGTAGCTGGGATTATAAGCATGCACCACCATGCCTGGCTAATTTTTCTATTTTTAGTAGAGGCAGGATTTCACCATGTTGGCCAGGCTGGTCTCGAACTCCTGACCTCAGGTGATCCGCCAGCCTCAGCCTCCCGAAGTGGTGCTTGGATTACAGGTGTGAGCCACCACACCCAGCCTTCCAGCTAATTTTTCCATGTTTTTGTAGAGAAGGGTCTCCTTATGTTGCCCGGACTGGTCAGGAACTCCTGGCCTCAAGCGATCTTCCTGCATCAGTTCCCCAAAGTGCTAGGATTACGGGTGTGAGCCACCACGCCCAGCCATGTTACCCTCCTAAGGCTGAAGTCTACAAATCCAATGGTCACTGACCATTCCCTGTGCAATCTACCCACAGCTTCCCGATGAGCCACCCAAAAGAAGGTCTCACCATTTAACACCGCACAGCCCGTGCCACCACAGGCAGCCTGTCGCACCTTCCCCACTCCTGAGAAGCGTAAGCACCGGGGCACATTCACCTGAACCAAAGAAAGGAGCCACACCATCAGGAAAGCAAACCAGTAAGGACCAGGAAGTGTTCTGGTCTTAGGTACAGAGTATCTGAGTCCCAGTTCATTCATTCACTCCACAGATACTTACTAAACATCACATACCAAGCATCATGCTAGGTGCTGGGGTATAATGGTAAGCAAAAGAGACCCAGTTTCCACCCTCAGAGAGTTCTAGTCTAATGGAAGAGGCAAATGCCAATCAAAATTAACATAAAATGATACATTTGCGGCTGGGTGCAGTGGCTCACACCTGTAATCCCAGCATTTTGGGAGGCCAAGGAGGGTGGATCACTTG
The DNA here is from genome assembly GCF_001604975.1 of Cebus imitator. Taxonomy (NCBI): domain Eukaryota; kingdom Metazoa; phylum Chordata; class Mammalia; order Primates; family Cebidae; genus Cebus; species Cebus imitator. Next base: position 634,975 of record NW_016107468.1, on the reverse strand, counting down.
AGGCCAGGAGTTTGAGGCCAGCCTGGCCAACATGGTGAAACCCTGTCTCTACTAATAATACAAAAAATTAGTCAGGCATGGTGGCATGTGCCTGTAGTCCCAGCTCTTTGGGGGGGCTGAGGCAGGGGAATGGCTTGAACCCAGGAGATGGAGGTTGCAGTGAGCTGGGATCACACCACTGCACTCCAGCCTGGGTGACAGAGTGAGACCCTATCTCAAAACATAATAAATCAATAATAAATGTGTGTTGTTTTAATCCACTATGTATTGGTGCCATTTGTTACGTGGCAACAGCTAACAATGGCATGCCACTGGATCTGTCCCCCACAGGAAGGCCATGGGTGACATTTCTCTCAGGACTTGGTATCAGGGAGAGCCATACTTCTCCCCTTTTCTTAGGGAAACAATGAATCATTTAAATGATCATGTTTCTTCTTTGCTTTGCCTACTAGGGAGCTCAGAACCAAATTTGCAACCCTCTTCTAGCTACCGTACCGGACCTCAGAGGGTTTTTTAAAAAATCTTATTAGCTGACCTTTAGTTTCACTTTGTGCAGATTTCTCTATTAATATATATTTAAAACCCTACTGTATGATGTTACAGATTTGATCATATCAAGGAATGTACTATGTTTATTTATAGAGATGGGATCTTACTACATTGCCCAGGCTGGAGTGCAGCAGCTACTCACAGGCATGATCACAACACACTGCAGCCTCAAACCGCAGCAACGCACCAGCCAGGTGTGGCAGTGGTCATGCCTATAATCCCAGCAGTGTGGGAGGCTGAGGTGGGAGGATCACTTGAGGACAGGAGTTTGAGACCAGGCTGGGCATAACAGCAAGACCCTGTCTCTACAAAAAAAAATTCTTTTAATTAGCTGTTGTGATAGTATGCACCTGTAGTCCCAGTTACTACGGAGGCTGAGGCGGGAAGACTGCTTGAGCCAGGTGTTCGAGACTGCAGCAAACTATCACAGCACTCCAGCCCGGACAACAAAGTGAGACCCTGTGTCAAAAAAAAAAACAAAAACAAAACAAACAAAAAGCTAGCCATTGGCAGTATGGGGTTTTTTGGAGGAGTGATTAAAATGTTCAGAAATTAGGCTGGGCACGGTGGCTCACGCCTGTAATCCCAGCACTTTGGGAGGCCGAAGCAGGCAGATCACCTGAGGTGGGGAGTTCAAGACCAGCCTGACCAACATGGAGAAACCCCAACTCTGCTGAAAATACAAAATTAGCTGGGCATGGTGGTGCATGCCTGTAATTCCAGCTACTCAGGAGACTGAGGCAGGAGAATCGCTTGAACCCGGGAGGTAGAGGCTGCAGTGAGCTGAGATTGCACTGTGCACTCCAGCCTGGGCTACAAGTGTGAAACTCCATCTCAAAAAAAAAAAATGCTGTGAAATTAGACAGTGGTAACAGCTGCTCAGCATTGTGAATATGTTAATACTAAAATCCACTAAGTTATAAACTTTAAAATGGTGAATTATGGTATGTGAATAATAGCTCTATTTTTTAAACTGGCTGTCAGTCAGTCATTGTGGAACATGAGTGATGGGTGGAAAGAGATTAGTTCCACAACTGATATGGTTTGGGTCTGTGTCCCCACCCAAATCTCATGTTGAAATGTGAGCCCTGATGGTGGAGGTGGGGCCTGGGGGGAGGTAATTGGATCACGGGGACGGTTTCTCATGGGTCCACATCACCCACTTTGGTCCTCCTGAGATCTGGCCATTAAAAGGTGTGTGGCGTTGGCCTTGCCTATGGAGTAGTCATTCTTTATTCCTTTACTTGTTCTTTTGTTTTTTTCTAAAACAGAGTCTCACTCTGTTGCCAGGCTAGAGTGCAGTGATGCGTGCTCGGCTCACTATAACTTCTAACTCCCTGGTCCAAGCGATTCTCCTGCCTCAGCTTCCCGAGTAGCTGGGACTACAGGCCCGTGCCACCACACCCAGCTAATTTTTGTATTTTAGTAGAGATGGGGTTTCACCATGTTGGCCAGGATGGTCTTGATCTCCTGAACTTGTGATCCACCCGCCTCAGCCTCCCAAAGTGCTGGGATTACAGGCGTGGGCCACCGCACCTGGCCTGCTTTTTTTTTTTGAGATAAACTCTTACTTTGTCCCCCAGGTGGAGTGCAGTGGCACGATCTCAGTTCACTGCAACCTCCAAGTGATTCAGTTCTCATGCCTCAGCGTCCTGAGTAGCTGGGATTACAGGCATGCACCACCAGGCCTGACTAATTTTTGTATTTTTAGTAGAGATGGGGTTTTGCCATATTTCCCAGGCTGGTCTTGAACTCCTGACCTCAAGCGATCCGCCTGTCTTGGCCTCCCAAAGTGCTGGGATTACAGGTGTGAGCCATCACACCCGGCCGTTGATGCTTTAATGTTTCCCAATCTCCCAGCACCACCCCGTCGGCGACCACATACCTGTGTGGAGTCAGTGACAGAGGAGAGCTGCAGGTACTCAGAGTTTCCCCAGCCAAAAAGACCGCCGTCGGCGCTCACAGCCAGGCAGCAGTCACCGTAGGTAGCAACCTGGAGAATGTTCACTCCCGCCAGGTCTCCACCCAGCTTGGTGGGCGTGCTGGTGATATTGTAGTGACCCAGACCTAACACATTGGAAAATAGGGATTTTTAATTATTCACTCTTTTAACAAACACATACACTGACTTACTACAGGCCAAGCGCAGTTTTAAGCACTTAACACATATGAGCTCAGAAACCCTAATTTGGGCTGGGTACGGTAGCTCATGCCTGTAATCCCAGCACTTTGAAAGGCTGAGGTGGGCAGATCACCTGAGGTCAGGAGTTCAAGATCAGCCTGGTCAACATGGTGAAATCCTGTCTCTACTAAAAAAA
>NW_016107468.1:626641-631663 GCF_001604975.1 Cebus imitator | reverse complement strand
GATGAGCCTAAATCTTACCACTGCACTCCAGACTGCGTGACAGAGCAAGACTCCATCTCAAAAAAACAAACAAAAAATAAATAAAAAGTAAAATGAAAAAAACTGAAATAAAGGGGAATGCTTAAAAATCAATTTGGTAAAATCAAAACTTAAATTGTAAAAATTCAACCAAAGAAGGCCGGGCGCAATGGCTCATGCCTATAATCCCAGTACTGTGGGAGGCCGAGGCAGGCGGATCATGAGGTCAAGAGATCAAGACCATCCTGGCCAATGTGGTGAAACCCCGTCCCTACTAAAAAATACAAAAATTAGCTAGGTGTGGTGGCATATCCCTGTAGTCCCAGCTACTCGGGAGGCTGAGGCAGGAGAATCGCTTGAATCTGGGAGGCGGAAGTTGCAATGAGTTGACATCGCGCCACTGCACTCCAGCCTGACAACAGTTTGAGACTCCATCTCAAAAAAAAAATTCATCCGAAGAAGTTCTACACATCAAAACCAATGGTCATGACCCCTTCTCTCCCATGAAGCTAATGCATGGCGCTCAACCTGAAACAGAAAGCATTCTCCCAGCTTTCCAGTGAGTCCTCACGGACCCCTCTCAGACATGCCTCTGACTGCCCCACAGGTTTACCACAGTCATCTCCCTAGAAATGTTTAACACTTGGCTGGGTGCGGTGGCTCACGCCTATAATCCCAGCACTTTGGGAGGCTGAGGCAAGAGGATCACTTGGGCCCAGGAGTTCAAGGTTGCAGGGAACTATGATTGCACCACTGCATTCCAGTCTTGGCAACAGAGCAAGACCCTGTCTCTAAAAACAAATACAATTTTTAAAACTTTTTTTTTTTTTTTTTGAGATGGAGTCTTGCTCTGTCTCCAGGCTACAGTGCAGTGGCATGCTCTCAGCTCACTGCAATGTCTGCCTCCCAGGTTCAAGCAATTCTCCTGCCTCGGCCCCTCTCGAGTAACTGGGGTTATAGGTGCCAACCACCACACCTAGCTAATTTTTGGTATTTTTAGTAGAGACAGGGTTTCACCACATTGGCCAGGCTGACCTTGAACTTCCTGACCTTGTGATATACCTGCCTCTGGCTCCTAAAGTGCTGGGATTACAGGCATGAGCCACCACGCCGGCTTAAAAACTTTTTTTAAAGACTCAAACAGCTTGTTCTTGTTTCTGAAAGACTCAGAACTCCTCTGCTGAGTGGCCAAAGATGCCCCAATGCTTTCTCAGTTCATTGCTATAGGAGCCAGGGGTGAGGGGAATGGAAGGGATGCAAAACAATAGGATTCTCCTGCCTGGAGTCCCAGCATACCAGGAGGCCACAGCAGGCAGACTGCCTGAGGTCAGGAGTTCAAGACCGGCTGGGCAACATGGCAAAACCCTGTGATACAAAGAATTTGCTGGGGGTGGTGGCTCACACCTGTTGTCCCAGCTACTCTGGAGGCTGCGGTGGGAGATCACCTATGCCTGGGAGTTTGAGGCTGCAGTGAGCCATGATCACTCTACTTGGGCAATGGCACCAGAGACTCTGTCTCAAAAAAGAACAGTATTCCCCAGAAAGAGATAAGAGGTAAGAGCTGAATTAAGGAAGGAGGGTTTTAGCCCATAAAGGCCGTAGAGCTCATAGCTCCACATGACACAGGCTGAGAACTTTCACAACCCCAGTGCAGGGAAAGGCGTTACCTGTTTGCCCATCAGCGCCCCATCCACAAGAATAGACTTCTCCTTTATCCGTCAGGAACAGACTATGATCCTGACCACAGGCCACCTAGCAGACAAACAGAGGTAAGGGGGATGAGAAGAAATGCTGAGAACCCTGTTGTCCTATTCCAAAGAGCCGAAGGACCAGCACCATGGCATACCGCTCCTGGGCACCCGGAGCACGGTCCAGGCAGGCTGCTCCATGCTCTCTTCTTCCTTCTCAATCCACCAATCTCTCACTGCACTGAAACAGCTCGTGTTAAAGTAAAATGCGGCTCTCCAAAGGAGCAAATCCAAGAGCTCTGCCGTCCATCCCATGCCATCTCCAGAGAACCACCCCTCGTCCATAACGTTCTCCTCCCAGCCCTCTCCTACTCTCTCACAGCTTCCAGCCTTGCTCAGGCACTCAGCCCCTTCTGTGTTGGCAGCTCTCTCCAGGGTCTGTCTCCTGCCCTCTTCTCTCCTCACTCCTCAGGCCACCCTGGGAGATGGTACCCATTCCCACCACTTAACAGTTGCCTCTGCACTGTGATCTCCGGTCTCCACAACTCTACTTAGTTCCAGACTCATTTTTCTAACTGCCTAATAAAAAGCACCATTTATTGAACAATGTTTATGCCAGACACTGTGCTAAGTCAATAACCAAAACCACCTAGTAAGAAACTGAATCTCAGCCGGGTGCAGTGATGCACTCCTGTAATCCAGCACTTTGGGAGGCTGAGGCGTGTGGATCACCTGAGGCCAGGAGTTTGAGACCAGCCTGGCCAATCTGGTGAAACCCCATCTCTACTAAAAATACAAAAATTAGCTGGTGTTGTGGTGCACACCTGTAATCCCAGCTACTCGGGAGTCTGAGGCAGGAGAACCACTTGAACCCAGGAGGTGGAGGCTGCAGTGAGCCAAGATCATGCCACTGCATTAAAAAAAAAAATCAGAGATATCTGCTAACTTGCACAAAGTTACTCAATCTAATAGGTGAAGGAAACCAGGCATGGTGGCCACACCCGTAATCCCAACCCTTTGGGAAGCCAAGGCTGGAGGATGGCTTGAGGCCAAGAGTTTGAGACCAGCCTGGCCAACACAGTGAGAACCTGTGTCTTTAAAAAAAATAGCCAGGGATGGTGATGCATGCCTGTAGACCCAGCTACTCAGCAGGCTGAGGCGAGAGGATCACTTGAGCCCAAGAGCTCAAGGCTGCAGTGAGCTATGATCGCGCCACTGTATACCACCACAGGCAACAGAGTGAGACCCTGCCTCTAAAAAATTTTAAAATAAAACCAAAAAGCCAGCCGTATCATAGGGTAATCAGTGCCATGGTGTTCTAGGCTGGCTGTATTTTGCTCTCCATTTTATTCTCATCCCCGGAATGGTGCCTGGCTCCTGGTAGGTGCCTATAATAAATACTGCAATGCACACATACATGAATACGGCAAGTGCTGTGAACCTTTTCCCTCAGCCTCCCCAAACGCCGAGATTACAGGCATGAGCCACCGCATCTGACCTCAGTTAGCTTTCACCTTGTTCACCCACTGGAGTATCATCTCCAAAAATCCTTTTTTTTTTTTTTGAGACAGAGTCTTGCTCTGTCATCCAGGCTGGAGTGCAGTGATGCTATCTCAGCTCATTGCAGCCTACATCTCCCAGGTTCAAGCAATTCCTGTGCGTCGGCCTCCCGAGTAGCTGAGATTACAGGCATGTGCCATTGTACCCGGCTAATTTTTGTATTTTAGTAGAAATGGAATTTCACCATGTTGGCCAGGCTGGTCTGGAACTCCTGACTTCAGGTGATCCACCCGCCTCAGCCTCCCAAAGTGCTGTGATTACAGGGATGAGCCCCCACACTTGGCTCCAAAATCTTATTAAACTTTGTATCCCTAGAATCTAGCATAAATCCTGGCCTATAGTAAGCAGGCTATAATTTCTACTAAAATAATTTATTGATTCAGAAAATTTGCCATCACCTTACCCAAATCTCGACTTTTCCAAAGCACCCCTAGGAACAGAACCAGCAGCTCTCGGCCCCTCTCTCTTACCTGGACCACCTGTCCGTCGAAGTCCTGCATTCTGTGGACTCTGTGACTTTCACTACAGCCAGGGAAAAATGGGAAGAAGCAAGAGATGTGGTCGTTGACAAGCAACCGGACAGCCCTTTCCCTGTCACCCCTAACTGATGGTCCATCCACCCCGACACAGTAACTGGTAGGGGAACTCTCAAGGTCAAATTTGAGGCTGAGTTAGGCCTGGCCATGAGGGTAAAACAAAACAAAACAAAATCCCAGGTAATCTTAACCCGCAGCAGAAGTGGTGTTAAGGCCCTCCAACATCACACAAGGAACAAGACGGAAACGTTTTAAACACTAAAATGAACAGAACTAGCTGGGCGCGCGCAGCGGCTCACACCTGTAATCCCACCACTTTTGGAGGCCAAGGGGGGGCCGATCACTTGAGGTCAGGAGTTCGAGACCAGCCTGACCAACATGATGAAACCCCATCTCTACTAAAAATACAAACATTAGCTTGATGTGGTGGCACGCGCCAGTAGTCCCAGCTACTCGGGAGGTTGAGATATGAGAATCACTTGAACCTGGGAGGCGGAGGTTGCGATGAGCCTAAATCTTACCACTGCACTCCAGACTGCGTGACAGAGCAAGACTCCATCTCAAAAAAACAAACAAAAAATAAATAAAAAGTAAAATGAAAAAAACTGAAATAAAGGGGAATGCTTAAAAATCAATTTGGTAAAATCAAAACTTAAATTGTAAAAATTCAACCAAAGAAGGCCGGGCGCAATGGCTCATGCCTATAATCCCAGTACTGTGGGAGGCCGAGGCAGGCGGATCATGAGGTCAAGAGATCAAGACCATCCTGGCCAATGTGGTGAAACCCCGTCCCTACTAAAAAATACAAAAATTAGCTAGGTGTGGTGGCATATCCCTGTAGTCCCAGCTACTCGGGAGGCTGAGGCAGGAGAATCGCTTGAATCTGGGAGGCGGAAGTTGCAATGAGTTGACATCGCGCCACTGCACTCCAGCCTGACAACAGTTTGAGACTCCATCTCAAAAAAAAAATTCATCCGAAGAAGTTCTACACATCAAAACCAATGGTCATGACCCCTTCTCTCCCATGAAGCTAATGCATGGCGCTCAACCTGAAACAGAAAGCATTCTCCCAGCTTTCCAGTGAGTCCTCACGGACCCCTCTCAGACATGCCTCTGACTGCCCCACAGGTTTACCACAGTCATCTCCCTAGAAATGTTTAACACTTGGCTGGGTGCGGTGGCTCACGCCTATAATCCCAGCACTTTGGGAGGCTGAGGCA
>NW_016107468.1:623304-626436 GCF_001604975.1 Cebus imitator | reverse complement strand
AAAAAAAAAAAAAAAGAAAGAAATGTTTAACACTTAACTCAACATGGGGAAGGGTAGGCCTTTGGGGAACTCACCTGTAAATTTCATTTTCGACCACTTTTCTTCCACATTGCCCGTAAGAATTGTTTCCCATGCTGAAGACTAAAAATAAAACCACCAATTAAATCAGTTCTGCAGGTTTGTCGGATCCTAGGATGTCAGGACTGGAAGGGGTCTCGAGGGTGGTCCCGTCCTGGTGAGCTCACCCCCACTCCAACTGCCCCTGGGTTTCCTTCTCCAACATTCTCAGGCTCTACAGAAACTCCCATGGGGTGTGTGGGGAACCAGACCCGCCTTCCCCTCCTGGCCCTGGATCTACCTCTTGGGAATTCCACCTTATGAGGTTAGAACCTGTCACCAGGCTGCCCTGAACACCACTCCCCTCTAGAAAGAGCTCCTAAACACCACCTCTGCCTTTTCCTACAGAGTATTCTCAGCCAGAAAATGAAATTAAAGGCTAGGCACAGGGGTTCACGACTGTAATCCCAGCACTTTGGGAAGGCCAAGGCAGGTGGATCACTCGAGGTCAGGAGTTCAAGGCCAGTCTGGCCAACATGGTGAAACCCAGTCTCTACTAAAAATACACAAATTAGCAGAGCACGGTGATGGGCGCCTATAGTCCCAGCTACTCGGGAGACTGAGGCAAGAGAATCACTTGAACCCAAGAGGTAGAGGCTGCAGTGAGCCAAGATCATGCCACTGCACTCCAGCCTGGGCGACAGAGCAAGACTCCATCTCAGATTAAAAAAAAAAAAAAGGGGATGGGCGCGGTGGCTCAGGCCTGTAATCCCAGCACTTTGGGAGGCCAAGGGGGGTGGATCACGAGGTCAAGAGATTGAGACCATCCTGGTCAACATGGTGAAACCCCATCTCTACTAAAAATACAAAAATTAGCCAGGTGTGGTGGCAGACGCCTGTAATCCCAGATACTCGGGAGGCTGAGGCAGGAGAATCAAACCCAGGAGGCGGAGGTTTGGTGAGCTGAGATGGCGCCACTGCACTCCCGTCTGGTGACAGGGAGAGACTGTCTCAAAAAAAAAAAAGAAAAAGAAAAAAGAAAATGAAATGTGAAAAATGTAATCATATTGACCTTTCCCTGGAAATAACCCCTCATCTAAAGAGGGGCTATGTCACCCAGGGGCCCAGACTCTGAAAGACCCCAACCACACAGAAGATGTGTTAGCCAACAGGCTTCTTTCAAAGTCACCGCTGGGCCGGGCACAGTGGCTCACGCCTGTAATCCCAGCCCTTTGTGAGGCCGAGGCGGGCAGATAACCTAAGGTCAGGAGTTTAAGACCAGCCTGGCCAACATGATGAAACCCCGTCTTTACAAAATACAAAAATTAGCTGGGCATGGTGGTGGGTGCCTGTAATCCCAGCTACTCAGGAGGCTGAGGCAGGAGAATCACTTGAACCCAGGAGGTGGAGGTTGCAGTGAGCCAAGATTGCGCTACTGCACTCCAGCCTGGGCAACAAGAGTGAGACTCCATCTCAAAAAAAAAGAAAAAGAAAAAGCTACCTCACCACACCACCCAGCTCAGTGACTTCACAGCAAACGGAGGAGGAGGCCTTCCTTGATCAGACTGCCTTGTGTGGTTACATTTAGAAATACATGCAATTTTCTAAGACCCAGAGAGCTGAGCACATCAGAATCAACATGTGTCCTGCTGCTTTGAGCAATCCTACTGATCTGCTCAGGAAATGCCGCGTTTCACTCATTAGATGTGGCTCCACTGAGCAAGCCACTCAGGCCCGACCTGAGGCTCCGTTTCACAATGAAATGGTCCCCCCAACTCCTCCATTACCCTTCAACAGACGTCAACTCACCTCCTTCCCTGTCTGTCAAGACAAGAGAGTGGGCTCGGCCACATGCGACCTGCAGCACTCGTGTCTCCTGAGGCCTGTCCAGAGGCAGGGGGACAGGTGAGGGCTCCAAAACATACTCGTAGCCCCTCGCTGGACAAAACACAGAACACCGATTGAGAGGCATGGCATTTCTAACACTGGAAATCAGACAGTGCAACTCCACACTACTGCATTAGAAAACAGAGTCGGAGATAGGAAAGACGCGTCGAGACAGGTAAGTTAGGGGCAGAGCGAGAGCCAGGAGTCCAACTCCCAGCCCATGGCACGGACTGCCACTACGACACAGGCAGGTTGCTGAAAAGCATACTTCGTCTTCTTATTAAAGAAATCTTGGCCGAGTGCAGTGGCTCCTGCAATCCCAGCACTTCAGGAGGCTGAGGTGGGTGGATTGCTTGAGGCTAGTAGTTCGAGACCAGCCTGGCCAACATGGTGAAATCCCATTTCTACTAAAAACACAAGATTAGCCGGACGTGATGGCGGGTGCCTATAGTCCCAGCAACTCAGAAGGCTGAGGCAGGAGAATCGCTTTAACCCGGGAGGCAGAGGTTGCAGTGAACTAATATCGCATCACTGTACTCCAGCCTGAGAGACAGAGCAAGACACCATTCCAAAAAAAAAAATACAAAAATCAGCTGAGCATGACAGTGTATACCTACGGTCCCAGCTACCAGGGAGGCTGAGGTAGGAGGATCACTTCAGCCAGGGGGATGAGGCTGTAGTGAGCCGTGATCGTGCCACTGCACTGTAGCATGGGTGACAGAGCAAGCCCCTGTCCCCCTAAAAAAACTAAAAAATTAAACTGTTGGGATTTGCAATTTGCTCCAAATGTACGGAGGGAAAAGGTGGGAAAAATGAAGAAAACAAGACTAGCATGAGCCTATGGCGGCTGACGCTGGCGATGCTACACTGCACTACTCTGTCCACTTCTGTACATCTAAGATTGTTCTCAATAAAAGATATAAAAAATGTAATGTGGCATCTTATAGCAAACAAAGACTTCAGGACTGACTTTGGGATGCCAAGGCAGGTGGATCACCTGATGCCAGGAGTTAACATTTCACCATGTTAGCCAGTCGAAACCAACCTGGCTAACGTGGTGAAATCCCCATCTCTAATAAAAATCCAAAAATTAGCCGGGCATGATGACATGTGCCTGTAGTCCCAGCTACTCAGGAAGATGAGGCAGGAGAATCGCTTGAACCCAGGAGGCGGAGGTTGCAGTGAGCC
>NW_016107468.1:613615-622744 GCF_001604975.1 Cebus imitator | reverse complement strand
TGTTACCCAGGCTAGAGTGCAATGGCGCGATCTCGGCTTACCGCAACCTCCGCCTCCTGGGTTCAGGCAATTCTCCTGCCTCAGCCTCCTGAGTAGCTGGGACTACAGGCACGCACCACCATGCCCAGCTAATTTTTTTGTATTTTTAGTAGAGATGGGGTTTCACCATGTTGACCAGGATGGTCTCGATCTCTTGACCTCGTGATCCACCCGCCTCGGCCTCCCAAAGTGCTAAGATTACAGGCTTGAGCCACCACGCCCAGCCTCTTTCTCCTTTTTTTTTTAAGAGACATGGTCTTGCTCTGTTGCCCAGGCTGGAATACAGTGGTGAAATTATCACTCACTGCAGCCTCAAACTCATGGGCTAAAGCAATCCTACTACCTCAGCCTCCTGAGTAATAGGGGTTACAGATGCATACCACCATGCTCAGCTAATTCTTTTTCATTTTCAGAAACAGGGTCTTGCTATGTTGACCAGGCTGGTATGGAACTCCAGGCCTCAGGCAATCCCTCCCACCTCAGCCTTCCAAAGTGCTGGGATTACAGGTGTAAGTCACTTGTGCCTGGCCTAGGAAATATTCCTTACTGTTCTCATAGTAATTTTTAGCTAATGTCTATTTTTCTGTTTGAGACAGAGTCTCACTCTTGTCACCCAGGCTGGAATGCAGTGGCATGATCTTGGTTTACTGCAACCTCCACCTCCCATGTTCAAGAGTTTCTCATGCCTCAGCCTCTGAAGTAGCTGGAACTATACAGGTGCATACCACCATGCCGGCTAATTTTTTCTATTTAGTATAGACGGGTTTTCGCCATGCTGGTGAAAAAATTTTTAGTAGAGTGGTGGCGGGCGCCTGTCATCCCAGCTACTCGGGAGGCTGAGGCAGGAGAATCGCTTGAAGCTGGGAGGGGAGGCTGCAGTGAGCCGAGATCGTCCCACTGCACTCCAGCCTGGGCCACACAGTGAGACTCCATTTCAAAAAAAAACAACAAAGGGAGCTTTCTCAAACCAATCCTAGCAGAGGGAAGCAGGTGCGCATGCTCACTCTTGTCTTTCCGGCTCCTATGAAATCCAAGCTGAGAATCTTTGTTGAGTCCCATCCCCCAAACTTTCGTAACATCCGTGGTCTTAGAGGACAGCAGTGTGAATCCATAGCCACAAGCAGCGGACGAAATCTGAAAAACAGTTCCCACAAAGCATAAACTGATTTGGAATGTCAAGTTTTTTGGTAGTAAATGACAGGTTATTTATCAAATCCAAGAACATGTACTATTTTGGGGGTTTGGTTTCTGTTTTCGAGATAGCCTCACTCTGTCACCCAGGCTGGATTGCAGTGGTACTGTCTCAGCTCACTGCAATCTCCATTCCCCAGGTTCAAGCGATTCTCATGCCTCAGCCTCCCGAGTAGCTGGGACTACAGGTATGTGCGCCAAATCTGGCTAATTTTTGTATTTTTAGTAGAGACGGGGTTTCACCATGTTGGCCAGGCTGGTCTCGAACTCCTGGCCTCAAGTGATCTGCCCACCTTGGCCTCCCAAGGTGCTAGGATTCGGGCATAAGCCACTGCACCTGGCCCAAGAACATATATTATCAATACAGCACTTAGCATTTATTGAGCATTTACTATATGTTTGATAAGTATTATCTCATTTAATCTTTATAATCACTCTATGAAGGGTGATTTAAGACCATAAATCTAGTGGTAAATGCCAGTTTACCACTAGGTATTACCATCCCCCTTCACCAACACCAAGACACCATCTACCAGCCTACAATCCCAGCACTTTGGGAGGCTGAGGTGGGCAGATCACTTGAGGTCAGGAGTTCAAGACCCACTTAGTCAACATGCCAGGCAAGGTGGTGGGCACCTGGAATCCCAGCTACACGGGAGGCTGACGCAGGAGAATCGCTCGAACCCAGGAGGTGGAGGTTGCAGTGAGCAGAGATCGTGTCATTACACTCCAGCCTGGGCGACAGAGTGAGACTCCATCTCAAAAAAACAAATAAATAAACCCTCTTTCCGTACTACCCAGAGTGACCATATTCCCGGCTGGCCTGGGACAGTCCCAGTTTACACCAGATGTTCCAACATTCACTCTCAAATTGGATGACAAATTATATGGTCGCACGAACCATCCCCTACTATCTTGTGGCTGTTTACAGTTATCAGAGGCCTCTGTAGTGTCTCTCAGGGACCATGTGTAAGTCTAATGTAACCCTAACATGACCAGTGGTAAATCTGCATGAAAACGCCAGCCGGAAAACACCAGTTTACTGCTGATCATGAACAGATGCTAGGAACTCTTTCTTTCATTCCAGCATTTCTTGAAGAAAACTAGCTAAATATTTCTTTGAAATTTGATTTGTTGACACCTTGTTTAGTCAAGTCATCCAATGGTGATATTTTCCCTTGTAATATTCATATGGAATATAATTCACATAAGCCTGCATCCTTGTGCTAGTCCAAAAGAACTGGCCAGGCGTGACGGCTCACGACTGTAATTCCAGCACTTTGAGAGGTGGGCAGTTCACAAGGTCAACAGATCAAGATCATCCTGATCAACATGGTGAAATCCCGTCTCTACGAAAAATACAAAAATTAGCTGGGCGTGGTGGTGCACACCTGTAGTCCCAATTACTCAGGAGGCTGGGGCAGAAGAATCGCTTGAACCCGGGGGGTGGAGGTTACAGTGAGCTGAGATTGCACCACTGCACTCCAGCCTGGCAACAGAGAGAGACTCTGTCTCAAAAAGAAAAAAACAAAAAACAAAACAAAAAAAACTTCAGCTCTCTGGCCTCCTAGAGCCTCTGTACTTCTGGAAATGGCTCCAGTTCCACCAACACAATCCATGTGGGAGTCAGGAGACAGCCCCCAGCCACGCATTCAGTAACACAGAAAACAGGAAAGTCAGCAAGGCACTGTGGCTCATGCCTGTCATCCCAGCACTTTGGGAGGCCAAAGCATAAGAATCACTTGAGGCCATGAGTTCGAGACCAGCCTGGGCAACATGAGACCCCCATCTCTACAAAAAATTTAAAAATTAGCCAGGTGTGGTGGCATGCACCCACAGTCCCAGCTACTCAGGAGGCTGAGGTGGGAGGATCACTTGAGCCCAAGAGGCACATGTTGCAGTGAACAGAGATCAAGCCACTATACTCCAGCCTTGGTGACAGAGTGAGACCCTGTTTCGAAAAAAAAAAAAAATTACTAGATGAGCTTTACAGCAGATTTGTGCAGGCAAAAGAAAGAATCAGAATCAGTGAACTTGAAAATAGGTCAACTGAGATTAGCCAGTCTAAGAAACAGAGAGAAAAAGGGCCACGCGTGATGGCTCATACCTATAATTCCAGCACTTTGGGAGGCTGAGGCAGGAGGATCACCTGAGCCCAAGAGTTGGAGACCAGCCTGGGCAACATAGCAAGATCGGTCTCTATAAAAAAATTTAAAAATTAGCTCAGCATGCTGGTGCACACTTGTAGTCTCAGCTTCGTGGGAGGCTCGGGCAGAAGGATCCCTTGAGCCCAGGAGTCGAGGCTGCGACGAGCTATGATGGCACCACTGGAATCCAGCCTAGGAGACATAGTGAGACCCTGTCTCTAAAAAATAAATTAAAAAATAAAAATTCCCTTTCTGAGCTGTTCATCCACCCCAGCTGGCCCACATTTTCAAAGAATTTTTGAATTTTGTTTTCCTAACATCAGAACTTCGGCAGTCACACTGGCCTGAGTGTGAATCCCACTGCACATAAACTGCTACCAGATGCCCAGGTGAGGTGGCTCACGCCTGTAATCCCAGCACTTTGGGAGGCCGAGGCAGGTGGATCACGTGAGGTCAGGAGTTCGAAACCAGCCTGGCCAACATGGTGGATCCCCATCTCTACTAAAAATACAAAAAAATTAGCTGGGCGTGGCAGCAGGCGCCTGTAATCCCAACTACTCTGGAGGCTGAGGCAGGAGAATTGCGTGAATCCGAGAGGTGGAGGTTGCAGTGAGCAGAGATCGTGCTACTGAACTCCAGCCTAGGCGACAGAGCAAAACTACGTTTTAAAAAAAGCAAACAAACAACAAAAACATAAAAATTTTTAAAAATTAAAAAAAAAAAACCCTGCTAGCAGCGGTGGGGCCTTGGGCCTCAACCTCTCTGGGCCTCTTCTTCCTCCCCAGTAACTGGGGTAAGAACTCTAGACTCACTGGGGTGCCAAGCGAATGACACGAACATTGCCACCCAATAAATGTTGACAGCTATCCCTAACGCTTCCCCTCGCAGGCTTGTAGACAGCTCGAGGGTCGTCCTCCCCGAAGTCTGGCCACCCAGAGGAGCCAGAGCCGAACAAGCAGAGAGGGGCCGGGAGGGCGGAAGGCCGGGAGGGAGGAAGCCGCGGCCCATACCTTTTGGTCCAGCTCCAGGCGATAGGGCACGGGCTGGATCCTGCGGGGCGGCCGGGGGCCGGCACGGGGGCCGGGCCTGGAGCTGGGCACCACGAAGGTGGGCACGCCCAGCGCCCCTGAGAAGCTGAAGCCCCACACGAAGACACGATCGGCGCGAAGAGCGCGCTCGCCCACGTACTGGAACACCGGCACCTCCGCCTCGGCTTCTGCCGCTTCGCGCCGGCTCCGCGAGCGTCTGGCCGCCGTCCAGTGCCCTCGCCCCGGCCCCGGCCCGCTCAGCCGCCGCACCAGCCGAGCCCCAGTCACCAAGGAAACCAGCGCCATCCTCGGCTTCACGCCTCAGCGGCCGCTGGGCACCGCCATCTTGCGTGACCCTTGACACCACGCCTCGGCGGAAGAGGCCGTGGCCACGTTTACTCCTGGTTGGAAGCAAAGACGCTGAGAGCCGCCCACGGCTCAGGAGGGTGGGGCGGGGCTTGGAGGGGCGGGGCAACATTGAGGGGCGGGGTTAGAGGCGGGGCACGCAACCAAGATCATTGTCCCTTAGCAAAACTCTGTCCTGTTTTACTCCTTTGCAATTGCCCCGCGATATTTCTCACCTGGCCTTGCTGCAGCTATCCCCGCTCCTATCTGCTCCTAGGCCATCCCAGGCCGTCCTCCAGCCACAGCGAGCTGGAGTAGGCGATTCCTGCTGCCTTGGGGCCACGTCCCCTCAAGCCATCACTCACCTTGAGACAGCTCACTGCAACCTCCCCTTTCCGGGTTCAAGTGATTCTCCTGCCTCAGCCTCCTGAGTAGCTGGGACCACAGGCATGTGCCACCACGCCTGGCTAATTTTTGTATTTTCAGTAGAGATGGGTTTTCAACATGTTGGCCAGGCTGGTCTTGAACTCCTGACCTCAAGTGATCCACCCACCTCTACCTCCATCAGAACGTCTGCAATCACGCTGGCCCGAGTGCGAATCCCACTGCGTATAAACTGCTACCAGCTGGCCAGGTGCGGTGGCTCACACTTGTAATCCTAGCACTTTGGGATGCTGAGGCAGGTGGACCACCTGAGGTCAGGAGTTTGAGACCAGCCTGGCCAACATGGTGAAACCCCATCTCTACTAAAAATACAAAAAATTAGCTGGGCGTGGTGGCAGGCACCTGTAATCCCAGCTACTCTGAAGGCTGAAGCAGGAGAAACGCGTAAATCTGGGAGATGGAGGTTGCAGTGAGCCGAGATCATGACAGTGCACTCCAGTCTGGGTGACGGAGTGAAACTCCATCTCAAAAAAGCAAACAAACAACAACAACAACAAAACTTATAAAACAAAACCAAAAAATGCTGGGATTACAGGCATGAGCCACCGCACCCAGCCTGTGCAGGCCTGTTTTATGGAAGATGACTGGGGAAAACCCAATGGTAAAATGTGGTTTCTACAAGATTGCTCCTGTAATTCATGAAGGCACTGAAACCACCCATCTGCCGGGCTATGAAATCTATTCTCTGTGGTGGGCACAGTGGCTCTCGCCTATAATCCCAGCATTTTGGAAGACCAAGGTGGGAGAATCACTTTAGAGTTCAAGACCATCCTGACCAACATAGTGAGACCCTTTCTCGACAAAAAAATAAAAAATTAACTTGGCGTGGTAGCGTGCACACCTGTGTTGCCAGCTGCTTGGGAGGCTGAGGCAAGAGGATGGCTTAAGCCCAGGAGTTCGAGGCTGCAGTGAGCCATGATTGCACCATTGCCCTCCAGCCAGGGCAACAGAATGAGACCCTGTCTCAAAAAAAAAAAAAAAATTAAATTAAATTAAATGTGAACATAAAAGTAAAAATAAATGTGTCTATGGACCCACCTGGTAGTAATTTCCCTGGCACCGAAGCACACATTTGGGATAGATACACTTAGCTGCTCACATTGGTCCCCTTACCCTGTCTCTAACCAGCCACTATTCAATCAGAACACACACTGTATTCCCCATGGAACTGTAGACGCTAGTGCCAGCTTTGACGACGTAAAGGATTCAGAGGGCGGGGTGATTCCGATCCAGTGGGTGGCTCCCTATTGAGTTCACCTGTTTGGCTCCTAAAAAACAGAGGGATTGTGATAGGGACAGGAGACCTCCATGAATTTAGGCAACTGTATGATCCAACTCGTAGCTGCTGTGTCAGGTGTGACGTGTGTGTGTGTGTGTGTTTTGAGATGGAGTCTAGCTCTGTCACCTAGGCTGCAGTGTAATGGCACAATCTCTGCCCACCACAACCTCCACCTTCCGGGTTCAAGCCATTCTCCTGCCTTAGCCTCCCTAAGCCTCCCGAGTAGCTGGAACTCCAGGCACACACCACCATGCCTGGCTAATTTTTGTGATTTTTAGTAGAAGTGGGGTTTCACTATATTGGCTAGGCTGGTCCCGAACTCCCTTGGGCGATCCACCTACCTTAGCCTCCCACAGTGCTGGGGTTACAGGCAAGAGCCATTTCACCCGGCGTTATTTATTCATATATTCATTTTTTAGAGAAAGGATTTGGCTCCACTTGAATTCATAAATACAGGAAATATCTTGATAAAGGAGAATTATGTAAATATTATAACTATAGCTTATTAATAGCTAATATATGGAATACTTATATATTCATGAAATGTATACATAGTTCAGCAGGGTGCAGTTGCTCATGCTTGTAATCCCAGAACTTTGGGAGGCCAAGGCAGAAGGACTGCTTGAGCCCAGGAGTTTGAGACCAGCCTGGGCAACATAGCGAGACCTTGTCTCTACACAAAATTTAAAAATTAGCCTGGCGTGGTGGTGCCCACCTGTGGTCCCAGCGGCTTGGGAGACTGAGGTGGGAGGATTCTTGAGTCTGGAAGGTCGAGGTTGCAGTCAGCTGTGTTTGCACCACTGCTCTCAGCCTGGGTGACAGAGCAAGACTCTGTCTCAAAAAAAAAAAAAAAAAAAAAAAAAAAAAAAAATTATCAATTGTCCTTTTATAAGCAGGACTGTCCTTTTATCTGAGTTTATGTCCTTTCTAGTTTTTCGATTTTCAACATCTGATTTTTTTTTTTTTTAACAGGGTCTGACTCTTTCACCAAGGTTGGAGTGCAGTGACACAATCTTGGCTCACTGCAACCTCCATCTCCCGGGTTCTAAGTGACTCTCCTACCTCAGCATCCAGAGCTGCTGGGATTACTGGCACCCGCCACCACGCCTCGCTAATTTTTTATTTTTAGTAGAGACGGAGTTTCACCATGTTGGCCAGCCTGGTCTTGAACTCCTGACGTCAGGTGATCCACCCGCCTCAGCCTCCCTAGTGCTGGAATTACAGGCAGGAGCCACCACACCAGGCTCAACATCTGATCTTTTACAAGCTCGTAATGATGACAGGATAGTAGCTTTTATTTTCCTTTTTTTACTTGTCAATATTTTAATAACCCTATGTGAGTCTCTAAAATTTCTAAAACATTTTACTGCTAAGGGATAGCCAAAAGACGCAAGGCTGGGTTTAGTCTTTTGAAGACAAAAGGACAAGCTGCAATGTGAGCCACAGCCACCAGGTGGCAACGCTTACCCACCAATTCTGCCTCCCAAGGCCAAAACAGCCAGTAAAAACCTGCGTTTGTAGTCACAACTGGGCTTTTCTATTTTGCTATCAAAACTTGGTTGGTTTCGAGACTGGTTCTATGTTAGAAAATATTCATATTTCTGGATGGGCACAGTGGCTCACGCCTGTAATCCCAGCACTGTGGGAGGCCGAGGCGGTGGATCACCTGAGGTCAGGAGTTCGAGACCAGCCTGGCCAACATGGTGAATCCCCATCTCTACTAAAAATACAAAAAAATTAGCCAGGAGTGGTGGTGTGAGCCTGTAATCCCAGGTACTTAGGAGGCTGAGGCACGAGAATCGCTTGAACCCAGGAAGCAGAGGTTGCAGTGAGCCGAGATCACTGCCACTGCACTCCAGCCTGGATGACAGAGAGAGACTCCGGCTTAAACAAACAAACAAACAAACAAAAAACTTGGCTGGTTGTATAGACTGCTTCTATGCTAGAAAATACCTTGCATTTCTGTTCAAATTTTTGCTTGAAAAAGATGGTCCTACCGTCAAACTATCCGCTATCGCGTAGTATCCAAATGTCTGCTGATGATAGCTGGGCTAATTTCTTTGCCACCTATGATGACACTTTCCTGTACACATTTTAATTATTTTCATGTTTGACGTAGCTGAAATTCTCTAGTCTGGGAAAGAGTGAACTTAATTAACCTTGCATTTTTGCTTGTTCATTTGTTTGCTTGAGACAGAGTCTAACTCTGTTGCCCAGGGTAGAATGTGGTGGTGGGATCTTGGCTCACTGCAACCTCCACCTCCCAGATTCAGGCAATTCAAGCCATTCTCCTGCCTCAGCCTCCCAAGTAGCTGGGATTACAGGCACCTGCCACCACACCCAGCTAATTTTGTATTTTTAATTGAGATAGGGTTTCACCATGTTGGCCAAGCTAGTCTCCTTTCGGAGGCTAGGGCAGGCAGATCACGAGGTCAAGAGATCAAGACCATCCTGGCCAACATGGTGAAACCCTGTTTCTACTAAAAATAAAAAAAATTAGCTGGGTGTGGTGGCACACGCCTGTAGTCCCAGCTACTTGGGAAGCTGAGGCAGGAGAATCACTTGAACCTGGGAGGTGGAGGTTGCGGTGCACCAAGATCACGCCACTGCACTCCAGCCTGGGGCCAGAGTGAGACTGTCTCAAAAAAAAAAAAAA
>NW_016107468.1:608827-611935 GCF_001604975.1 Cebus imitator | reverse complement strand
TGTTTTTGAGACAGAGTCTAGTTCTGTCACCAGGCGCCAGGCTGGAGTGCAGTGGCATGATCTCGACTCACTGCAACCTCTGCCTCCTGGGTTCAAGCAATTCTCCTGACTCAGCCTCCGGAGTAGCTGGGACTACAGGCGCATGCCACCACGCCCAGCTAATTTTTTATATTTTAGCAGAGACGGGGTTTCTCTATGTTGGCCAGGATGGTCTTGATCTCTTGATCTTGTGATCCGCCCACCTTGGCCTCCCAAAGTGCTGGGATTACAGGCGTGGGCCACTGCAGCCAGCCTCTATTGTCTTTTTTCTTTCTTTGTTTTTTGAGATGGAGTCTCACTCTCTTGCCCAGACTGGAGTGCAGTGGTGCAATCTCGGCTGACTGCAACCTTTACCTCCCAGTTCAAGCAGTTCTCCTCCCTCAACCTCTGGAGTAGCTGGGTTCACCGGCACCCGCCACCACGCCCAGCTGATTTTTTGTGTGTGTTGTTAGTAGAGATGTGGTTTCACCATGTTGACTAGGCTGTTCTGGAACTCCTGACCTCCGGTGATCCACCCACCTTGGCCTCCCAGACTGCAGGGATTACAGGCGTGAGCCACTGTGCCCAACTCTTTTTACTTAATTTAGGGTGTGTCTTGTCATAGGCAGTTTTATCTTGATGTAGTCAGCATTATTAATCATATTCATTGGTGTTTTGGTTTTCTGTATCATGTTAACAAAGAATCTCTATTACCCAAGGTATAAAGATATTTTTTGTAATTTTTGTAAGTTTTGTATTTTTTCATCATGTTGTTCAGGCTGGTCTCAAACTCCTGGGCTCAAGCAATCCTCCCACCTTAGCCACTCAAAGTGTTGGGATTACAGGCATCAGCCACTATGGCCGACCTACTTTCATTTTTTATATTCAGGTTTAGAATTGACTTTTATGAATGGCATGACACCAGCCTCCATATTTATTAATATTCTTTCCAAAGGCATGTCTGATTGTCTAAAATAATTTATTGGCTAGTAAGGACTTTTTTTTTTTTTTAGATGGAGTCTCGCTCACTGCAACCTCCGCCTCCTGGGTTCAAGCAATTCCCCTGCCTCAGTCTCCCAACTAGCTGGGACTACAGACCCATGTCACCACGCCCGGCTATTTTTTTTGTATTTTTAGTCGAGACGGGGTTTCACTGTGTTAGCCAGGATGGTCTGTATCTCCTGACCTGGGGATTTGCCCACCTTGGCCTCCCAAAGTGCTGAGATTACAGGCATGAGCCACTGCTTCCGGCCATAAGGACTTAATCTGAAGATTCAAAATGCCATTTATAACATATGGTTAATTTCCAAAAATACATAGGTCAGTTTTACAGAAACTATTGATTTCTACTTCTTTATTCTTATACTAATATGACAAGGTTTCAACAGCTGTAACTTTATAATATGCTCTGATTTTTACTCAGCCGAGTGTCTTCTTTGTTCTTGTCTATTCTTTTACAAAATTGCCTTTGCTATTCATAACATTTACTTTCCCAACTTGTCAAGCTGCATTCAAAAGCCCACTGGGATATTCATGGAAATTACATTAAATTCATGGGCTAATTGCAGGAAATTAACAAGGAAAAATCACATTTTACAATCTTCTGTCTTCCCATTCAGAAATGTGGTACCTACTGGCCCGGCACGGTGGCTCACGCCTGTAATCCCGGCACTTTGGGAGGCCAAGGTGGGTGAAGCGCTTGAGGTCAGGAATTCAAGACCAGCCTGGCCAATATGATGAAACCCCGTCTCTACTAAAAATACAACAAATTAGCTGAATGTGGTGGCGCGTGCCTGTAATCCCAGCTACTCAGCAGGCTGAGGCAGAGAGTCACTTGAACCTGGGAGAAGGAAGTTGCAGTGAGTCGAGATCACGCCTCTGCACTACAACCTGGGCGACAGAGACACGCTGACTCAAAAAAAAGAAAGACGAAGGGGAGGGGAGGGCAGGGGAAGGAAACATGGTACTACTCATGTTACAATTGGTTTTAGTCATCTGCTTCACTTCAGTGGATTCAGCTCTCTGCTTGTAAATAAATTATTTCCATTTCCTGAGAACACGCTGTGCCAATTTTTTTAGGACACTGGTCTCCAAATTATTTTGATTACACATTCCTGGCCAGGCATGGTGGCTCACACCTGTAATCCCAGCACTTCGGGAGGCTGAGGCAAGTGGATACCTTGAGCCCTTGAGTTGGAGGCCAGCCTAGGCAACACAGTAAAATCCTGTCTCTACAGAAAAATATAAAAATTAGCCTATAGTCCCAGCTACTCGGGAGGCTGGGGTGGGAGGATCACTTGAGCCCAGGATGTGGAGGTTGCAGTGAGCCAAGTTTTCACCAATGCACTCCAGCCTGAACAACAGAAGACCCTGTCTCCTAAAAAAAAAAAAAAAAAAAAAAGGAGCTTACATTGATTCTTATGAGTTAAATTTGTGAGCATGAAAAAATACATATAAATTATTTACACACACGATTATACTAATACATACTTTATAAAATATACAAAGAAATATTTTAAATAAGATAAAGATGAAATAAATAAGTTTTATTTTTTCTTTTAAAAATATTTTTATTTTAAATGTTTGTAGGAAACAATACTTTTAAAGCAAATATCTTGCTTTTTAATCCATTCATTCTCATTAAAAATAGAAATGGTGGCCGGCCGTGGTGGCTCACACCTGTAATCCCAGCACCTTGGGAGGCCAAGGCAGGTGGATCACTTGAGGTCGGGAGTTCGAGACCAGCCTGGCCGACATGGTGAAACCCCGTCTCTATTAAAAATACAAAAAAATTGGCCTGGCGTGGTGGCAGGCGCCTGTAGTCCCTGTCTCAGTGAATGAAACTCCATTCCTCCAGTTACCCAGGCCAGAAACCTTGGAAGCATCTTCTGTTCTTCCCAAACCCCACACCATTCTTTCACATACTTCCGTCAGCTCTTAACTTTGCCCTTCTGCAGGAGGAAGTGTGGGGAGCTTAAGACATGTTCTTCTTGAGATGTCTATTCATTCTCCAAGACAGAAAAACAATTTTTTCTTACCAAGTCACTGTACAAGTGAAGATTTTATTTCTTCTTTTTTTTTTTTTTTTTT
>NW_016107468.1:606434-608007 GCF_001604975.1 Cebus imitator | reverse complement strand
CTCCTGAGTAGCTGGGATTACAGGCACGCGCCACCATGCCCAGCTAATGTTTTGTATTTTTAGTAGAGACGGGGTTTCACCATGTTGACCAGGATGGTCTTGATCTCTTGACCTTGTGATCCACCCGCCTCGGCCTCCCAAAGTGCTGGGATTACAGGCTTGAGCCACCGCGCCCGGCCTGGGAGGATTTCTTGAGCTGTGATCACAGATCAAGATC
Source organism: Cebus imitator (assembly GCF_001604975.1). Classification (NCBI taxonomy): domain Eukaryota; kingdom Metazoa; phylum Chordata; class Mammalia; order Primates; family Cebidae; genus Cebus; species Cebus imitator. The sequence continues at coordinate 607,790 of NW_016107468.1, read as the reverse complement.
TTGTCTCAAAAGAAAAAAAAAAAAAAAAGATTTAAAATATGAAGCAGGCTGGGTGCAGTGGCTCACGAGTGTAACACCAGCAATTTGGGAGGCAAGGCACGAGGATCCCTTGAGCTCAGGAGTTTGAGGCCAGCCTGGGCAACACAGCAAGACCCCAGTCTCTACACTTTTCTAAAAAATTAGTCAGGTGTGGAGGTGAATGCCTGTAGTCCCAGCTACTCAGGAACTTGAGGTGGGAGGATCACTTGAGCCTACAGAAGACTAGCCTGGGGAACAGACTCTGTCCTTACAGATATTTAAAAATTAGCCACTGCAATCTTGGCACACTGGAAGGCCAAGGCAGGAGAATTGCTTGAGCCCAGGAGTTTGAATCTACAGTGAGCTATTAAGACACCACTTTACTCCAGCCTGGGCAAGAGACTGTGTCTCAAAAAAAAAAAAAAAAAAAAAAAAAAAAAAAAAAAAAAAAAAAAAAAAAAAAAAAAAAAAAGACAAAAAACATCAATTCTGAGCCACAAGTAAATGACTTCTCTTATTCTCTTTTTGCTATATTTAAAAATAAGTATGTGGCCAAATGCAGTGGCTCACACCTGTAATCCCAGCACTTTGCGAGGCAGAGGTGGGTGGATCACCTGAGTTTAAGAGTTTGAGACCAGCCTGGCCAACATGGTGAAACCCTGTCTCTACTAAAAATACAAAATAGCCGGGCGTGGTGGCGCAGGCCTGTAATCCCAGCTACTCGGGAGGCTGAGGCAGGCGAATTGGTTGAACCCAGGAAGCAGAGGATGCAATGAGCTGAAATTGAGACACTGCATTCCAGTCTGGGAGATAAGAATGAAATTCCATCTAAGAAATAATAATATATATGTAATTATAATTTAGATTACCATAATGTTGGACTATGTGCATGATGAGCTGGTGATCCCGACCCTATCATACAGGCTCAGGGCAGGAATGTTGCAGTTCATCACAAACAATTCGAGGACTTTCAGGGCCAGATTCACTGGTCATTCCAGTGGTGACCCAACTGCTTTGCAACTACAAATTGCAATCACACCAAAGAAAAAAAGAAAAAAGCCTGGACACGGTGGCTCACGCCTGCAATTCCAGCACCTTGGGAGGCCAAGGCGGGCAGATCACTTGAGGTCAGGAGTTCGAGACCAGCCTGACCAACATGGTGAAACCCCATCTCTACTAAAAACACAACATGAGCCGGGCGTGGTGGGTGCAGGCCTGTAATCCCAGCAAATTGAGAGGCCGAGGCAGGAGAATCGCCTGAACCCGGAGGCTGAGGTTGCAGTGAGCCTAGATCACTGCACTCCAGCCTGGACGATAAGAGCGAAACTCCGTCTCAAA
>NW_016107468.1:603395-606395 GCF_001604975.1 Cebus imitator | reverse complement strand
AAAAAAAAAAAAAAAAAGTTAAATAACAGCGAGCAACCGCATGCACGTTTGGACGCTGTGTCCGGGGTGGGAAAGGCGGCGCCAGCACCACATCCCCAAACCAGCGATGGCGGAGCAGGTCCCGACCTCGCCGGACCCGACTGCGCGCCTCCAAGCAATAGCACAGTGCGGCTAAACTGGATTCAACAGCACCGGAAACGGCGACTCCCACTTGGGGCGCTGCGGACACACGAGTCGAGGCTGCGTTCCAGGAAGCAAACAAAAAAAGGGGGGAAAATAAGGGGGGGAAAGAAAGAAAGAGAGAGAAAAAAGAGGGCGAGTGGCGAGCAGGGGCCTCGGCCGCCGCCCACACGCCCCGCCGCGTGCTCGTCCTCGGCGCGGTTCTCCCGGCCACCGCCCTGGGCCATCGGCCGACCCCCGGTGGTCCAGGCCTCGGACTCCGCGGCCCGCCCGGCGCCCTCAGGTGCGTACCCCGCCCCCGCCGCTGCCGCCGCCGCCGCCGCCATTAGGGGCGGGCTGCCTTTCTCGGAACGTCCTCCTCCCGAGGGCCTGGGGAAGGGAGGCCGCCCGGCCGCAGCGGCAGGTGGTCCCCCGGAACACCCCAGCGCCCCGAGGCGGCCCCCCCCGCCACGAGCCCCGGTCCCCGCGGGCAGGACCAGAGGTGTCAGGGTGGGGGCGGGGAAGCCTTGCCGCGGGGGCAGCGATCGTACGCACGGAGTGCGCATCCCTCTCCTTCCTGATTGGCCGAGCTGGGGTGTGCGTGGGGTCACGCTCCGCCCGGCGTACGTGGGGGCGCTCGAGCTGCGTGCAGACTCACTTGATTGGTTGGGTGAGGGGGCGGGGTCGCCGCTGTTACCAGGGATCCGCGCCCGGGTCCGCCCCCTCACGTCACGCGTTGCGGAGAGGCCCAGGTTGTGGGTTTTGTCCTGGTTCTCGCGACGGCCACCGGGGATCGGATCTGTTTGTTGGCGGAAAACCAATCCAGACTCCCGAGGAAAAAGGCCGAGGCCCGGGAATTGCCTGTTGTAATTCTGGTTTCGAGTTCAAGGGGGAAAAGGGATCGCAGGGTTGTATTCACCCCTCAAGCCCAAGCTTTCTTGTTTCTTAATAACAGCTGCTTTGAGATCCATTGTAAAATTCACCTTTTAAGACTGAATAATTCAGTGCACAGAGTTGTGCAACCTTTGCCGCTAATTGCAGAACGTTTTCAGCACCCGAGAAGAAACTGCAACCCCATTAGGCGGTCATTCCCCGGTCCCCACACCCAGCCCCTGGCAATCACTTTTGTCTCCATGGATTTGCCTAATCTGGACTTTTCGTGTGGATAGACTCATCCCAAGAAGTTTTTCGTGTGCCTGGCACCTTTCCTTCTTTATGGCTGAATAAAAATCCATGCTATGAATACATGGCATTTTGATTTTCCATCCATTGATGGCTAGTTGGGTAATTTCCACCTTTTGGCTGTTTTGAATAATGCTGCTATGCACATTGGTGTACACGTTTTTGTGCGGACATTTGTTTTCAATTCTCATAGGTGTATACCAAGGACTGGAATTGCTGGGCCACGCTTTGTGTTTTGAGAAAAAAAAAAATCATGTTTTAGTTTCGTGATGTTAATTTGAAGTAAGCAGATGTCTAGATATAAGCTTGGAAAGTGGCCAGTTGGATATTGCTCACGGCTGCAGTTGAAGATTCCAGCAGCCTTTTCTCCTCTTTGCTTCCCTTTGGAGAGGAAGCCGTCAGCGGCTGTGTGACTTCAGTAGACGTGGGGCTTGGCACCGGCTTGCAGCTGGGATCAGTCTTCAGTGGCGATTTGGAGTGGGTCACGGTTCTTCCTGCCTGCTTGCCTGCCTGCCTGCTTAGTCTCTGATGTCTGGTCCCCAGGGCCCTGGCTCTTCCCCCACGCCTTCAGCCTGCACAGTCCCTTCTCTCATTCTCAGGCTGCGGAACCTAGAAGTACAGTTGTTCCCCCCTTACCCGCTGTTTCAGTTACCTGAGGTCAACCATGGTCTGAAAATATTACATGGAAAATTCCAGAAATAAACAATTCATAAGTTTTAAATTGCACGCTGTGATGAAATCTTGCGCTGTGCAGCCTGAGCAGTGAATCGTCCCCTTTGTTCAGCGTCCCCACGCTGTGGACGCTCCCCAGCCATAGCCACTTAGTAGCTGGCTCAGTTATCAGATCGACCGTCACAGTGTCCCAGTGCAAGTCACCCTTATTTTCCGCCATCATGGCCCCAAAGCACAAGAGTATCGATGCTGGCAATTTGGCTAGGCCCAAGAGAAGCCGGAAAGTGCTTCCTCTAAGTGAAAAGGTGAAAGTTCTCGACCTGATCAGGAAAGAAAAAAAGTCCTATGCTGAGGTTGCTAAAATCTACGGGAAGAATGAATCTTCCATCCGTGAAATTGTGAAGAAGGAAAAGGAAATCCGTGCTAGTTTTGCTGTCTCGCCTCCAACTGCTAAAGTGACGGCCACTGTGCGGGATAAGTGCTTAGTTAGGATGGAACAGGCGCTGCATTTGTGGGTGGAAGAGATGAACAGAAAACGTGTTCCGATTGACAGCAACGTGTTGCGACAGAAAGCGCTGAGACTATACCAGGACTTCAGCAAGGGATGCCCTGAAACTGACCCCAAGCCATTTACTGCAAGTAAGGGATGGTTACACAGATTCAGGCATAGATTCTCACACCATTACAAGAAGAAGAAGAAGGGTGAGTATATTACAAGTTATATTGAGAAAAGGAGAGATCAAGAGATCACAGTCACATAACATTACAGTGCTCGATATACTTATTCTAGCTTATTGTTGTTAATTTCTTACCGTGGCTAATTTACAAATTGAAATTCATTGTAGGTATGGATGTACAGGTTGACCATCTCTAATCTAAAAACTAAAATTTGAAATGTTCCAAAATCCAAAACTTACTGAATGCTGACCTGATGCAAATTCAAAATACCATACCTGACACCTTTGCCTTTTTTTTTTTTTTTTTTTT
>NW_016107468.1:599913-601940 GCF_001604975.1 Cebus imitator | reverse complement strand
TTTTTTTTTTTTGGTGTTTTTAGTAGCAACAGGGCTTAATCATGTTGGCCATACTGGTCTTGAACTCCTGACCTCAGGTAATCTGCCTGCCTTGGCCTCCCAGAGTGCTGGGATTACAGGCGTGAGCCACTGCACCTGGCCAGTAGTATATATTTTTACATCACAGATCCTCAATACGTTTTTGTGAATAGTGAAACAGTGTATGCTTGAGTTGAAACAGTGTACACAGCTGAGCTGTGAAGAAGGTAGAATTTATTAATTAAAATCAAGCCCTGGGGCTGGGTATGGTGGCTTATGCCTATAATCCCAGTGATTTGGGAGGCTGAGGTGGGAGGATCGCTTGAGCCCAGGAGTTCAAGACTGTCCTGGGCACCATGGCAAAGCTCTGTCTCTACAAAAAAAAAAAAAAGAAAAAATTAGCTGGGTACAGTGGTGTGCACCTGTGTTCCCAGCTACTTGGGAGACTGAGGTGGGGGGATCACTTGAGCCTAGGAGCTGCACGCTGCAGGGAGCTGGGATGATCCCACTACACTTCAGTCTGGGTGACAGCAAGAGCCTATCTCAAAAGCAAAAAGCAAAACAAAACAAAAACAAGCATCAGGTCTGGGCACAGTGTCTCATTCCTATAATTCCAGTACTTTGGGAGGCTGAGGCAGAAGGATCGTTTGAGCCTAGGAGTTCAAGACCAGCCTGGCAACAGAGTAAAACCTTGTCTCTACAAAAAATAAAATAAAATTAGCCGGGCATGGTATTGCACCACTGCACTTCAATCTGGAGGACAGAGTGAGACTCTGTCTCAAAATCAAAACAAAACAAAAAATCTGAGCCCTTTAAAACCTTGGAAAGGAAAATCTAGAAATAGTTTTTAAAAATAACCAGGCCTCTATTTCAAGATTTCAGAGTTTTGTTAAAAGGTGTGGAAGATATTCCAAATGATGAAAGGTTGTAACGGATAGATACAGATTCTAGATCAGAGATGGGCAAACTTTCGATTCTTCCTTTTTTTTATGGTAGTAAATATTTTTGGCTTTGGGGACAGGGAGTCTTTGTCACATGCATGCAAACCTTCCTTTGCAGGAAAGCAGCCATAAACAAGATGTAAACAAGTGAGTGTGCCTATGTTCCGGCAAAGCTTAATTCACAAAAACAGGCTGCGGTCTGGATTTAACCTGTAGGCTGTGTCCTACATATTTGCTTTTCATTAGTGAAATATTACATTAGAAGGACAGAGAGTCCTCCAGGACTGCTAGGAAAACAAACTGAAATTTGGAAGTTTTTGGAGTCTGTAGTTTTTAAAGAGCAAAAAGGGCCAGGTGCAGTGGCTCACACCTGTAATCCCAGCACTTTGGGAGGCCAAAGTGGGCGGATCACCTAAGGTCAAGCGTTCAAGACCAGCCTGGCCAACATGGTGAAACCCTGTCTCTACTAAAAATACAAAAATTAGCCAGATGTGGTGCGTGCCTGTAATCCCAGCTACTCAAGAGGCTGAGGTTGTGTTGAGCTGAGATTGTACCACTGCACTCCATCCTGGGCCGCAGAGCGAGACTCCATCTCAAAATAAAATAAAAGGGCAAAAAGTTAAGTACTATATAAAAATCTGTCATCTCAATAAATGGTGCTGGCACTTCAGATGTGAGTAGGAAAAAGGATTAATAACTATATCGGCTTTGGGAGATTTTATTCTGTGGCACAAGCTGCTACGGTCAAGGATTTTGAGCTTTATTAGAGTGTATTGAAATTTTCTCAGGAAAATGTTCTTGAGATGGGAACACCATGTCGGCTTATAGTCATGTTTCATTATTTTCAGTTTTCTATTAATGCATGCTGTGTCCCAAATCATAGAATATAAAAGACAGTGCCGGGCGCGGTGGCTCAAGCCTGTAATCCCAGCACTTTGGGAGGCCGAGGCGGGTAGATCATGAGGCCAAGAGATCGAGACCATCCTGGTCAACATGGTGAAACCCCGTCTCTACTAAAAATACAAAAAATTAGCTGGGCATGGTGGTGCGTGCCTGTAATCCCAGCTA
>NW_016107468.1:596897-598481 GCF_001604975.1 Cebus imitator | reverse complement strand
AAAAAAAAAAAAAAAAAAAAAATTATGCTTGAATATTAAAACATTTGTGGCTGACTCTGGGCACACTGCCTATGGATCAGCCATGCGCCACAGGGTGCAGAAAAAAATAAAGTGACGCAAACAAGCATTTCACCTTTATAATCAAAGAAATGAAACATATCCTCATGTAGTCTAGTTTACATCAGGTAAAAGAATTTTGATTTAAGGCCAGGCATAGTGGCTCATGCCTGTAATTCCAGCGCTTTGGGAGGCCAAGTTGGGTGGATCACCTGAAGGTCAGAAGTTCGAGACCAGCCTGGCCAACACAGTAAAACCCTGTCTCTACTAAAAATACAAAAAATTAGCCAGATGTGGTGGCAGGTGCCAGTAAACCCAGCTACTTGGGAGGCTGAAGCAGTAGAATCACATGAACCCGGGAGGCAGAGGTTGCAGTGAGCCAAGATCACACCATTGCACTCCAGCCTGGGCAACAAGGGTGAAATTTCTCCTCAAAGAAAAAAAAAAAAAGAGTTTTTATTTAAAAACTTCTTCCCCTTTATGAATCACCTCAATTTAAAATAAGAAGTGTCTGCTCACCGCAACCTCCGCCTCCCGGGTTCAAGCGATTCTCCTGCCTCAGCCTCCAAGTAGCTGGGACTACAGGTGCCCTCCATCACACCCACGAAATTTTTTTGTACTTTTAGTACAAAAAAGTACTAAAAGTACAAAAAATCAAGCATTTCCATTTATACACGAGGCGACTGAGTAGAGCCCCCAAGCGCACGCAGCGAGGTCGTGGTCTGCTGAACCCATATATGCCCCAGCTCTCCTGACGTTCTGTCCCGTGGGGACCAGCGCATTGGGTGCTTCCTAAGCTGACGTCACCTGCCTGGCTCGGTGCCCCCTCTGGTGTTCATTGTTAATGCCACCTCCTGATGGCAATTTCTTTCTGGGGGGAGAGGAGAGAAATTCTCTGAGTTGGGACTCTGAGCTTCCAAAATAATAAGGATGGAGCGTGATCTAAGGGAGTGTTCTGGTGAATGAAAACGTAACACGCCTTTCCTGTTACATACTGTTTAGTGTGCATTAGCTTGGTGAGAGTACCGAGTGATAATTGTGGAATCTAGAATGCTCAAGAAAATACTTTCTAGGACCTATGCGTCTCCTGGCCGGGTGCTGCTTTTTCTACTCCTAATCTTAGCCAAAGTTAGCATAGCTAATGGCTGATGTTCTCAGAAAGAGTATAACGCTAAGGGATCCTCGAGTGTCTTCAAATAATTTTGATAGTTGCATTTTTAGAATTTCTTTTTAATCCTCTGTAACTATCCAGACTGGCTACGGTGTGCTGTGGTTGCAGAAGACACCAGATTTTGGAGGATTAAAATAAGCAAGGACTTATTTCTTGGTCCCACTAAAAGTCTGCTGTGCGGTGGCTCAAGCCTTTAATCCCAGAACTCTGGGAGGCCTAGGCAGACAGATCACCTGAGGTCAGCAGTTTGAGACCAGGCTGGTCTAACATGGTGAAACCCCATCTCTACTAAAAATACAAAAATTAGCCAGGCGTGGTGGTGGGCGCCTGTAATTCCAGCTACTTGGGAGACTGAG
>NW_016107468.1:592854-596784 GCF_001604975.1 Cebus imitator | reverse complement strand
AAAAAAAAAAAAAAAAAAATTAGCCAGGTGTGATGGTGTGTGCCTGTAGTCTCAGCTGCTTGGGAGCCTACAGTGAGCTGAGATCTCCCCACTGCACTCCACCTAATCGACAGAGCAAGACCCTGTTTTCAAATAAATAAACAGTTTTGTTTTGTTTTTTTTTTTTGAGACAGAGTTTCGCTCTTGTTACCCAGGCTGGAGTGCAATGGCACGATCTCGGCTCACCGCAACCTCCGCCTCCTGGGTTCAGGCAATTCTCCTGCCCCAGCCTCCTGAGTAGCTGGGACTACAGGCACGCACCACCATGCCCAGCTAATTTTTTGTAGTTTTAGTAGAGACGGGGTTTCACCATGTTGACCAGGATGGTCTTGATCTCTTATCCTCGTGATCCACCCGCCTCGGCCTCCCAAAGTGCTGGGATTACAGGCTTGAGCCACCGCGCCTGGCCAAACAGTTTTTAAAAAAGGAAATTGGCTGGGCACAGTGGCTCATGCCTGTAATCCCAGCACTTTGGGAAGCTGAGGTGGGCAGATTGCCTCAGGTCGGGAATTTGAGAGCAGCCTTGGCCAACATGGCAAAACCCTGTCTCTACTAAAATACAAAAATTAGCTGGGTGTGGTGGCAGGTGCCTGTAATCCCAGCTACTTAAGAGGCTGAGCCAGGAGAATTGCTTGAACCCAGGAGGCGGAGGTTGCCATGAGCCGAGATCATGCCATTGCACTCCAGCCTGGGCAACAAGAGTGAAACTCAATCTCCAAAAAAAAAGAAAAGAAAAGAAAATAGGGCTAGGTGTGGTGGCTCACACCTGTAATCCCAGCACCCCAGCACTTTGAGAGGCCAAAGAAGGCAGACCGCTTTGAGACCAGCCTAGGCAACATGGTGAAACTCCATCTTTACAAAAATACAAAAATTAGCCAGGTGCGGTGGCGCTCACCTGTAGTCCCAGCTACTGAGGAGGTTGCAGTTGGAGGATCGATTGAATCCAGGGGGCAGAGGTTACAGGTAGCCATGATTGTCCCACTGCACTCCAGCCTGGGTGACAGGGCAAGACCCTGTCTCAAAATAAAATAAAAGTTAGCATTACCATTCAGGAGCTCATGGGCAAGTCACTAAATGCCTTTAAATTTCAGTTTCTTCACCTCTAGAGGAAGGTTTGAACGAGATCTCTTGTGAACACCCTCACAGCTCTGAATGTGGGTTTCAGACTCTGAATCTTTACCACTCCCTTATTGCTTCTCTTGCACAGGGATCATGGCCCAGGTAGCAGTGTCCACTCTGCCCGTTGAAGAAGAGCCCTCCTCAGAGAGCAGGATGGTGGTGACATTCCTCGTGTCTGCCCTCGAGTCCATGGTGAGACAGCCTGACACTTGTCCGACATTCCACAGATGGATTGTTGTCGAGATGACAGAATCATGAAACACTTCAGCATCCCTTTTATTTTTGAGAAGGAATCTCACTCTGTCACCCAGGGTGGAGTGCAGTGGTGCAATCTTGGCTCACGGCAACTTCAGTCTTCTGGGTTCAAGCAATTCTTCTGCCTCAGCCTCCTGAGTAGCTGGGATTATGGGCATGCACCACCATGCCCGGCTAATTTTTGTATTTTTAATAGAGACAGGGTTTTACCATATCGGCCAGGCTGGTCTTGAACTCCTGACCTCAGGTGATCTGCCTACCTTGGCCTCCCAAAGTGCTGGGATTTCAGGCCTTAGCCACTGCGCCCAGCTGCTTCAGTATCACTTTTGATGTTTGCCTTCTGCCTGACATCTGTATAAGGGTATCCTTTATAGAGGATAATGGACTTTTCAGATTATTTACATATTTGTTTATTACATTATGGATGCAATTATGTAAACTCAAGCTTCCCAGATCTGAAATGTAATGAATGGTAACCTATTTTACCATGTTTGAGAATATTTTTAAAATCTAACTTCAAAAGTAAATAGGCCAGGCACAGTGGCTCACTCCTGTAATCCCAGCACTTTGGGAGGCCAAGGCACACTGATGACTAGAGGTCAGGAGTTGAGACCAGCCTGGGCAACATGGTGAAAGCCCATTTCCACTGAAAATACAAACATTAGCTGGGTGTGGTGGCAGGTGCCTGTATTTCCAACTACTCAGGAGGCTGAGACACGAGAATCACTTGAACCCTGGAGGTGGAGGTTGTAGTGAGCTGAGATTATGCCACTGCACCCCAGCCTGGGTGACAGAGTAAGACTGTGGCAAAAAAAGAAAAAGTAAATAGGCTATTTATGTGTATCTATTTACATCCAAAAGGTCAACTTTACTTAGTGGGTGAAAATTTGATGAGAAATTTACGTAACTCCAAAGTATCTGATTGGAAGATATTTATTGACTAAAAAAGGAAAATCAGTAACTTTGCAGTACAGAAACCTGACAGATACCACGTTATTTAAGTGACCAAAATTAGCGTAGTCACCCTGTAATTCCAGCGGTTTGGGAGGCGAGGTGGGAGGATGGCTTGAGGTCAGGGGTTGGAGACCAGCCTGGGCAACATAGTGAGAACTTGTCTCTCCAAGACTATTTTTTTAAAAATTAGCTGGAGGGGGTAGCGCCGAGCCCAGGAGTTCAAGCCTGCAGTGAGCTCTCATGACACTGCACTCCAGCCTGCACGACACAACGAGACCCTGACTCTAAAAAAGAAATGAAACTTGGAATAAATTTTAAAAGCAAGCATTAAGGCTAGGCAGGGTGGCTCATCCCCGTAATCCCACCACTTTGTGAGGGCAGAGGATCACTTGCGCTTGGGAGTTTTGAGCCTAGCCTGGGTAACACAGCAAGACCTTGTCGCTACTAAAAAAATTTTTTTAATTAGCCAGGCATGGTGGCACATGTCTGTAGTCCCAGCTACTGAGGCTGGGAGAATCACTCAAGCCTAGGAGATCAAGGCTACAGTGAGCTAGGATCGCACCACTGTACTTCAGCAGGTAACAGAGCAAGACCCTCTCTCAAATAATAAAAATAATAATTAAGAAAACATTAGGATCTGTTGGAAGAAAACTCAAAATATCTCCCCCAGGGACATTGTATAAGAACTGATCACATTCCTTTCATTTGACAAATATCCAGGAAGCAGCTCCTAAGCCAGGCCGTCTTCTAGGCACTGGAGGCACAAGACTTGAGGTGTTCCCCCTCACAGAGATCTTACATCCTATGCGGGAGACAAACAATAAACAAGTTCGGCTGGGCGCAGTGGCTTATGCCTGTAATCCCAGCACTTTGGGAGGCCAGGGCAGACAGATTACTTGAGCCCAGGAGTTCAGGACCAGCCCGGCCAGCATGCTGAAAAGCCATCTCTACTAAACATACCAAAATTAGCTGGGCGTGGTGGTGCATGCCTGCAGTGTTAGCTACTTGGGAGGCTGAGGTGGGAGGATCACCTGAGCTGAGGAGGTTGGGGCTGCAGTGAGCTGCGATCACATCACTGCAAACTAGGCTGGGTGACAGAGTGAGACCTTGTTTCAAAAAAACCTGATAAATTCGATGTGTGTGTTTCTTATCAGTAAATAAAATACAAAGAAAAGGAGGCCAGCTGCAGTGGCACACACCTATAATCCCAGCACTTTGGAAAGCCAAGGAGGGCAGATCACCTGAGGGCAGGAGTTGAGGCCAGCCTGGTCAACTTGGCGAAACACCGTCTCTACTAAAAATACAAAAATATCAGCCAGGTTTGATGGTGGGCACCTTTAATCCGAGCTAACCTGGGAGGCTGAGGCAGAGGTTGCAGTCAGCCAAAATCGTGCCACTCAAAAAAAAAAATTGTCATGTATATATGAAGAGACAACCAGAAAGTCTGTAGCCAAAAATGTAGGAAAAAGGCGTGTTGGAGACCCACGTCAGGCAGTAAGTAAAAATATGTCCTTTGGGTTTTATGATGCTTATGGTGTTTGCTTAATAAATTGTTTTTTTTTT
>NW_016107468.1:578425-589549 GCF_001604975.1 Cebus imitator | reverse complement strand
ATGAAATGATATATTTTGCAGCAACATGGATGGAACTGGAGACTCTTGTCTTTATCATTTGACTTAAAAAGGCAAATGCTGCATGTCCTTCCTTAAAAGAGGGGCTAAATTATGGGTGCACATGGATATAGAGTGTGTGGCCGGGGGCGGTGGCTCATCCCTGTAATCTCAGCAATTTGGCAGGCCAAGGTGGGGGGATCACTTGAGGCCAGGAAGGCGAAACCAGCCTGGCTATGGTGAAACCCTCTCTCTACTGAAAATACAAAAGTGAGCCTAGTGTGGTGGCGCACACCTGTAATCCCAGCTACTCGGGAGGCTGAGGCACAAGAATCTCTTGAACCTGGGAGGCGGAAGTTGCCGTGAGCTGAGATTGTACCCCTGCACTCCAGCATAGGTGACAGAATGAGACTCTGTCTCAAAACAAACAAACAAGCAAACAAACAAAACATGCTCATAGAATGTGAAATCACAGACATTGGAGACTCAGAGGGGTGGGAGGCAGGAAGCAGGTAAGGGCTGGTAAGGGATGACTTCATGGGTACATTGTACGTTATATGGGTGATGGGCACACTAAAAGCCCAGACTTCACCAACGTCACAATATACTCTTGTAAGAAAACTATCCTTGTGCCTCTTAATACAAAAACAAACAAACAGCAAACCTTTCTGTGTTTAAATTACTGTGGTTTCTATCTCCTGACTAGACTGATTAAAACAATCCGTTTTAAAACTTTTGGAGGACCCATTGACTCTGGGGCTGATCTTGAATGGGTTCAGGCATATAGTCTTCCTACACGATTATTGTCACTTTTCAACTGCAAAACAAATCAAATTTCTGTTATAAAGATCATTTATGGCTGGGTACAGTGCCTCACACCTGTAATCCCAGCACTTTGGGAGGCTGAGATGGGAGGATCACTTGAGGCCAGGACTTAGAGGCCAACCTGGACAACAAAGTGAGATCCCATCTCTTAAAAACAAATTAAAAGTTAGCCAGGTGTGGCAGTGCACTCCTGTAAGCCTTGCTACTCGGGAGGCTGAGGTGGGAAGATCACTTGAGCCCAGAAATTTGAGGCTGCAGAGAGCTTTGGTCATCCCACTGCACTCCAACCTGGGCAGCAGAGTGAGACCCTATCTCTAAAAATAATAAGAATAATTTCCTTAAACTACTACTATTTCTTGATATGTTGAATTTTTTATAGTTCTTTAACCTGTTTATCATAAATACCATTTCTCTTGTTTTTCTTTAAAATATCTTGTTTTATGTTTATTCACATTTTTTCCATTTTTTATTTCAATACCAGAAACACAGTATGGAAGTGTACCGCACAAATGCCTAGATACTGACCAATGCTCATCATGCATTTGCAGGCGTTGCAGAGGGGCTGCGTGAAATGAAACCTCCCTGCCCCGTGAATGGGATGCAGGTCCACTCAGGAGAAACGGAAATACTCAGGAAGGCAGTGGAGGACTATTTCTGCCTTTGTTATGGTAATGTTCACTTTAAGCATGAATTCTCTAAATCGTTCACCAAGGAAGAGGACAGTATCACAGTCTTATTGGTATGACTACTTAGAATGTTTTGAACATTTTTTTTTTTTTTTTGAGACGAAGTCTCACTCTGTTGCCCAGACTGGAGTGCAATGGTGCGATCTTGGCTCACTGCAACCTCTGCCTCCCAGGTTCCAGCAATTCTCCCACCTCAGCCTCCTGAGTAGCTGGGATTACAGGCACCCACCACCACACCTGGCTAATCTTTTTTTGTATTTTTAGTAGAGATGGAGTTTCATCATATTTGCCAGGCTGGTCTCGAACTCCTGACCTTGTGATCCACCTGCCTGGGCCTCCCAAAGTGCTGGGATTACAGGCATAAGCCACCATGGCCAGCTGTTTTGAATATTTTAAAACCCATATTCTCAGTAAGTGGGGAGCCAGTTCTTTTTTTTTTTTTCAGACAGATTCTTGCTTTGTTGCCCAGGCTGGAGTACAATGGCACGATCTCAGCTCACTGCAAACTCTGCCTCCTGGGTTCAAGCAATTCTCCCACCCCAGCCTCCTGAGTAGCTGGGATTACAGGTGCCCACCACCACACCCGGCTAATTTTTGTATTTTTAGTAGAGACAGGGTTTCACCATGTTGGCCGGGCTGGTCCCGAACAGTTGACCTCAGGTGATCCGCCCACCTCGGCCTTGCAGAGTGCTGGGATTACAGGCGTGAGCCACTTCGCCCGGCCACCAGTTCTTAATTACCAGATTAAGTGTTCTTTAGAAGATGATATGGATCTTGGATCTTCTGATCTATGGAAACTTCTGTATCAATCGCTCTTTCTTCCTTGATCCCATTTTACAGAGCCCCCCATGAAGGCCAGTGTATTGTTAAAGACAATGTTGGTTCAGTCACCTCCCTCACCCCTCAGTTGTCTTTCCACCTACCCATATCTTTCTATAGGCATGAAGATGGGAATTTAAAGAAAAAAGAAAAACTGCATACGGTGGCTTGAGCCCATAATCCAAGCTACTTAGGAGGCTAAGGCGGGAGGATCATTTGAGCCCAGGAGTTCAAGACCAGACTGAGCAACATAGTGAGACCTGTCTCTACAAAATAAAAATAATTTTCAAAAATGCCTTTGCATTGTTTTCAACAGCTAGGTAACAGATGGGGAGCAAACCCCATCTCTACTAAAAATACAAAAATTAGCTGGGAATGATGGTGCATGCCTGTAATCCCAGATAGATATCAGGCTGGGCGTGGTGGCTCACACCTATAATCCCAGCACTTTGGGAGGTCGAGGCGGGTGGGTCACCTGAGATCAGGAGTTTGAGACCAGCCTGGCCAACGTGGTGAAACTATGTCTCTACTAAAAATATAAAAATGAGCTGGGCATGGTGGGAGGCGCCTGTAATCCCAGCTACTCAGGAGGCAGAGGCAAGAGAATTGCTGCACTTTGGGAGGTTGAGGCAGGTGGATCACCCGAGGTCAGGAGTTTGAGACCACCCTAGGCAACATGGTGAAACCCCGTCTCTACTAAAATACAAAAGAAATTAGCTGGGTGTGGTAGCGGGCGCCTGCAGTCCCAGCTACTTGGGAGGCTGAGGCTGAGGTTTCAGTGAGCCGAGATCACACCACTGCACTCAGCCTGGGTGACAAAGCTAGACTCAGTCTCTACAAAACGAAACTAAACTAAACTGGGAGAACATTAGGTTCACACCCTCTGAAGATGTTTGCCTCTTCTCGTAGGTAAAGCCTTAGGGACGACGGTCATGGTGCCTGTTCCCTATGAGAAGATGCTTCAAGACCAGTCGGCTGTGGCGGTGCAGGGACTCCCAGAAGGCGTTGCCTTTCAACACCCTGAGAATTATGACCTGGCCACCCTGAAATGGATTTTGGAGAACAAAGCAGGGATTTCATTCGTCATAAACAGGTGACACTCTGCACCCCCACCCCCTCAGTTCATTTAAAGATGAAACTGATAGCCTCATTTTAATTCCCTCGTGCATTCCACCTGTTGCGTTTCAGAGTTGATTGTTGAGCTATGTCATACTTTTGTCATATGTCCGTGCTGGGTAACGGTGTTGCTTTTCTTGCAGACCCTTCCTAGGACCAGAGAGTCAGCTGGGTAAGTGACAGCTTCTCAGGTTTGGTGGCTCTTCTGAGCTGCTAAACCACTTCTTCATTAAAACTTGAACTTGAGTGAGGTGGGGAACTTAGAGGATGGGCCAGTAGGTACAGCAAACCACCGTGGCATGCATATACCTAGGTAACAAACCTGCACGTTCTGCACATAGATCCCGTTTTTTTTTTTAAAAAAAAAGAAAAAAAGAAAATTAAAAAAAAAAAAAAGTAAAATATTAGGAACAGATGCTCAGTGCCATAAAGAAAAATTAGCACTGAGACAAAGGATCTTTCAGCAATGCAATTTTTACTTCCTGCACTGCAGGGAGGGTACCCTTGCCAGCCATCATGCCATGAGAGTACAATGAACAAAGGAAAAGCGGACATATTTATCCCTTACGCGTTTGGGGTTGTGTTTACTGCTGTGTCTGATCTCTGTTGCTTGGAGATCTAAACTAAAACCTGATTGGCTAACAACTTAAAACTTTTTTAAACAGGTAAAATCAATGGAGAAATTCAAATAAGGAAGGGGCGTAGCCTGTGAGCTGGGACATGCCTGTGAGCACGTCCAGCACAGATATCTTGGTTAAAGTACAGGGACGTAGAATGTACTACGTACCTATGAGCATGTTTAACAGCTACGTAGGATAGGGCTTAACACAGAGTTTTATTAGCACACTTATAATTTATTCTTTAACAAGAAAGGAAACTTTGAAGAGGAACTTTTACTTCCCACATAAAAATACATTTGGATCTGTAAAAAAAAAAAAAAAATTGGCTGGGCACAGGGCTCACACCTGTAATCCCAGCACTTTGGGCAACAGAGGCAGGCAGATCACTTGAGGTCAGGAGTTAGAGACTAGCCTGGCCGAAATGATAAAACTCCGTCTCTACTAAAAATACAAAAGTTAGCCGGGTGTGGTGGTGAGTGCCTGTAATTCCAGCTACTGGGGAGGCTGAGGTGGGAGAATCACTTGAACTGGGATGTGGAATTCGCAGTGAGCCGAGATCGCACCACTACACTCCAGCCTGGGCAACAGAATGAGACCCTCAAAAAAAAAAAGGGATGTCTTGCTGAGACTGCGTAGGCAGAGGAAGGAGGCAGCAGGGACGGGGGGTGGCACAGTTCACAGGGCACCTGCCGGGGCCATGACATGCACTAGTTCTTCTTAGCCGGGGAATAAACACAATGTAAAGTCTGTTTTGGGAGCAATGCTGAGTTCCCGATGTCCTCTAACTCACATTAAAGGAGAAGTGAGAGGGGAGGGTGGCAGGTGGCCATGGAATATTGTCCCAACTGACTTGTATCATCATAATAGAAAAATGATAGTGGTCTCCCGCTATCCTCGGGGGATACACCCCAAGACCCCCAGTGGATGCCCGGACCATGGATTGTACAGAGCCCTGCATATACTCTGATTTTCCCTAACCACACATACCTACGAGAAAGTTTAATTTATATATCAAGCACAGGCTGGGCACAACGGCTCACTCCTGTAATCCAAACACTTTGGGAGGCTGAGGTGGGTGGATCACCTGAGGTGAGGTCAGGAGTTCGACACCAGGAGTTCGCTGACCAACGTGGTGAAACCCTGTCTCTACTAAAAATACAAAAATTCGGCGAGACAAGGTGGCTCACACCTGTAATCCCAGCACTTTAAGAGGCCGAGGCAGGCGGATCACTTGAGGTTGGGAGTTCGAGATCTGCCTGACCAACACAGAGAAACCTTATCTCTACTAAAAATACAAAATTAGCTGGGTGTGGTGGTGCACGCCTGTAATGCCAGCTACTGGGGAGGCTGAGGCAAGAGAATCGCTTGAACCCAGGAGGCAGAGGTTTCAGTGAGCCAAGAGCACACCATTGCATTCCAGCCTGGGCATCAAGAGTGAAACTCCATCTCAAAAAAAAAAAAAAAAAAAAAAAAATAGCCAGGTGTGGTGGCTCATGCCTTTAATCCCAGCTACTCGGGAGGCTGAAGTAGGAGAATTGCTTAAACCTGGTAGGTGAAGGTTGCAGTGGGCTGAGATCGCACCACTGCACTCCAGCCCAGGCAACCGAGCAAGAGCCGTCTCAAAATGAATGAATGAATAAATAAATAAAGCACAGTAGATTAACAACAAGAACTAAAGACAAAATAGCGCTATTATAATATGCCATCATTACTACTCTTGCACTTTGGGGCCATTATGAAGTCAAATAAAGGTGACTTGAGCACAAGCACCCTGGCCATCCCTGGACCATCAGTCTGATAACAGAGCCAGCTACCCAGTGACTTGTGGGCGAGTAGTGTAGACAGCGTGGATGGCAGGACAAAGGGATGAGTCACATCACAGGCGGGACAGTGGGACACTTCATCACGCTGCCCAGAACAACGTGGGACTTCAAACTTCTGAATTGTTTATTTCTGGAATTTTCTGTTTACTCTTTGTAGACCTTGACTGACCCTGGGGAAAGCAAAACCACCGATCAAGGGGGAGCTACTGTTATAGCAGCTGAAATTTAGCACTTAGCAACGTGCCAGGCACCGTTCTAGTCATATTAGGTGCATCCATGAATCCTCCCACAACCACCGTGTTCATGAGGAAACCGTGGTTTAGTGATTTGCTGGAGGCAGCCCAGCTGGTGAGCTGAGGCTCGGCCCCACACCCGTGCTCTAACCCCAAAACACTCCTCGGTAGCCCCCAGAACACGGACTGCTTTGAGTCAGTCTCTCTCCCAGTGACTTTTCCGCGATGGCTTCCGTCTGGGAGTTCCATTTTCTGTGTATTTGCTTTCAATTTCTATGCCTTTGGATGTTAGTCATTTTCCAAAGCGCTAAAAGGGGCTGATGTGTGTCTTTTTATTTCTCCACAGGTGGCCATGAGATGGTAACAGACGCTGAGAGATCCATAGTATCACCAAGTGAAAGGTAAAAGATAAACAGCCACTAAAATCCACATCCGTGCACAAAGTATTCATCTTTGGATGACAGAAAGGCCCCCTTCCAGCATTTGAGGTGTAGTGTGAAGGGTTAATGTGCTCCTTCTCTTCCTTATTTTCTATTCTATTCATTGTCCAAAAGGACCTTTAGAATTAGAAGACTATTTTCAGTAGACACGTTTAATTTTGTAACAACTTATGAAGAACATTAATGTTGAGGCCAGGTGCGGTGGCTCACACCTATAATCCCAGCACTTAGGGAGGCCAAGGTGGGTGGATCATGAGGTCAAGAGATCGAGACCATCCTGTCCAACATGGTGAAACCCCGTCTCTACTGAAAATACAAAACTTAGCCGGGCATGGTGGTACACGCCTGTAGTCCCAGCTACTTCGGAGGCTGAGGCAGAAGAATCGCTTGAACCTAGGAGGTGGAGATTGCAGTGAGCCAAGATCGTGCCACTGCACTCCAGCCTGGGTGACAGAGCAAGACTCCATCTCAAAAAAGAAAAAAAGAAAAGCACCTTAATGTTAAAGTTCAGGCTTTGTTGCATTTGGTTGAAGGGAGGGGGGGATTTGGTGCCGCGGAGATCCTGGGCATTTGAGCTCAGCGTGTCCAGGCGCCTGTGTTTGGTCCTCACCGTGCCCATCCTGACCAGGGTTCCCTTCTCCTTGCAGCTGTGGCCCCATCAGTGTGAAAACTGAACCTATGGAAGATTCTGGTGGGTACCATGATGCTTTTAGAATCAAGTATCGGCCAAGCGAGGTAGCTCATGCCTGTAACCCCAGCACTTTGGGAGGTCGAGCGAGGCAGACCACTTGAGGTCAGGAGTTTGAGATCAGCCTGGTCAACATGGCGAAACCCCGTCTCTACTAAAATACAAAAATTAGCTGGGCATGGTGGTGCGTGCCTGTAATCCCAGCTACTCAGGAGGCTGAGACAGGAGAATTGCTTGAACCTGGGAGGCCGAGGCTGCAGTGAGCTGAGGTGGTGCCCACCACATTCCAGCCTGGTGAGAGAGTGAGACTCTGTCTCAAAAAAAACAAACAAGGCCAGGCACGGTGGATCACGCCTGTAATCCCAGCATTTTGGAAGACTGCGGTGGGTGGATCGCTTGAGCTCACGAGTTCAAGACCAGCCTGGCCAACATGGTGAAACCCCGTCTCTACTGAAATACGAAAACTTAACCAGGCATAGTGGTGTGTGCCTGTAGGAGGCTGAGGCATAAGAATTGCTTGAGCCCAGGAGGTGGAGGGTGCAGTGAGCTGAGATCACGGCACTGTACTCAGCTTGGGCTATAGCATGAGACTCTGTCTCAAAAACAAAACAAAACAAAAAGAACCAAGAATCTAGTAGGTTATCATTTGACACCTTTTTTGTTTGCTTGTTTTACCAAATAAATAAATCAAGACCAGGGTACTAATTAACCTCAATGGAACCTCATTTGCAGAAGAGCCATATTTGACTCAAATATCTAGAAAACAGAGCCTTGGTGGGGCACGGGGGCTCAGGCCTATAATCCCAACAGTTTGGGAGGCTGAGGCAGATGAATTGCCTGAGCCAGGAGTTTGAGACCATCCTGGGCAACATGGCAAGACTTCATCTCTGCAAAAATATCAAAAACAGTGGTGCCCGCCTGTAATCCCAGATACTCAGGAGGCTGAGGTGGGAGTATTGCTTAAGCCTAGGAGGCTGGGTCTGCAGTGAGCCAAAATGGTGCCACTGCACTCCAGCCTGGGTGACAGAGAAAGAGTTTGTCTCAGAAAAGAAAAGAGAGAGAGAGCCTTCTAATTCAGTAAATACTGGGAACTAAGTTGTTATTAAATAGACGTATTTGTGGACAATTTTTTTTTTGAGACAGAGTCTCGCTTTGTCGCCTGGGCTGGAGTGCAGTGGGGTGATCTTGGCTCACTGAAACCTCTGCCTCCTGGGTTCAAGCGATTCTCCTGCCTCAGCCTCCCAAGTACCTGGGACTATAGGTGCCTGCCACCACACCCAGCAAATTTTTGTATTTTTAGTGGAGACGGGGTTTTACCATGATGGCCAGGCTGGTCTCCAACGCTTGACCTCAGGTGATCCACCCACCTCGGCCTCTGAAAGTGCTGGGATTACTGGCGTGAGCCACCTCGCTTGGCCCAAAATATCATTTTAATTATATTTGAATTAGAACCTGAATTTGAAATGAAAAAAAAAGTTTTGAATGTGATTTTGGAATTACTACTTCACTCACAAATAGAGCAGTGTTTTCAGTTTTGGACGTACTTTACTGCGTTTTTGGACTCTTCTGTCATTTCTAAATGTTTTACAATATAAGTACATTACTATGACAATGTATACTTGGAAAAAAAATCCCTCTTCCATGGATGAGAGTAGTTGACCCCCATTCCTGCTTCTCCCCACTCCTCAATAAAAGAAAACCAGCACGGCCAGGCGCGGTGGCTCACGCCGGTAATCCAGCACTTTGGGAGGCTGAGGTGAGCGGATCACTTGAGGTCAGAATTTCAAAACCAGCCTAGCCAACATGGGGAAAACCCATCTCTAGTAAGAATACAAAAAACTTAGCTGGGTGGAGTGTTGCACGTCTGTAATCCCAGCACCTTGGGAGGCTGAGGCAGGAGAATCAGTTGAACCGGGAGGCGGAAGTTGCAGTAAGCCAAGATCGAGCCACGCTACTCTGGTGTGCACAACAGAGAGGGACTTCATCTCAAAAAGAAAAAAAAAAAAAAGGAAAAAAACGGCATTATTTAGAGGAAAAATGTTAACAGGTTCAGATTTAAAAAAAAAAAAAATTAGGCCAGGCGCAGACTCACACTGGTAATCCCAGCACTTTGGGAGGCCGAGGCAGGCAGATCACTTGATGTCAGGAGTTCAAGACCAGCCTGGCCAACATGATGAAACCCCATCTCCACTAAAAATACAAAAAATTAGCTGGGGATGGTGGCGGGTGCCTGTAATCCCAGGTACTCAGGAGGCTGAGGCACAAGAATCACTTGAACCCAGGAGGCGGAGTTTGCAGTGAGCCGAGATCATGCCACTGCACTCCAGCCTGGGCAACAGAGCGAGACTCCTTTTCAAACAACAATCATGACAACCACAAAAAAAAACATTTAAACCCAAATGTTTAATCAAAGGATGGGAAAATACTGAAAGCATTAAAGTGGAAGGGTTCACGCCTGTAATCCCAGCTCTTTGGGAAGCTGAAGCAGGAGGATCACTTGAGCTCAGGAATTTGAGACCAGCCCAGGCAACAGAGCAAGACCCTGTCTCTACAAAAAATATTTAAAAATAAAAAATCAGCCAGATATGGTGGTGTGCACTTATACTCCCAGCTACTTGGGAGGCTGAGGTTGGAGGATCACCTGAGCCCAGGAGATAAAGGCTGGTGTGAGCCATGATTGCACCACTGCACTCCAGCCTGGGTGACAGAGCAAGGCCCTGGCTCCAAAAAATAGTCATAATCCAAAAGAAAAACAATATTCTGTGTTAAGAAACAAAGATCTGGCTGGGTGCAGGGGCTGACACCTGTAATCCCAGCACTTTGGGAGGTGGAGGCGGGCAGATCACCTGAGATCAGGAGTTCAAGACCAGTCTAGCCAACATGATGAAACACTGTCTGTACTAAAAATACAAAAATTAGCCAGGCATGGTGGCGCATGCCTGTAATCCTAGCTACTTGGGAGGCTGTGGCAGAAGAATTGCTTGAACCAGGGAGGCGGATGTTGTAGTGAGCCAAGACTATGCGATTCACTCCAGCCTGGGCGACAGAGTGAAACTCCTTCTCAGAGAAAAAAAAAAGTTGTAGAGAAAGGAAAAATAGAGCCTTTAGCATGAGTAAAATGAAGTAAGGACAGCAGTGTCTCTAAGACAGCGAAGGTGTGGTTTATGCTTCGCAGCTCCTGGGAATCCTTGGGAGGGTCCAGGGACAGCGATGGGCCTCTTCAGCCCAGCTCCTCCTCTGTCACACCCAAGGGTCTTTTCACCACAACTGTGGGTGCACATGTCCCTTCCATTCCCATGCAAACAGGTGCTTACCAGAAGCTCCAGCTTCAGATAAGAGTCTGAACAAAAGATGGTGCTTCTCCCCTGCAGTGGTTCTAGGTCAAACTAAGACAAGTTGATGGACAGAAACAGTTGCAGTATTTCAGCTCAGCACAATTCAGCTGTGAGTACAGGTCAAATGTGGAATCTTAATTTCATCTCTGACATAACAGGCCTCAAACTCTTGCCCACTTAATTTTAGTTTTGGATGTTTTCAGAGCTCAGATATGTTCTGCCTATGTCTTACCTGGTCACAGAGAATTTAAAAAAAAAACGAAGCCACAGGCTCCTCGTACCAACTGGGTAGATGAGGGCGGGGATGGTAGCTCACGCCTGTAATCCCAGCAATTTGGGAGGCCAAGGTGGGTAGATCACCTGAGGTCAGGAGTTCGAGACCAGCCTGGCCAACATGGTGCAACCTTGTCTCTACTAAAAACACAAAAATTTGCTGGGTGTGTTGGCGTTCACCTGTAATCCTAGCTACTTGGAAGGCTGAGGTGGTATGGGCTTGTGGTCTCAGCCACTTGGGAGGCTGAGGCAGGAGGATCGCTTGAACC
>NW_016107468.1:563379-578090 GCF_001604975.1 Cebus imitator | reverse complement strand
AAGATTATACGTGTCAGTTCAGGCTCCATAACAAGAATTTTCACACCGTTTCACGTAAATGCATATAGATATTTAGCCACCTTGAATGGGAAAATCTTGCAAAACTAGGACTAGAACCAGGACTAAGCTCTCCCACCTTCATGATGTCTTCCTTCCTCCTCATCTCCCTCCTTCCTTTTTTTTTTTTGAGACCAAGTCGCTCTGTCACTCAGGCTGGAGTGCAATGGCTCCGTCTCAGCTCACTGCAACCTCTGCCTCCTGGTTCATGCGATTCTCCTGCCTCAGCCTCCCAAGTAGCTGAGACTACAGACACACATCAGCACTCCCGGCTAATTTTTGTATTTTAGTAGAGACGGGGTTTCACCATATTGGCCAGGCTGGTCTTGAACTCCCGACCTCAAGTGATCCGCCTGCCTCAGCCTTCCAAAGTGCTGGGATTGCAGGTGTGAGCCGCCGCACCCGTCCCCCTCCTTCCTGCTTTCCTTTTCTATTGATTTTATAATTGGTATTATTTTTATATAAATATACATAAATACATAAATATATGTTTTCTATATGTATATTTATAGTATTTCTGTTTTTGTATCAAGAGGTCAAATTTGTTCATAGTGAATGAACTTCAAGTTCTTTTGCTGATTGTAATGTGGCTGTATTAATCAACTTATATTAGCTAGTCACGTTTCTCTGTTGGCAAGCTTAACCTAACATACAATTTTATAATTTCCATTGCATCCCAAGGCATTTCCCTGAAAGCAGAAGCTGCCTCGGTCAAGAAAGAATCAGAAGATCCTAATTACTATCAATATAACATGCAAGGTAATACTGTTTGGTAACACTTTTCTTCCCCAAAAGTTACTCGGGATGGAAGACTTTAATCACTACCTGTCTAAAAAACAGGCAAACACCCACGTTTGTTTACCTAGGATGTAGCATACTGCTGTTTAGAGTGAATAATCCTACAGTTATTAAATAGATTTCATTTAGCCTAAATCCATGTACTTTTTTGTTTTTTATAGAGATGAAGTGCCACCCTGTTGCTCAGGCTGGCCTCTAACTCCTGGGCTCAAGTAGTCCTCCAGCCTTGGCCCCCAGAAGTGCTGAGATGATAGGCATGAGCCACCATGCCTGGCCTAAAGCCGTATACTCTCTTTCCTTTTTGAGTCAGAATCTCACTCTGTTGTGAGACCTCCACCACCACCTGCGGAGGTCTGTCCGCAGACCCTGACTCAACAGCGGATGAATGCATACACCCTCACACCTATTTCAGTGATTCAGGTGGGCTAGGATGGTCATCAGCTGCTTTCAGAGGGCAAACGCAACCAACCCACCAAGACCCCTGTCCATCCTCACATTTATTCAGGATGGATTTAATAGGGGGTTCTAACTCAACACAACACTTGTGGATGATTAACATGGTTTTGGGGCCCAGAGAAAACACCATTAATGCGTAATTGCCCTTTGGCCTCCCCCAAGAGGGCCATCAGCACAGTTTACATGAGGAAACAGTAGAGACAACGGGATGTGGGGTAAACAGACTTAACAGGGAAAGCCTCTTATCCTCTCTTTTTCCTATGCTAATGTAATGAACCGACTGCCTTCAGCCTGTCCCAATAAAACCTTTCGGCCTTCCAAAAGGTTTGAGACTAATCTATAACTTCCCCTAGTATTTCCCTAATACTTTGCCAGCCACCCCAATGAAGGTCAGTGGTGCTGTTTCCACTCACTGCAACCTCCACCTCCTGGGCTCAAGCGATCCCCCTGCCTCGGCCTCCTGAGTAGCTGGGATTACAGGCCTGCACCACCACACCTGGCTAATTTTTGCATTTTTAGTGGAGACGGGGCTTCACCATGTTGGCCAGGTTGGTCTTGAACTCCTGGCCTCAAGTGATCCTCCTGCCTCGGCCTCCCAAAGTGCTGGGATTACAGGCGTGAGCTACCACACTCACCTAAGTCCATATACTCTTACACGTGTGAATGTAAAGGTACTTCAGGATGCATTTTACTTGAGTTTGTTTATTAAATATTCTTATTTTATGTGCTCCAATCTACTTCCCCTTATTCTTCTCCTGGTGGCCAGCCCTTCCCCTCTGTTACTGAGAAATATTAAAAGTTAAAAGAGGTGGAGCTTAGAGTCAAGAAATTCAAATCCTTGTACTAATCATAGTGGCTTCGTTGACATCAGAGAAGCTCGGTGAGCAGCAGCAGATGATTCCTGCCATATGTGCACACTTCAAACATGGCTGGGTCCTCCACCCAAAGGCCCAGAATCCTGCCTGACCCCAGCAAGTTCTTGGTTTTTGTTTTTGTTTTTTTTAGATAAGGTCTGGCTCTGTTACCTAGACTGGAGTGCAGTGGCACGATCTCAGCTCACTGCAACCTCTGCCTCCCGGGCTCAAGCCATCTTCCCACCTCAGCCTCCTGAGTAGCTGAGACCAGAGGAGCACACCACTATGCTTGGCTAATTTTTTTTTTTTTTTTTTTTTTTTTTTTTTTTTTTTTTTTTTTTTTTTTTTTTTTCAGAGACAGGGTTTCACCATGTTGCCCAGGCTGGTTTCAAACTCGTGAGCTCAAACGATCCACCTGCCTCAGCCTCCCAAAGTGCTAAGGTATGAGCTCCTGCACCCGGCCTCTGCAGACTTCTGATGAGATTCCACCCCTCTATTTGGGCACAGAGTCTCAATTCCTGCTGAGTGAGGTGGCTCATGTCTGTAAATCCCACCACTTTGGGAGGCCAAGGTGGGAAGTTCAAGACCATCCTAGGAAAGATGGCAAAACCCCTTCTCTACTAAAAATACAAAAATTACCTGGGCATGGTGGTGGGCACCTGTAGTCCCAACTACTCGGGAGGCTGAGGCAGGAGGATTACTTGAACCTGGGAGGTGGAGGTTGCAGTGAGCCCAGATCACACCACTGCACTCCAGCCTGGGCAACAGAGTGAGCCTCTGTCTCAAAAACAAACAAACAAAAACCAGTTCATAGCGGAACCTGAATGTGCATGTCTGCACATCACCATGAGGGGTAAAATACAAGAAAAGCAGAAATGAAATGTGTGCGTGATTTTTTTCTGTTGCTGACAAACGTTGATTAATAATTTTATAGTACAGTTAGAGTCGCGGATAATAAAACCCCAAATTTATTTGGATTTAGTCTTTTACTTAGCAAATAAAATATATGCTAGATTCCCACACCCCCACTCTTTGTTTTCACTTAAAGAATCTTGGGCCTGGAGGCAGTGGCTTCAGCCTGAAATTGTAACACTTTGGGAGGCCAAGGCAGGAGGATGGCTTGAGGCCAGGAGTTCAAGACCAGCTTGGACAACATAGCTAGACCCTGTCTCTACAAAAATGTTAAAATTATCTGAGTGTGGTGGCATGTAGCTGTAGTTCCAGATAATGTGGAGGCTGGGGTGGGAGGATCACTTGAGCCTAGGAGTATGAAGCTGTAGTGAGCCATGATCACACCACTGCACTTCAGCTTGGGTGACAGAGGGAGACCCTGTCTCAGAAGAAAAACAAACAGTCCAGGCACGGTGGCTCACACCTGTAATCCCAGCACTTTGGGAGGCCAAGGCAGGCGAATTACGAGGTTAGGAGTTCAAGACCAGCCTGGCCAACATGGTGAAACCCCATCTCTACTAAAAATACAAAAATTAGCCAGGAGTGGTGGCGGGCACCTCTAATCCCGGCTACTCGGGAGGCTGAGGCAGGAGAATTGCTTGAACCGGAGAGGCAGAGGTTGCAGTGAGCTGAGATTGCACCACTGAACTCCAGTTTGGGTGACAGAGCAAGACTCCGTCTCCAAGAAAAAAAAAAAACTGGGGAAAATAAAACATAAGCCTTTTATTTTATTTATTTATTTTTAAGACAGAGCATTGCTCTTGTCGCCCAGGCTGGAGTACAGTGGTGCAATCTCAGATCACTGCAACCTCTGCCTTCCAGGTTCAAGTGATTCTCCTGCCTCAGCCTTCTGAGTAGCTGGGCTTACAGGCATGCACCCCATGCCTGGCTAATTTTTGTATTATTAGTAAAGACGGGGTTTCTCCATGTTGGCCAAGCTAGTCTTGAACTCCTGATCTCAGGTGATCCACCTACCTCAGCCTCCCAAAGTGCTAGAATTACAGGCATGAGCCACCACACTTGACCCATAAGACTTAAAAAGAAGTCGTAAATTGTCACAACTGTCATGACTTTGCACCACCTAATGAAACAACGCATCTTGGCAATAGTTGTCAGTGGCCATTAAAACCGTTTTATAGAAGTCTGATGGGGACTTTATCATGTACAGACCTGACTGACAGTTCCTGAACTCACTGGTCACTGGTTACCATCACAAAGAGAGGTAACCAGACATATGGGTTTCCTGATGGGATCCAGCAGGAAGTACACTACACCAACTTTGTCAAGGATTCTTCTAAAAAATAAAAATAAAATCAAACCCAGCCAAGTGTAATGTCTCATACCTGTAATCCCAGCACTTTGGGAGGCCAACGCAGCAGGATCACTTGAGCCCAAAACCAGCCTGGTAAACATGGTGAGACCCCATCTTTACAAAAAATACAAAAACTAGCCAGGCGTGGTGGCACGTGCCTGTAGCCCCAGCTACTTGGGAGGCTAAGGAGGGAAGATCGCTTGAGCTTGGGAGGTCAAGGCTGCAGTGAGCTGTGATCGCACCACTGCACTCCAGCCTGGGTGCTGGAGTGAGACTGTCTCAAAAAAAAAAAAAAAATTCAGACCTAAGTCTGATCCAGCCTTTAGATCTAACCAGCAATTTCTAGGAGGTACAGGGAATACAGACACATATGAAAACACCATCACAAGGATGCAGTCGATAAAATCCAGAAGGCAAGAAGCTCAGAGAAATGAATTGGTTTTGGTGGCTTTTTGTTTGTTTGTTTGTTTTGAGACAGAGTCTTGCACTGTTGCCCAGGCTGGAGTGCAGTGATGCGATCTCGGCTCACTGCAACCTCCACCTCCCAGGTTCGAGTGATTCTCCTGCCTCAGCCTCAAGAGTAGCTGAGAGTATAGGCATGTGCCACCACGCCAGGATAATTTTTGTATTTTTTATAGAGAAGGGGTCTCACCATGTTGCCTAGGCTGGTCTCAAACTCCTGACCTCAGGTGATGGTGACCTGCCTGCCTTGGCCTCCCAAAGTGCTGGGATTACAGGCATGAGCCACCATGCCCGGCCGAGGAGGGGATTTCTATTCATAAAAATATCAACGTTGGCTGAGCACAGTGGCTCATGCCTGTAATCTCAGCACTTTGGGAGGCCAAGGTGGGCAGATCCCGAGGTCAGGAGTTCAAGACCAGCCTGACCAATATGGTGAAACCCAGACTCTACTAAAAATACAAAAATTAGCTGGGCGTGGTGGTGCACTCACCTGTAGTCCCAGCTACTCAACAGTCTGAGGCAGGAGAATCGCTTGAACCCAGGAGGCGGAGGTTGCAGTGAGGCAAGATCGCACCACTGCATTCCGGCCTGGGCTACAGAGTGAGACTCCATCTCAAAAAAAAAAAAAAAAAGGCAATGTTATAAAACACAAAAACAGACAATGGAACTGTTCCTGATTAAAGGAGATTTAAAAGACACAACAATTAGAAAAACTACCTGGCCCTAAACCAGATCCTGTGGTGAAAAGAGTAAAGCTCTAAAGGACATTTGGGTCAGCTGAGAAAACCGGCATACCCATGAGAAAATGCATCAACGTGTTGTCTCACGGCAACATGTCGTGGTTTTTAAAGCTTTGTTGTGATGGTGTAAAGAACTGTCCCTATTCTTAAGAAATAGTCACTAAAGTATATATGAAAAAGTATGTATATATACACCCGTATAGATGTCCAGAGGAGGGGAGGGGAGAGGAGAGGGAGGGAGGAAGAGAAATGCCAAGGGTCGAGGGAATGGGGTCAAATGTTAATAACATTGTGGCCAGGCTCGGTGGTTCACACCTATAATCTCAGCACTTTGGGAGGCTGAGGCGGGCAGATCACGAGATCAGGAGTTCAAGGCCAGCCTGGCCAACATGGTGAAACCCCGTCTCTACCAAAAATACAAAAATTAGCCGGGCATGGTGGTGGGCACCTGTAGCCCCAGCTACTCAGGAGGCTGAGGCAGGAGAGTCACTTGAACCTTTTACATAACCAGTAGGCATGGGGGTGGGGTGGGTACAGATAAAACAGGGTTATGGCTGGGCACCGTGGCTCATACCTGTAATCCTAGCATTTTGGGAAGCCAAGGCGGGCGGATCACAAGGTCAGAAGTTTGAGACCAGCCTGGCCAACATGGTGAAACCCTGTCTCTACTAAAAATACAAAAATTAGCCAGTCGTGGTGGTGCGCACCTGTAGTCCCTGCTACTGGGGAGGCTGAGGCAGAGGAATGGCTTGAGCCTAGGAGGCGAAGGTTGCAGTGAACCAAGATGGCACCACTGCACTCCAGCCTAGATGACAGAGAGCTAGACTCTGTCTCAAAAAAAAAAAAAAAAAACCCCAAAAAAGATGTATGTGAGAGGTGGCTAGGGTTATCTAACTATTGGTTGTAGACAATGAGAGCAAAAAAAAAAAAAAAAAAAGGTTACATGAGTTGGTAGTCATGGGGGGGTTTGACTGTATGACCTTTGTGCTTTGGTATGTTTCAAATTTTCCAAAATAAAATAATAAAAAAGTAAAAGGATCATTTGTTTGAGGTTTATTTATTTATATCTTTTTGAGACAGAGTCTCACTCTGTCGCCCAGTCTGGAGTACAGTGGCAGGATCTCAGCTCACTGCAACCTCTGCCTCCCAGGTTCAAGTGATTCTCCTGCCTCAGTCTCCTGAGTAGCTGGGATTACAGGCGCCTGCCACCATGCCCAGCTATTTTTTGCATTTTTAGTAGAGACAGGGTTTTACCATGTTGGCCAGGCTGGTCTCGAACTGCTGACTTCAGGTGATCTGCCTGCCTCTGCCTCCCAAAGTGCTAGAATTACAGGCGTGAGCCACCGCACCCGGCCAGTTTTATTTCAGGGGGTAGACTTATTTCATGTGTACTCCTGTGTAGGTCTTGAATTGCTTGCATTGTATTCAATGATTTCTTTTTTCATTTCCGTATTTCTCCTTTTGTTATGTATTATTTATTTTCCTTTCAGGAGGCCACCCTTCTTCCACAAGCAATGAAGTAATAGAAATGGAATTACCAATGGAAGGTTAGAAAAATGCAGCATTTTCTCTCTCTTTTAAAAAAGTTTATAGTATTTTACAAAGAACATACTCTTTTTTTTTTGAGACGGAGTCTTGCTCTGTCGCCCAGGCTGGAGTACAGTGGCACAATCTCAGCTCTCTACAACCTCCGTCTCCCAGGTTCACGTGATTCTCGTACCTCAGCCTTCCGAATAGCTGGGACTACAGGGTTGTGCCACCACGCCCAGCTAATTTTCATAGTTTTAGAAGAGACGGGGTTTTACCGTGTTGGCCAGGCTGGTCTTGAACTCCTGACCTCACATGATCATCCACTTCTGCCTCCCAAAGTGCTGGGATTACAGGCCTGAGCCACCGTGCCCATCCCAATGACTGTTTATTATCCTATTATTATTGCTTATAAAATTAATACTATGTTTATTATATATGAAATGTATTTAAAATGCCAGGATAAGCTACTTTTTTTTGGTATAGGATCAGTAATTTGTTGGAATAAGGAGAATACTTAATAACGAATGTCATTTTAGAAATTTTTTTTTCAAGATTCCACTCCGCTGGTTCCTTCAGAAGAGCCAAATGAGGACCCTGAAGCCGAGGTAAAAATTGAAGGTTAGTTGCTAAAAGCCCCGTTGCCAAGTATGGTTTTCATTCTTCCTAACGGGATGAATTATGGGGAGGATGGCTGAGTGCGGTGGGTCACGCCTATAATCCCAGCACTTTGGGAGGCCAAGGCAGGTGTATGGCTTGAGCCCAGGAGTTCAAGACCAGCCTGGGCAATATAGTGAAATCCTGTCTGTACTAAAAACACAAAAATTAGCTGGGCATGGTGGCACATGTCTGTAGTGCCAGCTACTTGGGAGGCTGAGGCAGGAGGATCACTTGAACCTGGGAGGCAGAAGTTGTAGTGAGCCAAGATCTCACCACTGCACTCCAGCCTGAGCGAGAGAGTGAGACTCCATCTCAAAAAAAAAAAAAAAAAAAAAAAAGCCAGGCACGGCGGCTCACACCTGGTAATCCCGGCACTGTGGGAGGCTGAGGGGGGTGGATCACAAGGTCAGGAGTTCAAGACTAGCCTGGCCAACATGGTGAAACCCTGTCTTAACTAAAAATGCAAAAATTAGCCAGGCATAGTGGTGCAGGCCTGTAGTTTCAGCTACTGAGGAGGCTGAGGCAGAAGAATCACTTGAACCCGGGAGGTGGAGGTGGCAGTGAGCCTCCACCTCACTGCACTTCAGGCTGGGCGACAGAGTGAGACTCCATCTCAAAAAAAAAAAAAAAAAGAAAATAGCCAGGCATGGTGGCTCATGCCTGTAATCCAGCACTTTGGGAGGCTGAGGTAGGTGTATCACCTAACGTCAGGAGTTCAAGACTAGCCTGGCCAACATGGTGAAACCCTGTCTCTACTAAAAATACAAAAAATCAGCCAGGCGTGGTAGCAGATGCCTATAATCCCAGCTACTCAGGAGGCTGAGGCAGGAGAATCACTTGAACTCAGGAGGCGGATGTTACAGTGAGCTGAGTTTGCGCCATTGCACTCCAGCCTGGGCAACAAGAGCGAAACGCCGTCTCAAAAAAAAAAAAAAAAAAAAAAAGATTGTGGGGAAGAGCTTGACATCTCTAACGTGTGTCTATATGGCTAGAGCAGCCCATATTCCCAACAGGGCCCAGTGCTTTGGGGTGTTGTAGAACTTAATTAAGCTGTGCAAAAAGATTAGAAAAGGCATACATGATGGTGCATGCCTGTAAGCCCAGCACTTGGTGAGGCCAAGGCAGGAGGATCATTTGAACCCAGAGGTTCTAGATCAGCTTGGGCAACATAGTGAGACTCTATCTCTGCAAAAAATAAGCATTTTAAAAAAATAGGCAAGGCACAGTGGCTACACCTGTAATCCCAGCACTTTGGGAGGCTGAGGTGGGTAGATCAGTTGAACCCAGGAGTTCGAGACCAGCCTGGGCATGGTGAAACCCTATCTCTACTAAGAATACGGAAAATTAGCAGGGCATAGTGAGACACACCTGTAGTCCCAGCTTTTGGGAGGCTGAGGTGAGACAACCACCTGAGCCCAGGGAAGGCGAGGCTGCAGTGAGCCATGGTTGTGCCGCGATACTCCAGCCTGGGTGATGGCAGTGAGATCCTGTCTGAAAACAAACTAACAAAAATATTAGCCAGGCATGATGGCACGCACCTTTAGTCCCAGCTACTTGGGAGGCTGAGGCAGGAGGATGGCTTGAGCCCAGGATTTCAAGGCTGCAATGAGCTGTGATTATGCCCTGCACTCCAGCCTGGGCAACAGAGCAAGACCCCCACCTCTAAAAATAAAAATTAAAAGAAAAATTTTTTTAAGTCTTGCATATCAGCACTGACCCGCAACTGGGCCTCATCTGTGCTGTGTTCAAGTGAGGAAAGAATGTGTCAAGGGTACGTAAAGGAGGAGAATGGAAAGGAAAGGGTGATTCACGCAGACATAGCCCCTTTCCTGCTGGAGCGGACAGACAGATGTCAAAAGTAATTGCTCAGGCCGGCAGCTGGAGTTTAAGTGCAAGCATCTCAAAGAAGTGAAGTTGAAAGTGTGGTTTGAGGCTGGCACCATGGCTCACACCTGTAATCCCAGCACTTTGGGAGGCCCAGGTGGGTGGATCCCTTGAGACCATGAGTTCGAGACCAGCCTGGCCAACATGGCAAAAACTGGTCTCTACTAAAAATACAAAAATTAGGGCTGGCCACAGTGGCTCATACCTATAATCCCAGCAATTTGGGAGGCTGAGGCAGGTGAATCACTTGAGAACAGGAGTTTGAGACCAGCATGACCAACATGGTGAAACCCTGTCTCTACTAAAAAAATACAAATATTAGCTGGGTGTGGTGGTGGGCACCTGTAATCCCAGCTACTGAGGAGGCTGAGGCATAAGAATCGCTTGAACCTGGGAAGTGGAGGTTGCAGTGAGCTGAGATCACATCACTGCACTCCAGCCTGGGCAATAGAATGAGACTCAGTCTGAAAAAAAAAAAAAAAATTAGCCAGGTGATGCATGCCTGTGGACCCAGCTACTCAGGAGGCTGAGGTGGGAGAATCACTTGACCGTGGGAGGTTGAGGCTGCAGTGAGCTAGAACCACACCACTGCACTCCAGCCTGGACTACAGAGTAAGACCCTGTCTCAAAAAAAAATAATAAAAATAAAAAAGATTCAGTCTGGGTTTCTGATCAAAGCAGCACTTAGACAGATTTAAAGGGGAATTGGCCTTAATCTTTGTAAATTCTAAACTTCAACTTCTTTTTTAAGGAAACACAAATTCATCCAGTGTTAGAAATTCTGCAGCAGGTGTTGAAGATCTTAACATCGTTCAGGTGACTGTTCCAGGTATGAACTAATGCTATGTTTTCTCTTTTGTCTTAATTATTTTTTGACAAAGGGCGGTCTCTTAGACCTGTCATTTTTACTTAGTTCACCCTGACAGCTAAGAAATGACAGTTCAGGAATATAAAATATGCTATACACCAAGCATCTGGCTGTATCAGACATTGTTAATCAGATATTCAGCTTCTCCCGGCCAAGCCCCGGCATTACCTGGAAAACGCATCTCAGAGCAGGCAGCTCAGAGCACCAGCTATGGCTGAATTGGAATTGGCCACAGAGCTGAAATGTTTTTGTTGCCCGTCATTAAGTAATCTTCTTCTATATGTGTATGTAAAATATATCTCGAAGGATACAAGAGAATCTAATAACGTCATTCCTGCAGGGAAGGAAACTGACAGCTGAGATAGGGATGGGAGAGAGACTTTCTAGATGTTTCTGTATATTACCCCTCTTGAATGTTGAGCTATATGATTGCTTTAGTTATTCAAAAGTAAATAAAGTTTTAAAGTGTTGAAAAACATCTAAAAAATAAAAACACAAAAAGGGCCAGGCATGGTGGTACATGGGTGTAATCTCAGCACTTTAGGAGGCTGAGGCAGGAGGATCACTTGAGCCCAGGAGTTTGAGACCAGCCTGCACAACGCAGTGAGACCCTGTCTCTAAAAAAGAAAAAGAAAAGAAAAATAGGCCAGGTGTGGTAGCTCACGCCTGTAATCCCAGCACTTTGGGAGGCTGAGGTGGATGGATCACCTGAGGTGAGGAGTTCAAGACCAGCCTGGCCAACATGGTGAAACCCTGTCTCTACTAAAAATACAAAAATTAGCCAGGCGTGGTAGCAGGTACCTGTAATCCCAGCTACTTGGGAGTCTGAGGAAGGAGAATCGCTTGAACCAGGAGTCAGAGCGTGCAGTGAGCCGAGACTGTGCTGTCGCACTCCAGCCTGTGCAACAAGAGCAAAACTCAGTCTCAAAAAAAAGAAGAAATAACAGAAAACTATACCTTACCTTCTAATCCTAGTACCTCTATTCCTTTTACTTGTCATATTTCGTTGGCTAAGATTTCTATTTTAAGGTTGAAAAGTGGTGGTGAAAGTAAACACCTTTATCTTGTATGATATTGAAAATATTCCCTAAAAGTAGTACATAGTATGTTTCTTTAGGTTTATAATTTGGAGAAAATTCTCTACTGTCTATAATGCCTTCCATTTTCAAATCTCCAAAATGCTCAATTATTGCTAAAAGTAAACTGAATAACAATCCATGTAAAACACTTTCTCGGGTGCGAACAGGCGTTTGCTCCGGCCGCTTTCTTAGGAGAAAATACATGAATAACCCTGGCTTGTTTATTATTTTTAGATAATGAGAAAGAAAGATTATCAAGCATTGAAAAGATTAAACAGCTAAGAGAACAAGTTAATAACCTCTTTAGCCGAAAGTTTGGTAAGTTTTTATATCTTTTTATATCCAGAATTCATATAAAAGAATACTTGGCCGGGTGCAGTGGCTCACATCTGTAATCACAGCACTTGAGGAGGCCAAGGATAAAGAATCACTTGAGCCCAGGAGTTCAAGACCAGCCTGGGGAACAAAACGGCACCCCAGCTCTACAAAAGAAAAAAAAATAACACTTTATAAGAAGTGGATCTTGTCTGGGTGCGGTGGCTTGCACTTGTAATCCCAGCACTTTGGAAGGCCAAGGTGGGCAGAGCACTTGAGGCCAGTAGTTCAAGACCAGCTTGGCCAACATGGCAAAACCCCATCTCTACTAAAAATATAAAACATTAGCCAGGCGTGGTGGTGCACACCTGTAATCCCAGCTACTCAGGAGGTTGAGGCACGAGAATCACTTGAAACTGGGAGGCGGGAGATTGCAGTGAGCCGAGATTGCGCCATTGTACTCCAACCTGGGTGACAGACGAGACTGCCTCATGTCTCAAAAAAAAAAAAAAGAAATTGATCTTTTTGTGAAAGAGCTATGATAAAAATTAGCCAATGTATCTTTTTACAGAAGAGCTTTTGTGTAGTGGCACTGACTGATTACAATAATAACAATAGCTATCTTTGTTTTACTGAGTGCTTACCTTGGCTATTACTTTTTATGCTCAACTTGTGTTTGATCATTTAATCCTCACATAAAACCTTTCAGGCAGGCACTAGGATAACCCCATGTAACGGATGGAGAAGCTGAGTCTGCCTACTACCCACGCCAATTTTAAAACTGTATTCACATATCATAGTACCACTGGAAAATAAAGTAATAATGGATGATCATAAGTATTGTCATTTGATTGTCCTAAATTCTGACACTAAAGATAAATCCTGGCTTAGGAAATGTAAGGAACAAACTCAGCTAGTTTTATTGGTGTGTGTGTTTTTTTATTTGTTGTGTTGTCTCGTTTTGAGATGGTCTCGCTCTGTTTCCGAGGCTGGAGTGCAGTGGGGGGAATCACTGCAAATTCTGCCTCCTGGGTCCTTCCTGTGTAGCTGGGATTGCAGGCATGAACCACCATGTCCAGATAATTTTTGTATTTTTAGTAGAGACAGGGTTTCCCCGTATTAGGCTGTTCTCGAGCTCCTGGCCTCAAGTGATTCACCCGCCTCGGCCTCCCAAAGGGCTGGGATTACAGGCGAGAGCCACCTCACCTGGCCAAACTCAGCTAGTTTTATGCTGCTCATCCCATCACAGGTGAAGCAATTGGCGTGGATTTCCCTGTGAAAGTTCCCTACAGGAAGATCACATTCAACCCTGGCTGTGTGGTTATTGACGGCATGCCCCCAGGGGTGGTGTTCAAGGCCCCTGGTTACCTGGAAATCAGTTCCATGAGGCGGATCTTGGATGCAGCTGAGTTTATCAAATTCACAGTCATCAGGTAAGTGAGTCAAGAAAACGAATCTGGAGACTGTGACCTGCCAGATGTGGGCATGTGTCAGCCCCAAGATTTGCGTCCCATGACGTGGGCTGGGGTTTGTTCCCGCAGTGGACTGCTGGGCCATGCTGTCTCACACTGACTTCATGATCCTCTGCTTCCTTGAGATGTGTCCGTGTCTCTGTTTCTTGGTGATCAGCCTTCCCAGTTTTAGCTCGCATGGCACCTAGCATAGAGTTGACACTCTGCAAAAGTGTATCCAATAAAACTAAGTGGGGCTGGGTGCAGTGGCTCATACCTGTAATCCTAGCACTTTGGGAGGCCGAGGCAGGTAAATCACTTGAGGCCAGGAGTTCGAGACCAGCCTGGCTAATATGGTGAAACACTGTCTCTACTAAAAGTACAAAAATTAGCTGGGTATGGTGGTGTGTGCCTCTAATCCCAGCTACTCGGAAGGCTGAGGCAGGAGGATAATTTGACCTGGGAGGTGGAGGTTGCAGTGAGCTGAGATGGTACCACTGCACTGCAGCCTGGGCAACAGAATGGGATTCTGTCTCAAAAAAATAAATAAATAGGCCTGGCACAGTGGCTCATGCCTATAATCCCAGGATTTTGGGAAGCCGAGGCAGGTGTATCATTTGAGGTTGGGAGTTCTAGACCAGCCTGGCCAACAAGGTGAAATCCCATCTCTACTAAAAATAAAAATTAGCCAGTGTAGTGGTACATGCCTGTAATTCCAGCTACTCAGGTCAATTGCTTGAACCCAGAATGTGGAGGTTGCAGTGAGCCCAGATCGTGCCACTGCACTCCAGCCTCAGCAATAGAGTGATACTCCATCTTAAAAAAAAAAAAAAGTTGAGGGCGGTGGCTCACACCTGTCATCCCAGCACTTTGGGAGGCTGAGGCAGATGGATCACCTGAGGTCAGGAGTTCAAGACTAGCCTGGCCAACATAGTGAAACCCCGTCTCTACTAAAAAATACAGAAAATTACCTGGGCATAGTGGTGGGTGTCTGTAATCCCAGCTACTGAGGATTCTGAGGGAGGAGAATCACTTGAACCTGGGAGGCAGAGGTTGCAGTGAGCTGAGATCATGCCACTACACTCCAGCCTGGGCAACAAGAGCGAAACTCTGCCTCAAAAAAAACAAAACAAAACAAAACAAAATAAATAAATATTCTTCTATTAAAAAATAAGTAAGTGCCGGGCGCGGTGGCTCAAGCCTGTAATCCCAGCACTTTGGGAGGCCGAGGCGGGTGGATCACGAGGTCAAGAGATCTGGACCATCCTGGTCAACACGGTGAAACCCCGTCTCTACT
>NW_016107468.1:560229-561584 GCF_001604975.1 Cebus imitator | reverse complement strand
GTAGAGACGGGGTTTCACCATGTTGACCAGGATGGTCTCGATCTCTTGACCTCGTGATCCACCCGCCTTGGCCTCCCAAAGTGCTGGGATTACAGGCTTGAGCCACCGCGCCCGGCCCTTTTTTTTTTTTTTAAGATGGAGTCTTGCTCTGCCACCCAGGCTGGAGTGCAGTGGTGTGATCTTGGCTTACTGCAACCTCCACCTCCCAGGTTCAATCCGTTCTCCTGCCTCAGCTTTCTGAGTAGCTGGGATTACAAGCTCATGCCACCACGCCCAGCTAATTTTTGTATTTATTAGTAGAGACAGTTTTGCCACGTTAGCCAGGCTGGTCTCGAACTCTTGACCTCAAGTGATCCACCCGCTTCGCCCTCCCAAAGTGCTGGGATTACAGATGTGAGCCACCGAGCCCAGCCCAGCATCTGTTCTGATTGAGCAATGCCCAGGCACTCTGCTTCTTAAATACTCTCTCTTTTTTTTTCCTTTATTTTAAGTTCCAGGGTCCACATGCAGGATGTGTAGGTTTACACAGGTAAACGTGTCATGTGGTTTGCTGCACAGATTAACCCATCACCTAGGTATTAAGCCCAGCATCCATTAGCTATTCTTCCTGATGCTCTCCCTCCTCCTACCCGACACCCCCAGCCTGTTAAATATTCTTTTTTTTTTCCTTTTTAAAACGGAGTCTCACTCTGTTGCTCAGGCCAGAGTGCAATGGCGCAATCTTGGTTTACCACAACCTCCACCTCCTGGGTTTAAGCGATTCTCCTGCCTCAGCCTCCCAAATACCTGGGATTACAGGCATGCGCCACCAGGCCCAGCTAATTTTGTATTTTTAGGAGAGTCAGGGTTTCACCATGTTGGTCAGGCTGGTCTCAAACTCACGACTTCAGGTGATCCACCCGCCTCAGCCTCCCAAAGTGCTGGGATTACAGGCGTGAGCCACCGCTCCCGGCAGGATATTAAATATTCTTAATGTCTTCCCTGGATCCCTTGCAAGTTAGTCAGCATCCTGTCAAGTAGACTATGGAGAGGTGTTCTCACAAGGGTGAGTCACCAGGGAACCTCCTAATGTAATGTTTGAAAACCAAAGGATTCTATTAAAATGCTCCATTCTTATTCCCAAACACATCTGATTGCTAAATGATTTTTTTAGTCTTTATAATAGCTTTATTTATTTATTATTGTGTTTTTTTCAGAGACTAGGTCTCTCTCTGTTGTCTAGTCTGGAGTGCAGTGGCGTGATTATAGCTCACTGCAGTCTGGAACTCCTGGCCTCAGGTGATTCTCCCACCTCTGCCACCCGAGTAGCTGGGACAGCACTGCCATGCCCAACTAATCTTTTTTTTTTTTTTTTT
>NW_016107468.1:555749-557659 GCF_001604975.1 Cebus imitator | reverse complement strand
GGAAACGAGATCTTTCTGCGTGTTGAGAAGAGTCTGAAAAAATTCAGTATTGACTGGTCGAAGTTAGTCAGCGTGGCCTCCACTGGCACTCCCGCAATGGTGGATCCCAATAACGGGCTTGTCACAAAACTGAAGTCCAGGGTGGCGACGTTCTGCAAGGGTGCGGAACTGAAGTCCATCTGTTGCATCATTCATCCGGAATCACTCTGCGCTCAGAAGTTGAAGATGAACCACGTCATGGACGTGGTAGTGAACTCTGTGAACTGGATATGCTCCCGGGGACTGAACCACAGTGAGTTCACGACGCTGCTCTATGAGCTGGACAGCCAATATGGCAGCCTCCTGTACTACACGGAGATTAAGTGGCTCAGTCGAGGGCTGGTGCTAAAGAGATTTTTCGAATCGTTGGAAGAAATTGACTCTTTCATGTCATCCCGAGGGAAGCCCCTGCCTCAGCTGAGCTCCATAGACTGGATCCGAGACTTGGCCTTCCTGGTTGACATGACGATGCATCTGAACACTTTGAACATCTCCCTCCAAGGGCACTCCCAAATCGTCACGCAGATGTACGACTTGATCCGGGCGTTCCTAGCCAAACTGTGCCTCTGGGAGACTCATTTGGCAATGAATAATCTGGCCCACTTCCCCACCCTGAAATCGGTTTCCAGAAATGAAAGCGATGGCCTGAACTACATTCCCAAAATCGCGGAACTCAAGGCCGAATTCCTGAACAGGCTGTCTGATTTCAAACTCTACGAAAGCGAACTGACTCTGTTCAGCTCCCCGTTCTCCACGAAGATCGACAGCGTGCACGAGGAGCTGCAGATGGAGGTTATCGACCTGCAGTGCAACACGGTCCTGAAGACGAAATACGACAAGGTGGGAATACCGGAATTCTACAAGTACCTCTGGGGCAGCTACCCCAAATACAAGCACCACTGCGCAAAGATCCTCTCCATGTTCGGGAGCACCTACGTCTGCGAACAGCTGTTCTCCATTATGAAACTGAGCAAAACAAAATACTGCTCCCAGCTAAAGGATGCCCGGTGGGATTCTGTACTCCACATCGCAACGTGATGGAGAGAAAACCCCTGGCAGTGCCCTACGGTGGCAAAGCCTGGAGTCTTCTAGGCGCAAGGGATTGGGAGATGACAGCATCAATTCTTTTTGTTTGTTTTTCTTTTTTGAGACAGAGTCTTGCTTTGTCACCCAGGCTGGAGTGCAGGGGCGCGATCTCAGCTCACTGCAACCTCCAGCTCCCGGGTTTGAGCGATTCTCCTGCCTCAGCCTCCTGAGTAGCTGGGACTACAGGTGTGTGCCACCATGCCCGGGTAAGTTTTGTATTTTTAGTAGAGATGGGGTTTCACCATGTTGGCCAGGCTGGTCTTGAACTCCTGACCTCAGGTGATCCACCCACCTCGACCTCCCAAAGTGCTGGGATTACAGGCGTGAGCCTCCGCGCCCGGCCTAAAATGAATTCTTAAACATTTGTTTTTTTCAGTTTTTTTCCACTTTGATTCAGAAATATAATCTGCAATATCGTACTTGTTTATATGACATTGTATGCCTCACTATTCAGTAAAAATCAAGAAAGTTTTATTGTATCATTGGTAGCTGACTTTTCTTATGCCTCGCTGCTTCATCCCTTCACATTATCTGCCTGCCCCCCCATATAGGCACTGTAGTTGGCATCCTGAAGTTTAAATCAGTCAACAGAGAAATAGGTAGAGAGACATGTATATTTGTTTTTTGTTGTGAAATGGAGTCTCACTCTGTCACCCAGGCTGGAGTGCAATGGCATGATCTGGGCTCACTGCAACCTCCACCTCCTGAGTTCAAGCAGTTCACCTGCCTCAGCCTCTCAAGTAGCTGGGATTACAGGTATGTGCCACCACGCCCAGTTCATTTTT
>NW_016107468.1:550103-554694 GCF_001604975.1 Cebus imitator | reverse complement strand
AGGTTGCGGTGAGCCGAGATCGCGCCATTGCACTCCAGCCTGGGTAACAAGAGCGAAACTCCGTCCCCACCCCCAAAAAATAAAATAAAATAAAAATAAAAATAGTTATTTTTTTTTTTTGAATAGTTATAGAAAAGTTGCAGCCGGATACGGTGGCTCACATCTGTAATCCCAGCATTTTGGGAGGCTGAGGCAGGAGGATCACTTGAGATCAGGAGTTCGAGACCAGCCTTGGCAACATGGTGAAACTCCATCTCTACTAAAAACACAAAAATTTGCCAGGCGTGGTGGTGCACACCTGTAGTCACAGCTACTCTGGAGGCTGAGGCAAGAGAATCACTTGAACCTGGGAGGCTGAGGTTGCAATAAGCCGAGATTGTGGCATTGCACTCCAGCCTAGGCAACAGAGTGAGACTGTCTCAATTAAAAAAAAGAAAAGTTGCAAAAATCAAAATAGTATGAAAAATACTCACATGCCCTTTAGCCAGACTCTCAATTGTTCATCTTTTTCCCTTGTTTCATTATTGATCATTTTCTCTCCCTCCCTCCTTCTCTGCCTCTCCCTCACACTGATATGTATGTGTCTATAATCAGTGCCTATGGTGTGTATAAACAAATGTCTATGAGTATCTATGATATGTGTATAAATGGATGTGCATTTTTTTCCTGAACCATTCAAGAGAAAGTTACGTACATCACTTACCCCTAAATACTTCAATGAGTATTTTCCCTGAGGACAGGGATATTCTCATACACAGTCACATTTCCTTTACCAACTTCATTGAACATTGATGGAATTGTTTTATCTAGTTTACTGTTCATACTCTAGTTTTCTCTGTTGACCCGGTAATGTCTTTCCTTTTTTAAAACAAAACAAAACAGGAAATGGTCTCTCTCTCTCGCCCAGGCTGGAGTGCAGTGGTGCAACCTTGACTTGCCGCAAGCTCCTCTTCCTGGGTTCAAGTGATCCTCCCACATCAGCCTTCCAAGTAGCTGGGACTACAGGTGTGTGCCACCATGCCCAGCTAATTTTTGTATTTTTTTTGTAGAGATGGGGTCTCCCTTTGTTGCCCAGGCTGGTCTCAAACTCCCAGGCTCAAGCGATCCACCCGCCTGGGCCCCTCCAAAAGCGGTATCTTTCCCTTAATAGCATTTTTCTCCTGGCAGGCTGTCATTCGAAGGAGTGTTTTGTTTTTTGTTTTTTGTTTTGTGTGTGTGTGTGTGTGTGTGTGTGTGTGTGTGTGTGAGTGATCTCTATTAATCCCTAGAATTAATGACACAAAATTGTGGATACTTTCCAGATTGGAGGAATCATGTGACCAGGGTGGAGGAAGGTTGTAGATCTCCACTTAATGACCCACTCAGGAAGCAGTGGAGAAAAGGACTATGATAAAAATGACAGAGGGTGGCCGGGCACGGTGGCTCACACCTGTAATCCCAGCACTTTGAGAGGCTGACGTGGGTGCACCACAAGGTCAGGAGTTCAAGACCAGCCTGACCAAGATGGGGAAACCCCCGTCTCTGCTAAAAATGCAAAAAAAAAAAAAAAAAAAAAAAGCCAGGCATTTGGTAGTGGTGGGCGCCTATAATCCCAGCTACTTGGGAGGCTGAGGCAGAGAACTGCTTGAACCCAGGAGGCAGAGGATGCAGTGAGCCAAGATCGCACCACCGCACTCCAGCCTGGGTAACAGAGCAAGACTCCATCAAAAAAAAAAAAAGACAGGGTGCAGGAGGGAGAGAGTAACCCCCAGGCCAGGAGCCCAGTTGGAGCCCAGATGCCTATGCTCAGACAGAGGGATATGACCCCACTCCAGGTGGTTCCTGTGGTGGGCTTCAGGTACAGCTGGGTCTGGCAAGCTCAGTGCTCTTTTGGAGAAGGAATCCCAGATGGGCTGGTTTCTAATGGGAGTCGGAGGGGAGCCCAGGTCTGGGTGGAACTGAGCATTTGTTGACACCACATATCAGAGGCATGGCCCCGCAGCAGGATCAGAGCAGCCCCGCACATTATAGACAGGCAGCTGAAGCTCAGAGTGGCAGATTGGCTTGCTTAAGGTCACACAGCCATTATAGGAGTCATCAGGATTCAAACCAGGGTCCATGTGACTCCAAAGTCCATGTGCTTCACTTCTTCTTCCTTTTTTTTGAGATAGAGTGTAGCTCTGTCCCCCAGGCTGGAGTGCAGTGGCATGATCTTAGTTCGATGCAACCGCCACCTCTCGGGTTCAAGCGATTCTCCTGCCTCAGCCTCCAGGTAGCTGGGACTACAGGCACGAAGTACTACCACGCCTGGAAAATTTCTGTATTTTTAGTAGAGATGGTTTTTTCCCATGTCGGCCAGGATGGTCTTGATCATTGTTTAATCACTTTCTCTCCTTCCCTCCTTCCCTCCCTCTCCCTCTCATGGTATGTGTATTTGTATATCCTGACCTCAAGGGATCAGCCCGCCTCAGCCTCCCAAAGTGCTGGGATTACAGGCATGAGCCACCATGCCTGGTCCACATGCTTCATTCCTAAGCAGCCACTGTGCCTGACACGGAGACCTAGCAGGTGTCTGTCATTCAGCCTCTGCCCTCATCGTCTATCATGTGTGTGGCTCCCTGATAGTCCCTCCATCAGATGACAGGGAGGGGACAGTAGGGCTCAGCCTAGGCTGCCTTCTGCTGGCCAGATCATTCATTAAGCTGTTCTGCTTTGAATCAATTGCCAAGGCCCCTGAGAGTCCTCCTTACCGCTGGACCATGTGTTGGGACCAGGATGGCTTGAGATATGATGGCCACTAGCATGTACTGTGACTCATGGGACTGAGCTGAGACTGTGGGAATGACTGAATGGGTGGGAGAGTTTTTTGTTTGTTTTGTTTGTTTGAGGCGGAGTCTTGCATGGTTGCCAATCTCAGCTCACTGCAACCTCTGCCTCCCGAGCTCAAGCAATTCTCCTGCCTCAGCCTCCCAAGTAGCTGGGATTACAGGCAC
Source organism: Cebus imitator (assembly GCF_001604975.1). Taxonomy (NCBI): domain Eukaryota; kingdom Metazoa; phylum Chordata; class Mammalia; order Primates; family Cebidae; genus Cebus; species Cebus imitator. Next base: position 551,722 of record NW_016107468.1, on the reverse strand, counting down.
ACACCACCACACCCAGCTAATTTTTGTATTTTTAGTAGAGACGGAGTTTCACCATGTTGGCCAGGCTGGTCTCAAACTCCTAACTCAAGTGATCCACCCACATCAGCCTCCCAAAGTGCTAAGATTACAGGTATGAGCCACCAAGCCCACCTGGGAGAGGTTTTTAGTAGGGCAATGGGGTGTTTGCAAACGAGAGCCCTCGGGAGTGGCATGGTCAGGGAGATGGACAGGGACCCAGCCCAGGAGTAGGGACTGGATTTGGTGGGTCTCTGTCAGCTTCCAGGGACAGTGTTTGCATTGTATCTGCCCCAAGGCCCCGACTGTCCATCCCAGGATGGGCAGAGGAAAGAGCCACTCTCTCCTCTGACACAGGCCCTGGGACTAGGGGTCTAAGGAGGGTCCTGGAAGCCAGGCCCCTTCGCACTTGGCTGGGCACGTACCTGTGTGCCATATCCCCTCCACTTAGCCACAAGGCCCAAACCACAGATCCTGAGCTCTGCAGGGTCAGGATAAGGCACATATCTGGAAGGGCTTTGGAAGCAAAAAGAAAAGCCTGGGCTGGGTGCAGTGGCTCACGCTTGTCATCCCAGCACTTTGGAGGCTGAGGCAGGTGGATCACCTGAGGTCAGGAGTTCATGACCAGCCTGGCCAACATGGTGAAACCCCATCTCTACTAAAAATACTAAAAAATTAGCCTGTCAGAGTGGCAGGCACCTGTAATTCCAGCTATCCTGGAGGCTGAGGCAGGAGAATTGCATGAATCCGGGAGGCAGAGGTTGCAGTGAGGCAAGATCACTCCATTGTACTCCAGCCTGGGCAGCAAGAGCAAAAGTCCGTCAAAAAGAAAAAAAAAGAAAAGCCTGGTTCACTGCCCAGCGCTGCCACCTTCTTGCATTATTGCGTTAGCAGATCACTTCATTCATTTTATGAGCTTTGGTGTCCTCATCCATAAAATACCTAACAGTGTTAGTGTCAGAACTGGACGTGGTGTGACGAGCCCAGGACTGTGCCTGGCCTCAAGAAAATTGTTGGTTAAACAGAGGTGCAGCCCTTAGTTCAGGCAACTTTCATTTTCTCCTCCCTTCCCTGTGGGCCTGGCTTCCTGATCACCCACCCACCGAGAGGCGTCCTCCCCAGCAAGGCCACTTCAAGGGGATCAGAAATATATCAAAGCCATGGGGAAAGATTTGGTCAGGACCTCAGCTTGAAAAAAAAAAAAATGAAACAAACGATTATAAAATAAGTATTTTATCTACTTATTTATATGTATGTATATTTTTTATTTTTACTTATTTATTTTTGAGACAGTCATGCTCTTGTGGCTCAGGCTGGAGTGCAGGCATGATCTCAGCTCACAGCAGCCTCTGCCACCAGGGTTCAAGCGATTCTCCTGCCTCAGCCTCCCGAGAACCTGGGATTACAGGTGTGCAGCACCACACAGGGCTAATTTATTGTTATTGCATTTTTAGTAGAGACGGGGTTTTGCCATATTGGCTGGGCTGGTCTCGAACTCCTGGCCTCAAGTCATCCACCTGCCTCAACCTCCCAAAGTGATGGGATTACAGGGGTGAGCCACTGCACCTGGCCTTTAATTTGTTTTTGTTTTTTTTTTTTAGATA